>NC_080723.1:5860000-6227500 GCF_019097595.1 Hemibagrus wyckioides | reverse complement strand
ATATATATCATATTGCCAAATGTTTTGGGACATCTACCTTTACATGCACATAAATTTAATGACATCCCATTCTTAATCCATAGGGTTTAATATGGACTTGGTCCACCCTTTGCAGCTAGAACAGCTTCAACTCTTCTGGGAAGGCTTTCCACAAGGATTAGGAGTGTGTTTTGTGAGGTCAGGCACTGATGTTGGACGAGAAGGCCCGGCTCGCAGTTTCTGCTCTAATTTGTCCCAAAGGTGTTCTATCAGGTTGAGGTCTGGACTCTGTACAGGCCAGACTAGTTCCTCCACACCAAACTCTCTCATCCATGTCTTTATGGACCTTGCTTTGTGCCCTGGTGCGCAGTCATGTTGGAACAGGAAGGGATCATCCCCAAACTGTTTACATGAAGTTGGGAGCTTGAATTTGTCCAAAATGTCTTGGTATGCTGAAGCATTAAGAGTTCCTTTCACTGGAACTGAGGGTCTGAGCCCAACCCCTGAAAAACTACACCTGAATTCAGTGAATGAGTGAGTGGAGAGTGTGAGAGTGCGAGTGAGTGAGTGAGTGTGTGAATGGAGAGTGTGAGTGAGTGAATGAGTGTGTTAGAGAGTGAGTGTGAGTAGAGAGAGTGAGTGAGTGAGTGGAGAGTGTGAGTGAGTGGAGAGTGTGAGTGAGTGAGTGGAGAGTGAGTGAGTGAGAGTGTGAGTGAGTGAGTGGAGAGTGTGAGTGGTGAGTGTGTGAGTGAGTGGAGAGTGTGAGTGTGTGAGTGAGTGGAGAGTGTGAGTGTGTGAGTGAGTGGAGAGTGTGAGTGGTGAGTGAGAGTGTGAGTGGGTGAGTGAGAGTGTGAGTGAGTGAGTGGAGAGTGTGAGTGGGTGAGTGAGAGTGTGAGTGAGTGAGTGGAGAGTGTGAGTGAGTGGTGAGTGAGTGTGAGTGGGTGAGTGTGAGTGAGTGGTGAGTGAGTGAGTGGAGAGTGTGAGTGAGTGAGTGAGTGAGAGTGTGAGTGAATGACAGTGAGTGAGTGAGTGAGTGGAGAGTGTGAGTGAGTGGTGTGAGAGAGTGTGAGTGAGTGAGTGAGTGAGTGTGAGTGAGTGAGTGGAGAGTGTGAGAGTGTGAGTGGAGAGTGTGAGAGTGTGAGTGGAGAGTGTGAGTGAGTGAGTGGAGAGTGTGAGAGTGTGAGTGGAGAGTGTGAGTGAGTGAGTGAGAGTGTGGAGAGTGTGAGTGAGTGTGAGAGTGTGAGTGAGTGGAGAGTGAGTGTGAGTGAGTGAGTGGAGAGTGTGAGTGAGTGAGTGGAGAGTGTGAGTGAGTGAGTGAGTGGAGAGTGTGAGTGAGTGAGTGGAGAGTGTGAGTGAGTGAGTGGAGAGTGTGAGTGAGTGAGTGGAGAGTGTGAGTGAGTGAGTGGAGAGTGTGAGTGGAGAGTGTGAGTGAGTGAGTGGTGAGTGAGAGTGGAGAGTGTGAGTGAGTGAGTGGAGAGTGTGAGTGAGTGGTGAGTGTGAGTGAGTGAGTGGAGAGTGTGAGTGAGTGGTGAGTGTGAGTGAGTGAGTGAGAGTGTGAGTGGAGAGTGTGAGTGAGTGAGTGAGAGTGTGAGTGAGGAGTGAGTGAGTGGAGAGTGTGAGTGAGTGAGTGGAGAGTGTGAGTGAGTGAGGTGAGAGTGTGAGTGAGTGAGTGGAGAGTGTGAGTGAGTGGTGAGTGAGAGTGTGAGTGAGTGGTGAGTGAGAGTGTGAGTGGAGAGTGTGAGTGAGTGAGTGGAGAGTGTGAGTGAGTGAGTGAGAGTGTGAGTGAGGAGTGAGTGAGTGAGAGTGTGAGTGAGTGAGTGAGAGTGTGAGTGAGGAGTGAGTGAGTGGAGAGTGTGAGTGAGAGTGTGAGTGAGTGAGTGGTGAGAGAGTGTGAGTGAGTGGGTGAGAGTGTGAGTGAGTGGAGAGTGTGAGTGAGTGAGTGAGTGGAGAGTGAGTGAGTGAGTGGAGTGTGAGTGAGTGAGTGGAGGGTGTGAGTGAGTGAGTGGAGGGTGTGAGTGAGTGAGTGAGTGGTGAGTGAGAGTGTGAGTGAGTAGTGAGTGAGAGTGTGAGTGAGTAGTGAGTGAGTGTGAGTGAGAGTGTGAGTGAGTGAGAGTGTGAGTGAGTGAGTGAGAGTGTGAGTGAGTGAGTGAGTGAGTGGAGAGTGTGAGTGAGTGAGTGGTGAGTGAGAGTGGAGAGTGTGAGTGAGTGGTGAGTGAGAGTGAGTGGTGAGTGAGAGTGAGAGTGAGTGTGAGTGAGTGAGTGGAGAGTATGAGTGAGTGTGAGTGAGTGGTGAGTGAGAGTGAGAGTGTGAGTGAGTGGAGAGTGTGAGTGAGTGAGTGTGAGTGAGTGGTGAGTGTGAGAGTGTGAGTGAGTGAGTGGAGTGGAGTGAGTGGTGTGAGTGAGTGTGAGTGAGTGTGAGTGAGGAGTGTGAGTGAGGTGAGAGTGTGAGTGAGTGAGTGAGTGAGTGGAGAGTGTGAGTGAGTGAGTGAGTGGAGGGTGTGTGTGAGTGAGTGGTGAGTGAGAGTGTGAGTGAGTGGTGAGTGAGAGTGTGAGAGTGTGAGTGAGTGGTGAGTGAGAGTGAGTGGTGAGTGAGAGTGAGTGGTGAGTGTGAGTGAGTGGTGAGTGAGAGTGTGAGAGTGTGAGTGAGTGGAGAGTGTGAGTGAGAGTGTGAGTGAGTGGTGAGAGAGTGTGAGTGAGTGAGTGTGTGAGTGGGTGAGAGTGTGAGTGAGTGGGTGAGAGTGTGAGTGAGTGGAGAGTGTGAGTGAGTGAGTGAGTGAGTGAGTGAGTGGAGAGTGTGAGTGAGTGAGTGAGAGTGTGAGTGAGTGAGTGGAGGGTGTGAGTGAGTGAGTGGAGAGTGTGAGTGAGTGGTGAGTGAGTGGAGAGTGTGAGTGAGTGGAGAGTGTGAGTGAGTGGAGAGTGTGAGTGAGTGAGTGGTGAGTGAGAGTGTGAGTGAGTAGTGAGTGAGAGTGAGTGAGAGTGTGAGAGTGTGAGTGAGTGAGTGAGTGAGTGAGTGGAGAGTGTGAGTGAGTGAGTGGAGAGTGTGAGTGAGTGAGTGGTGAGTGAGAGTGTGAGTGAGTGGTGAGTGAGAGTGTGAGTGAGTGAGTGGAGAGTGAGTGTGAGTGAGTGAGTGGAGAGTATGAGTGAGTGTGAGTGGAGAGTGTGAGTGAGTGGTGAGTGAGAGTGTGAGTGAGTGAGTGGAGAGTGTGAGTGAGTGAGTGTGAGTGAGTGTGAGTGAGTGAGTGAGTGAGTGAGTGGTGAGTGATTGTGAGTGAGTGAGTGGAGAGAGTGAGTGAGTGAGTGTGAGTGAGTGAGTGGAGAGTGTGAGTGAGTGAGTGTGAGTGAGTGAGTGGAGAGTGTGAGTGAGTGGAGAGTGTGAGTGAGTGGTGAGTGAGAGTGTGAGTGAGTGAGTGGAGAGTGTGAGTGAGTGGAGAGTGTGAGTGAGTGGAGAGTGTGAGTGAGTGAGTGAGTGAGTGAGTGAGTGGAGAGTGTGAGTGAGTGAGTGGAGAGTGTGAGTGAGGTGAGAGTGTGAGTGGAGAGTGTGAGTGAGTGGTGAGTGAGAGTGTGAGTGAGTGGAGAGTGTGAGTGAGTGAGTGGAGAGTGAGTGTGAGTGAGTGAGTGGAGAGTGTGAGTGAGTGAGTGGTGAGTGAGTGAGAGTGTGAGTGAGTGAGAGTGTGAGTGAGTGAGTGAGTGAGTGAGTGGAGAGTGTGAGTGAGTGAGTGGAGAGTGAGAGTGGAGAGTGTGAGTGAGTGAGTGGAGAGTGTGAGTGAGTGAGTGGTGAGTGAGAGTGGAGAGTGTGAGTGAGTGGTGAATGAGAGTGAGAGTGAGTGGTGAGTGAGTGAGTGGAGAGTGAGTGTGAGTGAGTGAGTGAGTGAGTGAGTGGAGAGTGTGAGTGAGTGAGTGAGTGGTGAGTGAGAGTGAGAGTGTGAGTGAGTGAGTGAGTGGAGAGTGTGAGTGAGTGGAGAGTGTGAGTGAGTGGTGAGTGTGAGAGTGTGAGTGAGTGAGTGAGTGGAGAGTGAGTGAGTGAGTGGAGAGAGTGAGTGTGTGAGTGAGTGGTGAGTGGAGAGTGTGAGTGAGTGAGTGTGAGTGAGTGGTGAGTGTGAGAGTGTGAGTGAGTGAGTGAGTGAGTGGAGAGTGAGTGAGTGAGTGGAGAGAGTGAGTGGAGAGAGTGAGTGAGTGAGTGTGAGTGGAGAGTGTGAGTGATTGGTGAGTGTGTGAGTGAGTGAGTGAGTGGAGAGTGTGAGTGAGTGAGTGGAGAGTGTGAGTGAGGTGAGAGTGTGAGTGGAGAGTGTGAGTGAGTGGTGAGTGAGAGTGTGAGTGAGTGGTGAGTGAGAGTGTGAGTGGAGAGTGTGAGTGAGTGAGTGAGTGGAGAGTGTGAGTGAGTGAGTGAGAGTGTGAGTGAGTGAGTGAGTGAGAGTGTGAGTGAGGAGTGAGTGAGTGGAGAGTGTGAGTGAGTGAGTGGTGAGTGAGAGTGTGAGTGAGTGTGTGAGTGGGTGAGAGTGTGAGTGAGTGGTGAGTGAGTGGAGAGTGTGAGTGAGTGGAGAGTGTGAGTGAGTGGTGAGTGTGAGAGTGTGAGTGAGTGAGTGAGTGGAGAGTGAGTGAGTGAGTGGAGAGAGTGAGTGAGTGAGTGTGAGTGGAGAGTGTGAGTGATTGGTGAGTGTGTGAGTGAGTGAGTGGAGAGTGTGAGTGAGTGAGTGGAGAGTGTGAGTGAGTGGTGAGTGAGAGTGAGTGGAGAGTGTGTGAGTGAGTGGAGAGTGTGAGTGAGAGTGTGAGTGAGGTGGAGAGTGTGAGTGAGTGAGAGTGAGTGGGTGAGTGAGTGGAGAGTGTGAGTGGAGAGTGTGAGTGAGTGGTGAGTGAGTGGAGAGTGTGAGTGAGTGGAGAGTGTGAGTGAGTGGAGAGTGTGAGTGAGTGGTGAGTGAGTGAGAGTGTGAGTGAGTGAGTGAGTGGAGAGTGAGTGAGTGGAGAGAGTGTGAGTGAGTGAGTGAGTGAGTGGAGAGTGAGAGTGGAGAGTGTGAGTGAGTGAGTGGAGAGTGTGAGTGAGTGAGAGTGTGAGTGAGTGAGAGTGTGAGTGAGTGAGTGAGTGAGTGGAGAGTGTGAGTGAGTGAGTGGAGAGTGTGAGTGGAGAGTGTGAGTGAGTGAGTGGAGAGTGTGAGTGAGTGAGTGAGAGTGTGAGTGGAGAGTGTGAGTGAGTGGTGAGTGAGAGTGTGAGTGAGTGAGTGTGTGAGTGGGTGAGAGTGTGAGTGAGTGGTGAGTGAGTGGTGAGTGTGAGTGAGTGAGTGAGTGGAGAGTGTGAGTGAGTGAGTGGAGAGTGTGAGTGAGAGAGTGAGTGAGTGAGAGTGTTGAGTGTGAGTGAGTTGAGTGGAGAGAGTGAGTGAGTGAGTGGTGAGTGAGTGGAGAGTGTGAGTGAGTGGAGAGTGTGAGTGAGTGTGAGTGAGTGAGTGGAGAGTGTGAGTGTGAGTGAGTGTGAGTGAGTGGAGAGTGTGAGTGAGTCAGTGGAGAGTGTGAGTGAGTGGTGAGTGAGTGAGTGGAGAGTGTGAGTGAGTGTGAGTGAGTGGTGAGTGAGAGTGAGTGAGTGAGTGGAGAGTGTGAGTGAGTGAGTGGAGAGTGAGTGAGTGGAGAGTGTGAGTGAGTGGAGAGTGTGAGTGAGTGGTGAGTGAGTGGAGAGTGTGAGTGGTGAGTGAGTGAGTGAGTGGTGAGTGAGTGAGTGGAGAGTGTGAGTGAGTGTGAGTGAGTGAGTGGAGAGTGTGAGTGAGTGAGAGTGTGAGTGAGTGAGTGAGTGAGTGAGTGAGTGGAGAGTGTGAGTGAGTGAGTGAGTGAGTGGAGAGTGTGAGTGAGTGAGTGAGTGGAGAGTGTGAGTGAGTGAGTGGAGAATGTGAGTGAGTGGAGAGTGTGAGTGAGTGAGTGAGTGAGTGGAGAGTGTGAGTGAGTGGAGTGAGTGAGTGAGTGAGTGAGTGGAGGGTGTGAGTGAGTGGAGAGTGTGAGTGAGTGAGTGAGTGAGTGAGTGAGTGAGTGAGTGAGTGAGTGAGTGAGTGAGTGAGTGGAGAGTGTGAGTGAGTGAGTGGAGAGTGAGTGAGTGAGAGTGTGAGTGAGTGAGTGGAGAGTGTGAGTGAGTGAGAGTGTGAGTGAGTGAGAGTGTGAGTGAGTGAGTGTGAGTGAGTGGAGAGTGTGAGTGAGTGAGTGGAGAGTGTGAGTGAGTGAGTGGAGAGTGTGAGTGAGTGAGTGAGTGGAGAGTGTGAGTGAGTGAGTGAGTGGAGAGAGTGAGTGAGTGAGTGGTCAGTGAGTGGAGAGTGTGAGTGAGTGAGTGGAGAGTGTGAGTGAGTGAGTGGAGAGAGTGAGTGAGAGTGTGAGTGAGAGTGTGAGTGAGAGTGTGAGTGAGTGAGTGGTGAGTGTGAGTGAGTGGTGAGTGAGAGTGTGAGTGAGTGAGTGAGTGGAGAGTGTGAGTGAGTGGAGAGTGTGAGTGAGTGTGAGTGAGTGAGTGTGAGTGAGTGAGTGGAGAGTGTGAGTGAGTGTGAGTGAGTGAGTGGAGAGTGTGAGTGAGTGGTGAGTGAGTGGAGAGTGTGAGTGGTGAGTGAGTGAGTGAGTGGTGAGTGAGTGAGTGGAGAGTGTGAGTGAGTGTGAGTGAGTGAGTGGAGAGTGTGAGTGAGTGAGTGGAGAGTGAGTGAGTGGAGAGTGTGAGTGAGTGAGTGGAGAGTGTGAGTGAGTGGAGAGTGCGAGTGTGTGGAGAGTGTGAGTGAGTGAGTGAGTGGAGAGTGTGAGTGAGTGAGTGGTCAGTGAGTGGTGAGTGAGTGAGTGGAGAGTGAGTGTGAGTGAGTGGTGAGTGAGTGGTGAGTGAGTGAGTGGAGAGTGTGAGTGAGTGGAGAGTGTGAGTGAGTGGAGAGTGCGAGTGTGTGGAGAGTGTGAGTGAGTGGAGAGTGCGAGTGTGTGGAGAGTGCGAGTGTGTGGAGAGTGTGAGTGTGTGGAGAGTGTGAGTGAGTGGAGAGTGTGAGTGAGTGGAGAGTGTGAGTGAGTGAGTGAGTGGAGTGTGTGAGTGAGTGAGTGAGTGAGTGGAGAGTGTGAGTGAGTGGAGAGTGTGAGTGAGTGAGTGGAGAGTGTGAGTGAGTGAGTGGTGAGTGAGTGAGTGGAGAGTGTGAGTGAGTGAGTGGAGAGTGTGAGTGAGTGAGTGGAGAGTGTGAGTGAGTGGAGAGTGTGAGTGAGTGAGTGAGTGAGTGGAGAGTGTGAGTGAGTGAGTGTGAGTGAGTGTGAGTGAGTGAGTGGAGAGTGTGGGTGTGAGTGAGTGGTGAGTGAGTGAGTGGAGAGTGTGAGTGAGTGGAGAGTGTGAGTGAGTGTGAGTGAGTGAGTGGAGAGTGTGAGTGTGAGTGAGTGTGAGTGAGTGGAGAGTGTGAGTGAGTCAGTGGAGAGTGTGAGTGAGTGGTGAGTGAGTGAGTGGAGAGTGTGAGTGAGTGGTGAGTGAGAGTGAGAGTGTGAGTGAGTGGAGAGTGTGAGTGAGTGAGTGTGAGTGAGTGGTGAGTGTGAGAGTGTGAGTGAGTGAGTGAGTGAGTGGAGAGTGAGTGAGTGAGTGGAGAGAGTGAGTGGAGAGAGTGAGTGTGAGTGGAGAGTGTGAGTGAGTGGAGAGTGTGAGTGAGTGAGTGGAGAGTGAGTGGAGAGTGTGAGTGAGTGGAGAGTGTGAGTGAGAGTGTGAGTGAGTGAGTGGAGAGTGTGGAGAGTGTGAGTGTGAGTGAGTGAGTGGAGAGTGTGAGTGAGTGTGAGTGAGTGGAGAGTGTGAGTGAGTGTGAGTGAGTGAGTGGAGAGTGTGAGTGTGAGTGAGTGGAGAGTGTGAGTGAGTCAGTGGAGAGTGTGAGTGAGTGGTGAGTGAGTGAGTGGAGAGTGTGAGTGAGTGGTGAGTGAGAGTGAGTGAGTGAGTGAGTGGAGAGTGAGTGAGTGGAGAGTGTGAGTGAGTGGAGAGTGTGAGTGTGTGAGTGAGTGAGTGAGTGGAGAGTGTGAGTGAGTGAGTGGAGAGTGTGAGTGAGTGAGTGGAGAGTGTGAGTGAGTGGAGAGTGTGAGTGAGTGGAGAGTGTGAGTGAGTGAGTGGAGAGTGTGAGTGAGTGAGTGGAGAGTGTGAGTGAGTGAGTGGAGAGTGTGAGTGAGTGAGTGAGTGAGTGAGTGGAGAGTGTGAGTGAGTGGAGAGTGTGAGTGAGTGAGTGTGAGTGAGTGAGTGGAGAGTGTGAGTGTGAGTGAGTGAGTGGAGAGTGTGAGTGAGTGGTGAGTGAGTGGAGAGTGTGAGTGAGTGGTGAGTGAGTGAGTGGTGAGTGAGTGAGTGAGTGGAGAGTGTGAGTGAGTGTGAGTGAGTGACTGGAGAGTGTGAGTGGAGAGTGTGAGTGAGTGAGTGTGAGTGAGTGGAGAGTGTGAGTGAGTGGAGAGTGTGAGTCAGTGAGTGAGAGTGTGAGTGAGTGTGAGTGAGTGAGTGTGAGTGAGTGAGTGGAGAGTGTGAGTGAGTGGAGAGTGTGAGTCAGTGAGTGAGTGGAGAGTGTGAGTGAGTGAGTGGAGAGTGAGTGAGTGGAGAGTGTGAGTGAGTGAGAGTGAGTGAGTGAGTGGAGAGTGTGAGTGAGTGAGTGGAGAGTGAGTGAGTGGAGAGTGTGAGTGAGTGAGTGAGTGAGTGGAGAGTGAGTGAGTGGAGAGTGTGAGTGAGTGGAGAGTGTGAGTGAGTGGTGAGTGTGAGAGTGTGAGAGTGTGAGTGAGTGAGTGAGTGGAGAGAGTGAGTGAGTGTGAGTGGAGAGTGTGAGTGATTGGTGAGTGTGAGTGTGTGAGTGAGTGGTGAGTGAGAGTGTGGAGAGTGTGAGTGTGAGTGAGTGAGTGGAGAGTGAGTGTGAGTGAGTGAGTGGAGAGTGTGGGTGTGAGTGAGTGGTGAGTGAGTGAGTGGAGAGTGTGAGTGAGTGGAGAGTGTGAGTGAGTGAGTGGAGAGTGAGTGGAGAGTGTGAGTGAGTGGAGAGTGTGAGTGAGAGTGTGAGTGAGTGGAGAGTGTGAGTGAGTGAGTGAGTGAGTGGAGAGTGTGAGTGAGTGGAGAGTGTGAGTGAGTGGAGAGTGTGAGTGTGTGAGTGAGTGAGTGAGTGGAGAGTGTGAGTGAGTGAGTGGAGAGTGTGAGTGAGTGAGTGGAGAGTGTGAGTGAGTGAGTGGAGAGTGTGAGTGAGTGAGTGAGTGGAGAGTGTGAGTGAGTGAGTGGAGAGTGTGAGTGGAGAGTGAGTGTGAGTGTGTGAGTGAGTGAGAGTGTGAGTGAGTGGTGAGTGTGAGTAAGTGGTGAGTGAGAGTGTGAGAGTGTGAGTGAGTGAGTGGAGAGTGTGAGTGAGTGGTGAGTGAGTGAGTGTGAGAGTGTGAGAGTGTGAGTGAGTGGTGAGTGAGAGTGTGAGTGTGAGTGTGAGAATGTGAGAATGTGAGTGAGAGTGTGAGTGAGTGAGTGTGAGTGAGTGGTGAGTGAGAGTGTGAGTGAGTGGTGAGTGAGAGTGAGTGGTGAGTGAGAGTGTGAGAGTGTGAGTGAGTGGTGAGTGAGAGTGTGAGAGTGTGAGTGAGTGGTGAGTGAGAGTGTGAGTGAGTGGTGAGTGAGAGTGTGAGAGTGTGAGTGAGTGAGTGAGTGTGAGTGAGTGGTGAGTGAGAGTGTGAGAGTGTGAGAATGTGAGAATGTGAGTGAGAGTGTGAGTGAGTGAGTGAGTGAGTGAGTGTGAGTGAGTGGTGAGTGAGAGTGAGTGGTGAGTGAGAGTGTGAGAGTGTGAGTGAGTGGTGAGTGAGAGTGTGAGAGTGTGAGTCAGTGAGTGAGAGTGTGAGTGAGTGTGAGTGAGTGAGTGTGAGTGAGTGAGTGGAGAGTGTGAGTGAGTGGAGAGTGTGAGTCAGTGAGTGGAGAGTGTGAGTCAGTGAGTGGAGAGTGTGAGTGGAGAGTGTGAGTGAGTGAGTGTGAGTGAGTGGAGAGTGTGAGTGAGTGGTGAGTGAGTGAGTAGTGAGTGGAGAGTGAGTGAGTGGAGAGTGTGAGTGAGTGTGAGTGAGTGAGTGAGTGAGTGGAGAGTGTGAGTGAGTGAGAGTGAGTGAGTGGAGAGTGTGAGTGAGTGTGAGTGAGTGGTGAGTGAGTGAGTGGAGAGTGAGTGAGTGGAGAGTGTGAGTGAGTGTGAGTGAGTGAGTGGAGAGTGTGAGTGAGTGGAGAGTGTGAGTGAGTGGAGAGTGTGAGTCAGTGAGTGGAGAGTGTGAGTGAGTGAGTGTGAGTGAGTGGAGAGTGTGAGTGAGTGGAGAGTGTGAGTCAGTGAGTGAGAGTGTGAGTGAGTGTGAGTGAGTGAGTGGAGAGTGTGAGTGAGTGGAGAGTGTGAGTCAGTGAGTGGAGAGTGTGAGTCAGTGAGTGGAGAGTGTGAGTGGAGAGTGTGAGTGAGTGGAGAGTGTGAGTGAGTGTGAGTTGTGAGTGAGTGAGTGAGTGAGTGAGTGAGTGAGTGAGTGAGTGAGAGTGTGAGTGAGTGAGTGGAGAGTGTGAGTGAGTGGTGAGTGAGTGTGTGAGTGAGTGGAGAGTGTGAGTGTGAGTGAGTGGTGAGTGAGAGTGTGAGTGAGTGAGTGAGTGGGTGGAGAGTGTGAGTGAGTGAGTGGAGAGTGAGTGAGTGAGTGAGAGTGTGAGTGAGTGAGTGGAGAGTGTGGGTGTGAGTGTGTGACGTGAGTGGTGAGTGTGAGCATGTGTGTGAGAGTGTGAGAATGTGAGTGAGTGGTGAGTGAGAGTGTGAGAATGTGAGTGAGTGGTGAGTGAGAGTGTGAGTGAGTGGTGAGTGAGAGTGAGTGGTGAGTGAGAGTGTGAGAGTGTGAGTGAGTGGTGAGTGAGTGGTGAGTGAGTGAGAGTGTGAGTGAGTGGAGAGTGTGAGTGAGTGGTGAGTGAGTGAGAGTGTGAGTGAGTGGAGAGTGTGAGTGAGTGGTGAGTGAGTGAGTGAGTGGAGAGTGTGAGTGAGTGGTGAGTGAGAGTGTGAGTGAGTGAGTGAGTGTGAGAGTGTGAGAATGTGAGTGAGTGGTGAGTGAGAGTGTGAGAATGTGAGTGAGTGGTGAGTGAGAGTGTGAGTGAGTGTGAGTGTGAGAGTGTGAGAATGTGTGTGAGAGTGTGAGAATGTGAGTGAGTGGTGAGTGAGAGTGTGAGTGAGTGAGTGAGTGAGTGTGAGTGTATGTTCGTTCCAAAAGAATCAGTCAGAATATGCAAGGATTCTAGTCCTAGCAGAATAACCATAATAACTGCAGCACATGAACACCTTTATTCCTAGCTATATAGCTCTCTTGCAATTTTTTTGGCAAGCATGATCCAGCTGTACCGCTTAAAATCACAGGTTTGAGAAGTCCAGGCCTAGATTTACCCTGTGTGTATCACAGGAAGTAAAACTGAATGGCTTTATCAGCTGATTTTTTTTTTTATATGCTTGAATTAGTCTCTCGACTCCAGTATGACGAGATGTAGTGGGCGGGGCTTTCTTTCATCTCATTGGCCACACGTTGAGCCAATGGCTGGTCTGTAAGCGCGTAGTCCGCTCTACAACTGCTTACGCAGATCTACAACTCTCCGGCATGTCAGAGGAGGTAGGTGTGCTCTCCGTAGCTGTGGAGCAGAGAGAGCAGATCTTTCAGCCAGCAGCGTCCACTCCATTCTCCTGAGCTCCTCTGAAGACAGCTCGTGGTCGCAGAGTGCCATGTCCTAGCTGAGGTAGTAGTTTGTGCTGTTGGATGGGATGTGAGATTGCCCGCTTATGGAGGTGACTGCGCAAGCTACTGCCTTGCTAGTGCTGGTCATTAACTCCAGACACTGGACATCTACAAAGTAGCATCATGGGAGCAGTTTTTTTGTGGAGTCGGCTACATTTTGTGCTCTACTCGTACTGCAGCAGTCTGAAAATGTGTAATGTGTTATTTTTGTTGTGTCGGGTATTATTAACGGATACTTCCTTAATTATTCTCCGCTTTTCTATAAAGAGGACATGATCGTGTTAATAACGCGGATGCTGTTAATGTAAAAAAAAAAAAATAACAGTAGGATTAAGGTATTTACGGATTTTTAATCACTAACCTAATTGTATTTCATTAAAAAAATGCACGTGTTATATCTGACTATATCCGATTTTTTTGTTTGTTTGTTTGTTCGTTCGTTGGTTGTTTTTTTCCCACTGATTACTCGATTATTATAGGTACATTAGAGAACAACTGAAAGCACACTGGACATCCTGATTGATGGGTTTGTAGTGTCCTGTTTACTAGTGCTGTTCATTCTAAACTAACTGCTACTACATTTAAAATATGTAATTATCTATCTATCTATCTATCTATCTATCTATCTATCTATCTATCTATCTATCTATCTGGATTTAGGGCAGCTGGTTTATAGAGTGAATTTATTTTTTTGCTCCTGGTCAAATCAGCTGACGTCAAAAACCCTAATCATGGTCTAACTTCTTGATATAGAAGAAAACAAGTCATTAAAAGTTGACTTATTTCAATGATCCACATTTTTACAACGTGGGTCCTTCTAGCCGAAGGGTCCATTTTCCACAGGGTTTCTCCGAGCCCCTCCTTTGGGCGTCACGCCAGTGAGCATGTGGGTGACCTTGAAGATCCATCCTCCCACACTTAGTGCTCAGTGTGATTACTGAGCTCTGTGTGTGTGTGTGTGGGTGAGTGAGTGAGAAAGAGAGAGAGAGAGTGGGTGAGTGAGAGTGAGGGATGGATAGATGAAAGGAAGGAAGAATCCACTGTGAACATAACCTCAGGTCTTCCCAAATGAGCCTTATGTGATTTGCTGGGCAGCACCAACACAGTCCCAAAGGAGATAGGCCTCCCAAATGAGCTTTCCCAATTGCGCCGATGTTAGGATGACCAGATGGCCTATTTCCTTTGGGAGTGTGTTGGTGCTGCCCAGCAAATCGCATAGCTCAACACTAAAAATCGCCAATGCAATCTCTCTTGTGTGCAGCTGAGTACTTGGGGTATGAAGACAAAGGCAGTGCTTTACAGGTTTAAGAAATAAAAAGTATTTTATTTATTTAAAAAAAAAAAAAAAAAACTAAAGGCCAGTGACATGGTCATACAAGAAGCTTGTTTTTTTTCCGAACACTATAAAGTACAAACCTAGAAGGTAGATGTAGTAATGTACTCCACATAATGATGCATAGTATTATTGCAGAAATTGTTGCTTTGTGTTTCTGTAGCATATCTTTTATTTTCAAATCAGCTAAAATCCATATTTAAACTTTGGGGATTAAAGTAAGTTTATATTAGTAAATGTAGTATATTCTAGCAAACAGTCCTGAGGCCTGGAAGATATAATAATCATACTTTTTAAAATGCCAGTGCAGACTAGTTTAAAGATTATATAACGCTGATAAAATTTTATTTTGGCTTCAGTATATTTAAAGTGTAGCATTGCTTTCATAGAACATAGGTGAAAAAGAAAATCACAATAAATCAGAATAGATTCAGTCCCTTAACAATTTAATGTCATGTCATTTACAAAGAAAAAAAATCCTTTTTAGCTATAGAGGTCATTCATGCTCCCTATATTGTAAGTACAAAAATGCTTTTTTTTAGTTTTGCGCTACTGTAAAACATACTGAGAAATCGAGCCTCGGAGGGTATGTCAGAGAGCACCATGGAAAGGCAGTTTTTTCAAATACTATTCTAATGGTGTTAATTCACATATGCACAATAAAACCAAATTATCCATTCCAAGGATTCACTTTCATTTCCATTCACAGAATGGACAAGAGAAAAAAAAATTTAAACAATCACCTCTGTTAAGACAATTTATAAACAGAAGGCAAGTGGAAGACTTGAACAATTGTTAACATCCGGTCCTTGATTTCTGTAGCACATGGACAACTGGTGTCTGTGTTGTTTCATCAAATTATGTTTAATCAAATGTAAACTCCTGTCATTCAGTCGTAAGTCAAAATTCTGCCACTGAAATCCTGTACATGGTTTAAACCTCCTCATTTAAATGTTCTTTGATCCAGGACTTTCTGTGGGTCACCTTGACTGTGACTGTCTGTTTCCGAACATTAGAGGAATGATGTAAACAGATATGTCATCACCAGAACCCAGTCTACCAATCGGTGTCCTCCAGCCTTGTTCAGTAAGTACACCTCTAGCTTTCATCACCAACTCCTGAGCTGCCAGTGTATACCTAAACAACCAGAGGAACACAGATAAACTGTCACACATTAGCAGGGAATAACAAGTGCCAAGGTATTATTGAAGAATTAATTATTTAAAGAAAATATGTTTTTAGTTTTCTGGCAAGGCAAAGCCACTTTACTTTTATTAGCATGCATGATGTCAGTCATTAATGATTTCCCAACTATAACTATAAACCACGTTTTATTGTGGGTTTGAAGTAGAATATTAGCTTGCCCAACCCATCAGGAATATTATCACGTTCTTGCCAGTGCATTGTACAAGTGCTCCCGTCTTTTCCTGCATTTACAGCACTGTTGGGTAATTTCCCTATCCTAAAACTCCTACATTAACATTTCTAATGAACTGATGAATCGAATGAAGTGTGGACACACAGTATGTACAAGAGCAGAGTGTTAGTGGCTGAGGAAATTTGCAGATGAAGTATTTTAAGATGCAAGACATCTGGCAAACTATGATAACTGATCATTCATCATGTTCACAGTAACCGTAACTATTCCCGGTTGCCTAGTGGCTACTTATAGGCACCAAATGCAGATTTATTGTTTGCTCTTGCCATTTACTCAAGCATGATTTGCCATACTGGAGAACTTGCCTGTAATGGTTGTCAGGGTCACAGTTTCCAAGGAAACTAGTAACTGCCTCAGCCACTTCCTTGTTGGAGAGAACATCCCATAAGCCATCCGTAGCCAAAATCATGACATCGTCAGCCCCATGCTCAAACTGCTCCAAGTTGTACACTCGCACCTGGAAACAACACGTCACGTATGCGTAATACGTTCATTCAAAATGGAAATGCAAATCTATGATCTGTCTGTAACTCATTTTCAAATATGAATCTCAAACACTTCTAAAAGGTTCCACAAATTGCACTTCATATGCACTTTTCCTTCCAGCTGTTTGGCTGAGAGTAAAGAATCAGTCACTTAATCATCTTCAGATTTATTTTGGTCAGGGTTGCCGGCTGAGAGCAAACACAAAAATGAAATGCTTGTATAGAAATAGAAGTAATTTTCACAGACTACACGTACGTAAACGATCAAACTCCATAGCACGACCCCAATGCAAGGTGAAGTGGAAGCGAGTGAGTATTTTCGAACGCATAGTTTTAGCCCAGGGTGACAGTAACTCGGCTTTTTTTTTTTTCCCCCAAGATCAAAAAGAGAATCTGAGTCTTGCTTGTGTTTGTGTAGTTGAACTGTGGTTGAACTCTGCCCATTTGCAATTTGAAGATCAAAAGCTATTCAGATAGACAGTGCAAGCGGAGAACAGAGAGTACACCATGCTGTCAGGAACTACAGTGCCTCAAGAGAAGACAAGCTTCTTACAGCTAGGTTCACATCTGCTTAAAATTAAATGTGTTCACAATAAAAAATGATCTCATTGTTATCAAGGACATAATTCTGACATCCTGGTAACCAACAAACTATTAAATGGTACAAAAAAAAGTATAGAAATATACATCATGTCCATTTTATATCCATTAACATAACATTATTCATATGTGATATAACTCTATTCAGTACTGAATGAAGCAAAGATAAAGAAACTACCTCTGGACTGCAAGAGAGAAAAGGTTTAATGGAGATGCCCGTGCCATGAACCTTTAGATCATGATCACCAAATCCTCTGGTAACTCCAATAGTAGCCATCACTCGGGCCTGCGACACCAGAAGAGCGCACAGAGTTCACAACTCTACATCACTGTCCTGCCATTTACATCATTTACATTTACGCAATTAAATTAACACTACCTCTGAAGCTCTAGTAGAAGATACATGTTTATGAGTTACAGTGCACTGCATGTTATGACTTCATGTTATGAAAATCATTTTAATAAAATCATTACTTTCTGTCTAGCTTTATGATTCTTGTGTATTAGGACCACTTTTCTGCCACATGTTTACTAGCTTGCTTCCATTCCTCAGAGACAGACATTTGAAAATCTGATATTATTCTGCTTAATATGGTTTCTCTTATATGACTGGTTTTGTTGTTCACAGAGACGAAAGCTGAACACATTATTAAATGAGAGATGATTAATATCTGTAGTGTACTTGGGTGAATTAGTGTTTGGTACTCACTTCTCACTTCTATATTAAAATATGGTATGATAGAGAATCCAAATACAAAACACTTCAAGTATTAAAATGCTTTATAAACACTATTGAAGTTTATACCACTGCAAAAAAAATGTTACAGGAAGGTATGTACAGTACCTTATATACAGTATATACTGAATGTATACCAGCTTGTTTGATTATGTACAAGTTGATATATAAATTTTCATCTTATGGACCAAATTTCATTCCATTTATGTGGCTTGAAAAACAATTAGGAAATGTAGACACTGACAATGAATGTATTTATAACATGATATGGTGTTTTGCCTGGCTCTGACAGGGGCTTGTCTATAGCTGATTTAGGCCAGATGTCTAATGTCTTCTCAACAGCTTTGACTTATATATAATATAACTTATTATATAATAGAATTATATAATTTTGGGTAATCTCAGACAAAAGAAAGGGTCGTCCTGAGTAATCCAGTTTAACAAACGCTTTCAAACCTGATGTTCCATTCTAGTAGATGTTATTAAGTTTATAAGAACATATATATTGCGGCAGTTGTGCTTCTTAGTATTTTTATCCAGAATTATCATATACCTTCTCTGCTACAGCTAAAGATCCAGCTATAGAACCAGCTATAGACCCAGCTATAGATCTAGCTATAGAACCAGCTATAGACCCAGCTATAGATCTAGCTATAGACCCAGCTATAGATCTAGCTATAGAACCAGCTATAGACTCAGCTATAGGCCCAGCTATAGATCTAGCTATAGGCCCAGCTATAGACCCAGCTATAGATCTAGCTATAGAACCAGCTATAGACCCAGCTACAGACCCAGCTATAGATCTAGCTATAGAACCAGCTATAGACCCAGCTACAGACCCAGCTATAGATCTAGCTATAGGCCCAGCTATTAATCTAGCTATAGTTCCTGCTATAGACCCAGCTTTAGATCCAGTTATAGGTCCTGCTATAGACCCAGGTATAGATCCAGCTATAGACCCAGCTAAAGATCCAACTATAGATTCAGCTATAGATCTAGTTATTGGTACAGCTATAGTTCCTGCTATAGATCCAGCTATAGATACGGCTAAAGATCCAGCTATAGATTCAGCTATAGATCCAGCTATAGATCCAGCTAAAGATCCAGCTAAAGATCCAGCTAAAGATTCAGCTATAGATTCAGCTACAGGTCCAGCTATAGGTCCAGGAAAATCTCAGTCAGACATGCAGCTATGTCCTTGTTATTAGATCCATGTTTTTGTCTTACTACAAAGGACAGGTCCATAATTTTTTCATAAATATTCCTCATACCTTCTTCCCTTCTCCAAAAACCAGTGGAAACCTCAGGTCCTCCTCCTGCAGAGTTTTATATGCCCTACACAAAGAAAGAGCACTTTATTGAGAGCACTGTGGTGCTGGTGCACAGGATAATCACCAGAAAGTGTAGACAGAGCATAATTTAAGAATGGCAAAGCTAAATTATTTATGAAAATAGGAATTACACAAAAATATCTCATATTTGCATTAACTGGATATATTTTTGTCAGTGTAAGCAGCATATCCATCTGTCTTTCCCTTGCCTCCTCATTTCACTAGTTTGATAAGATGTTCTGCACTGCATTTAGACCCCACAGTGATCTTGTAATCAGGCTGCCTCTCTAGCCACTAGGATATGGCCTATCAGCCTGACAAGACATTATGTGTCTATTAACTGCTAACAGCTGAAAATGCAGCAGTTTGAGGATTCAACGTAATCAGGGTTTAATCAAACACAACATTATACACCTAATAGCACATAATATATCGTCTTTAGGCCTGGGTGTACTCTGGACAACTCATTATAGAATGTATAGCATGTTATGCAATTTTAGCAAAAAGAAATTTTCACAAATCCAACAATTATCATAATTTTGAGAAATTCCACCCATGAATTCACAAACTATCTGAACTTTCCTGCACAGGGTCTCAAAAATCTGGAGTTTATCCCAGTCACAAGACAGGGGACACCCTGGATGGGGTTGCAACCCACCAGAAAGCACAATCACACATTTACTCATTCACACAGACAATTGAGAGATGCCAATCAGGCTACAGTTCATGTCTTTGGACTGGGTGGGGGTCACCAGGGTACACAGAGGAAACCATCAACACATTGGGAGAACATGTAAACTCTGCGCATGCAGTACGGAGGCGAAAAATCAATCAATCCACCAACCCCAGATGTGCAAGGCAAATGTATTTCACACTAGTAAGTGCAATTTGTTTGCAACTGTATCAAAATAAACTGACAGATTTCTCACAAGGGCACGTCATCAAATTTCTAGAGAACAAGCTTTCCAAGGATATTAGCATGACTGGATTGTGCTAAGTGCATTTTTGTCTGTATTGTCTCGCCTCAAATCATAACTTTAAAACAAAACAAAGCTGCTGTCTGCTCATCAGATCTAGATTGTAAATGTCTTTAAAATATTGTTAGAAATTAGTACATATTTATTACATAAAGCAAACTGGCCAATCATTTGATATACACATAATATATTCATTAAAGCAATGACCACACTGAAAACAGCCGCAGACATATCCTCTTACCAGCCTTTCATGCTGTAGTCTCTGTACAGCATTCTTTTCCCCACCTCCTTCTTGCAAACAGTTCTTGGGAACTCTAAGTGCGTGAACTCATTTCCCAACAAGTGAGGCTGCATATAAGCCTGAGTGGGGAAAAGAATGTAAAAGCATAAAGGTCATAGATTCCTATCTTTTTGTTGTTGTTGTTGTTGTTGTAGTACAATCAGACAAATTTGCATTAATCTGTGTACTAGTTCCGGGACTATGAACTAGTTACATGCACGATTTCTATTTGTTTTTTTTGCAGGAAACCAGACGATTAGTATTTTTGTGTACTAACAAGCATTCATTGATTTGAATCTGGAAGGTGAGTGCACAGGAGTGACTATGGGAGCAGATGAGCCATTGTTTCTGCCTTATTTTATAGTTTGTTAAATGAAATTCTTCAGAGAATGACCAACTATGGCATCAGAATGTGTGCAAAATTAAACACTGGTCAATGTTTATTGGTTTGAGATCAAACTTAATGGATTGTTTGATTATCTTGGTTGACCTTTGAATCATTTTTTTAGTATTACATCATTTTATAGCACTTAAATCATATTAAATAGGATTCGATGCTCATGTAATTCAGAGTACACTTGACTGTTCATTTAATAGTGGCATTTTTCTGTGCCATATATGTCCCTAAAACCTAACCCCCATAGCTTTGTAAGGCTTGAAAAGGCTTTGTCTTTCACTATTTCGCATTGCTATTATTAATAACATGTAATCTCATGTGTCTATTTTTATCAGTAACGTTATTAACCATTAAAAATGGTAGTGACTGCTTTTTTTCCACCAGTTTGGCCAACCAGATGAGAATGGATTTTCTTTTCCTCTCAAGGTTTATTCCTTATATCGTCTCAGGGAGTTATTCCTTACCACTGTCATCTCTGGCTTGCTCATTAGGGATAAATTAAAATTTAAACATGTATGATTTATATTCTGAATTTATATTAACAAATGTCTATAAATCTGCTTTGCAATAATTTCTATTGTAGATGAATTGAAAATACTAAAGCTGTATGGAGTCCTGAATCATATGGATGAAATTGTTTACTAAATACAGGTAAAAAAATAAAAATAAAAATTGCCATTCTAAGATTTATTCTTTTATAGAAATGGCATTCTTTCAGGACTTACAGTGCTATGAACATCCTTAAGCAAATCCTTCTATTACTAGCAGTATGGACCAAGAACAAAAGGATCATTAAGTTCCTCAAAAATTGTCTCTTATGAAATACTTTAACTTATCATAGTAATTACTTTTATATGGAATTTTCAATAAGAGCACGTCTCTTTTATTCTTACCAAACACTGAAGTCTCTGTCTCTCTGACTCCGGAGTGAAGGCACTTGACATTGGGACGATTTCCCCACTTCGCAGAATTATGGCCCTGGCAAAGAAACAGAAACAGAACTGTGCCTGGGGGAACATTTAAAAGCTTAATCTGAAAGGTCACTGAACTTGGCTTGGTGTGAGTGGGAAGAGAACATTGTACATCTGGACGTTCCTTTTCTATTCTAAGTATATGCGTGTGTGAGTACTGTAACACTGGACTAGCTCAGCTCACTATTTTTGGACCGTATTAGTGTTACCTTTTTATTTGTCTGTATTTTTTTCTGCACTCTCTCTGTGAATGACCTTCTACCACGCAAAAACTGCTTACTCTAGCTCATGGTAAACTAAGATAAGTCAAGGTCATGTGGTGCAAGATGTACCAGGCACAGGATAAGAATGTGTACAAGAATGAGTTTTTCAGGATCCACCCATTGCTATGGCGTGAAATATTGCAGCTGAACATGTCAGCAGTTGCTACAATGCAGTTGTCTTCATGCTTGTCACAGACTTATGAAAGGACTAACAAACTCTAACAAATCCCTTGGTATTACATTGGGCTTTATTGGTCTCAGTTCAGTAAAATATGCAATACCATCCTCCTCAGTGTACCACACAAGAGAACAACATCTATTTTATTTCTAATTGTTCAAAAGCAATCGAAGATGCTTAGCATCAAATATGAGCTTATATGATAAAAAATCTGAATAAATTTACCTGCTGTCTCCTGCATTGGCCACATAAAGCTTCCCCAACAAGCACATCGCCACTAAAGCTGTACACCCTCCAGAGATATCATACACACTTCTCTCTCTGCCAATATGTTTGTCCTGCAGGTGCATAATAGTGAAAATATTAGTTAATAGGTTTCAGTAAAATTCCATGCAAACTATGACTACCATCTAGTGGCCATACACAAGTAACTGACCGCGATATTTACTACTTTAACGGAAAAAATTAATCAAAGTTTATTTTCTTCCATAGTAATTCCTCATAATGTTCTTAACCAACATTTAAACAGCTCTAAAATACAAAAAAACGTAAAAAAATAATTTAAAAAATTCATGGCTTTAGGTCTGTCCTTGTCTTTAAAACTTACCATCTCTTTGAAAGCATTCTCAATTGCACCGACCACCAAGCTCTCCTGCTTCACTTTTTTCTCCATGAAGAAGCGTGGAGTTAGCGTGTTGGGTGAACCTGGTGCTCCCGCGGCACCCCTCAGTGATGCGGCTCTGGACAACGCTCGCTGGGATGAGGCTGATGGGCGAACATGAAAGCTGCTCTCTTCACCCAGACATGTAGGGGGCTGCAATGAAGGCTTCTGCAGGATTTCCAGCACACTTTGCAGTTGCTCCTCAATGTGCAGATGCAGGAGCTTGGACGCAAAGACGGCAGCACCCGACCCAGCATGTCCATCAAAAAGTGCCCAGTAGTGGAAATACAGCTCTTCCTCTTCATGCTTAATGCAAGTACATAAACACATATAGTGATACATACAGTGATATAATATTGCCTTATACTGTATATCTATATCCACCACTCATCAGAGGTCATGTTGGTTGTTCTGTATTTTATTGGGAAACTGTTACATCCCACATTGCAATTGGACGAATTAGGACAATCTGGGGCTTTGGATTAATATGGAATAAAATGGCTCAGTACACCAGAAGAGGTGCATGTACAAGTAAATGTTTGACAAGATGAGTGATGGGGATACATTGCTTTCTGAATGAAAGACCAATCCCAATTATTATTAGATTTTGTGAAGGCAACATAATATGCAGTAAAGTAAATATAAATATATATTACATATAAAAATATATTAAATATAGTGTATATGTTGTCCCACCCACTTTATTGAATAGGTTTAAGTTTAGTTTAGTGCTCTGAGATTTTTGGGACAACCCACAGATGTACTTTAAACATGTGAAAATATGCAATTAGGGAAATCTTCCATACATATAGAGAGATGTATAAAATATTTTACATATTTGGTCAGCCCAAATAGTGGCTATATTTAAATATACTGCAGACCTCAACTGAATAATTCAAAGATACTGGGGAAATGAGTAAACATTAAAGGAGGGAACATGGAAGCTAAATACAGAGGTTTATGATCAATGATGATAATAGCAGCAGTTATAGCATTTAAGGAATCTATTTCTCTAAATAACTTTCTTTATTAGGAAAGGTTTACCTGTGATACTTACTGTGTACTTAGCTTGGTTCATTTTTGCATAGAGGAGCATCTTAAAATCATCTAACATTCTATTTTAATTTCAGCACAAAACATCTCTATTAAACTTTCTGAGCCTAATAAATGTGTCCCAGATTAACAAATGCCAGATTTTGGCACAAATAAAGCTATAAGGAGTGACATGTCGCCTCTGAGCATGCTATGCACATGGTTAGTTCAAATGTGGTTGGAAAGCATCTTAGGAATTTCAGTGTGGATAGAATTTGTTAAAAAGACAATATATAGTATATGACACAGTGGTTCAAAGTTAAGAAAGTGTCCCAGATGTCACTATTTCACCTCATTCTTCATTTCCACTTGACACAAAAACATATACATTTACCTCTATATTGATTTTAAACAATGTCAGAAAATCTATACAGACCTAAAGTTCTTGAATGCAATAACCGCATCAGTAATCCTCGGTACATTGGTTTAGCTTCCCTCTTTTACCTTATTCCCACTTTGACAATCTCTTTGTTACACTTTCTTTAAGTTATTATTTAATTGAGATCTGCAATATATTTAAATATAGCCACTATTTTGATTAACAAAACATATAAATATTGTATTACGCTACAAAAGGCGAGCTAGTATGTTATGGGACTTCAGGATTTCCCATGTTTAAAGAACAAAGATTCAAATAATCTGATTCTACCTTATTTTTTTTATAAGGCTTTCACTCATGATTTGATTAAATAAAAAGAAAAGTCACTGGATACACTGGCATGCTGGCGGAGTAATGGTAAGGTGTAATACCCATGGAGCTGAGTTGGATAAGCTACTCACTGAGCTCTCCTGAATGAGAGAATCCTCTGTAGACTCCAGAGATTCTCTGGTTGGTAGTGAAGCTCGCCTCCTGCTGGTGGGAGTGTAGCTTGGACTGGCGGGATCAGCAGGTCTTTTCCTCAGCTCCACCACCTCACAACAAGCCTGGTCTTCATTCAGAGCACTCTTACCAGCATTAATCACCCTAAACAGATGCAGCAATAACTAACAGGAACACATGATATCATGATCCAAACCTGCAACTTAGTTATTCCAATAATTCACTGTCATTATTTCATAAGGATGGAGTTTTACAAGTTATGTTTCATTAAAACTAGTTGAATTCCTCTAGGCTTATCAATTAAAATAAGAATTGTAAAAATGAATGTTACTTGGTCATTTTAAGTCAGGGGTGTGCATAGTCTTACCCCAGGTCCAAAAGCATCTTTTAGACAGAGAAGATAACTTTCCCACAGCTTCACTATTAGAATGTAATACACCAACACTTTTCAATTGTTTCTTTCACCGGACAGAGGCAGCAGATTACACTATTACACTAACACAGGTAGTTAAAATCCAAGAGCATTTTTTTTCTCTGACTATACCTGGCTCAGCTATTAAGGCTCTCAGTTATTTCTCAGAATGTTTTGATTACATGCACCAGCAATGCCAAAGTGCCACTGTTGGGATCTTGAGCAACCGTCACTGCTCCAGCATTGCTGTATCATTGCTGACCCTGCGCTATAAATAAAGGTGTCTTGTTCTTGTGAATATTGTTCGTGTGTCCAATTACTTTCGACCACTGAAAGATGCCACATATAACAAGTGCTGTAATTACTACACCAATCTACCATCATGTAAATACCTAAATTAAAGCTGACAGTCTGCCATTTGAGTTCATATTCATTATTCAATTCCGACTCCAATAAACTGTGACATATTTTTTGACACCTTGTGTATTTAGTGAAGTCTAATCTATCAACTATGAAAAAAGTTTTGGTACCCCTGTTCATGTAGAAGTCCTGCTTAATAACAGTTAATGACATCTATTGTGATTAACCAACATATTCATTTACAGAATAATAATTTAAAAAATATAATCCAATTTGATTATTGTTATCTGATTTGTTTGTGATTCTTCACACTCTCAAAACATCTTCTGTTCTTCTGCAGTATATCTGACTTACTCAGGAACGGAAATAGAGCCATCCCACCCACACCCCGACTGTGCATTGATCAGTGACCCAGTTACTCTGGAGTAATATGTAAAAGCCCCATCTCATACATTAGATCAAAAAAAAAAAAAACAGGACCCTGAAGGAGAAAAAAACCCTACTGACTATGCTCTCTTCACTTTACAATCTCATCTTGATTTCATTATTACTGGCAGGACAGATCAGATTACATAACTGACTAAAGCTGTCTGGGCTCCAGACTGGAGCTAAGGACCAGACAGAGGACATTAACATATTGCATTACACAAACATCGTAAAAAATTCCAGTGTGAAGGACGATTTTGTTAATAAAATTTTGAGTGTCTTCTTCGGTGTTGAACATTACATAAACAAAATAGACTTGACCAAACCAAATGTGACTGAGGAAGCTGCTAGAATATAAATTGGTGACAAATTAAAAGAAAAAAAAAAAAACAGCATAAAGTGTCCAACGGGTTTTCAACTGGGCACTCATTGACCAGTTCAATGAGCATTCATGGCCTTTGGCTAAGTGCACAGTCATCCTGGAAGAGAACACTCCCATCAGGATAGTCAGAAATGTCTTATCATAGGATAAAGATGATAAAGATAAAGATCAAACATATGAACTTTGTTTAGCCTTGCAGTGCAGATTTTTTATTAATCTAACAACCTCCCCTCCTCAAAAAAACAGCTTACTTATGTCTTAGTATGTATGCATTTGTAGCTTTTAAGGATTTGCTAGCATCAAGTCAGTCAATATATTGATTGTTCCATCCGCTAATGGCTCTATTAAAGCAACTTGGTTTTTGTAGTGTAGAGATATTCTCTCTACCTAAATGGGGTTTTAGTGTGGCCAAGAGACCAGCTGCTTACACTTTGAAAATGCATGCATTGGCATGTTCATCTGATCTATTGCCTCTTAACAGTGATGCAGGCTAACACCATGTAGCCATGTGCAGTATCAGATTTCAGATTTCAGGACTTCAACACATCACATGTATCAATAGGTGAAAAGAAATGTACAAACAAAAATGAGGATGTAAAATAAAATAAAAGGAAAGGAAAGGAAAGGAAAGACAACGATAACATGTAGACAAAGCCATAGTAAAAGTAAGTAAGAAAGCAACCTGGATGACGTGATGCAAAGCAGCAATGTGCACCTGGCCTGATTTTCCTGAAACAACCTACAGTTGAATCAAAACAAGCTTGAGCATCTTGTTATAATAATAATAATAATAATAATAATAATAATAATAATAATAATAATGCATCATCATCCAAATGTTTTTTGAACCACATTATACTACACAGGATCACAGGGAGCCTATCTCAGGGAATTCGGGGCACAAGGAGGGAGTCACCGTGAACAAGGTCCCAGCCCATAGCAGGACACACACACACACAATTTAAAGACGACAAACAGTCTACAAAAGATGTCTTTGGACTTAAGAAAAAACACCAAAAGCACAAGGACACTCCATGCACAGGGTGGAGCCGGTAATCAAACCCCCCGGAGGCGCGAGGCAAACGTGCGACCCATGATCCTCATCATCAAGCAGATGAGACGCGTCAGGTGCATTGCAGAGAAAACATTACAACCAGGAGTGCTGAAGGAAAGTGAACGCCTCTGCTTACTCTGCATAGCCAGTGGACCATAGCAGACGGTTGCTCTCCTTGACGTTCAGGATCGGCCTGGCGATGTGATCCGTGGCACACTGCAGCTCATCCGCACACAGCTCGAGGAAATCGGGTCGAGAGTACGGGAATCTCAGCGGCAGATTTGTTCCGACGTCGTTCTCATTCTCCTGGTTTGCACCACCACCACCACCACCACCACTACCACTAGAAGCCATGATGCCGCCGATCATGTTGGAAACGGCGGATCTCATCCGTGTCAGCATGGTGAGAAATAAGGTACACCGGAATGTATTCAGAGCCGCTGTTTAACGCCACCGTAAAGGCTTAACACGAAACACTGGCTGCCTGTCAACTTCATTCAGCTCCTGCAGCACAGAGGCAACGCGGAACTGAAATCCTACTGAATGACGTCATGTGCCCAACCTGCCCGCAGTCCTTAAAGTGCTCTGAGCTTCTTGACTTATCAGCAGTTAACTGCTGATTTAAAGAAAGACAACTGTGCTACCTATATATCTTATTGTAAACGTATGGACTATATATTTGAGAGGTACAAAACAAAAACAGACATATACTAAAGATTATGTCTCTCTTTTTTAGCTCATTTTGAAGTGACTGCAGAAATAAAATTATTAATGAATAAATAAAATAAATAAATAAAAATCTACAAACAGCTTAATTCACACATATTCATCTCCTTAGTGTGAACTGTCATTTGAAGCAAACAAAGATTTATCTAAAACACAAAACACAAACCTTTTTTTTCCACCACCAAGTCATTCCTTTGTAATTTTTTGACAGCCCTGTGCTTTGGCCACCAGATTTTTTTTTACCTAAATGCAGATGCCTGGCTTAAATTTGGCAACAGTACATGTTGCCTGTGATGGTGACAAGCTATCCATGTCCTCCTGCTGAGAAACAACCACAGAACATGATGCTACCATCACCAGACTTCACAGGAATGGTGTTTCCTGAGCGTTGGGCTATGTTTGATTTGTAACAAAATATTATGCTTCCGATTTAGACCACATGGCACAAATTTAATCTCATCAGACCACAAAATCTTTTTCCAAAAATCTTTTACTTATAATTTTTGTAATTGCATTCCTTAGAAGTTGCTTTCTTATGGCCACTCTTTTTGGCCTGATCTTGTTAGCCCCTAAGAAGGTTCATAGCTTTGATGATGTTTTTATAACCTTCTCTATCTTTCTTTCTTGCTGAGCACTTTATTAGCTGTGCCATACTAACACAGGGTAGGGTCTCCCTTTGCCTCAGTTATCTGTGGCATAGCTTCCACAAGATGTGGTAGCTTAGTGGTTAAGGCATTATCCTACACACATCTCACCACTTGCCACTGCTGGGCCCCTGAGCAAGGCCCTTAACTCTTAATTGTTCAGTTGTATAAAAATAGATGAATTGTAAGTTGCTCTGGGAAAGGCTATCTGCAAAAAGGTGTAAATGTCAGAAACATTCCTTGTGAATCTTCTATTCTTCCACATCCAAAAGGTCTTTTATTGGACTTTGATACAGTGACTGGGAAAACCAATAAAAAAACACTGAAATCATTGTCACGTTAATAAAAGATGAGTTTGCTTTGTGAAATGCTGATTTATCATGCTGGAAGTAGCCATAAGATGAGAGTAAATTTTAGCCATGTAGAGATGTACATGGTCAGCAACAATGCTGAAATAGGCTGAGTCATCCAAGCAATGATTGATTGGTATTACCGGTGCCAGTAAAACATTCTCCACACCATTACACCATTTCCACCATCCTGGACTGTTGACAAAAGTCAGATTCAGTTCATGGATTCATGCTCTTGGTGCCAAATTCTGACTCTACCATCTGTGTGCCTCTGCAGAAATCAAGATTCATCAGACCAGGCTACATTTTTCCATTTTTCCAGTCTTCAGCTGTCCAGTTTTGGTGGATCTGTGCTCACTGTAGCCTCAGCCTTTTGTTCCTGGCTGACAGAAATGGAACCTGATGTGGTCTTTTGCTCTAGCCCATCTGCTTCAAGGTGTGAGGTGTGCATTCTGAGCTGTTTTTCTGCTCCCCAATTGTACAAAGTGGTTATCTGATCAGTAGAAAAAAAGACTCTCCTAGCGGATCTTTCTGTAAGCTGGAACCGGTCTGAATGTTCTTTCTTGACCACTCTCACCAAAAAGGTGTTTCCATCTGCAGAAATGTCACTCAGTGGATGAGATCAGCAGTTATAACAAAACTCAAACCAGCCCATCTGGCACCAACAACCATGCTTCACTCATCAAGTAGATCACATTTTTTTCCACATTCTGGTGGTTGATGTGTACATTACCCAAAACTGCTGGCCCGTATCTGCATGATTTTAAGCATTGCACTGCTGCGGCAACACGATTGGCTAATTTGATAATTGCATAAATGTGTAGGTTTCCAGGTGTTCCTAATAAACTGCTCTGTGAGTGTATATCGAAAAATTAAGATGCTTGGTAATTTCACCTTACTTCCATTTGTTGTAGCAAGAAAGATCTAGAATAAAGCATAACAAAGGCCTAAGGTATTTGGGGCCCAGAAAGAGAGCATTTATAAAGCAGTTATTAAACAAATGGCATAACATATGCAAGTAGCTATTAATCGAAGTCATTCATGTCAACCTGAGCAGCCCATGTGGCCTGTCAGTCTTTAACTTACTTGTAGAAGCATGGATACATTCATAACCCATCATTCTACTTTCTTACCTTCTTGACACCTTCAAGTTTCCTTCAAGAGCTAGCATACAACATATATTACATACTTATCAAATAAGTCATCAAACTCATCTTCTTTCCTATTCTTCATGTTCCCACCCTCCAAAAAAAGAGGCTTGAACTGAATTAGATGAGGTGAATTGGCAGATTTGGTAGATTTGAAAGTGCAAGTGCATGGTGTCCTGCAACGGCTTGGCATCCTATCCAGGGTGTATATTCACCTCATGCACAGCAATGCCTGGATCCATTGCGACTCAGACCAGGACAAAGCAGTTACTGTATGAATGTTATGGTCAAATTTGAACTACCAAAGAGAGAGTATTGACCTACACATTGGGTGATGTGCCGATGTTGTGATTATTTAATATTATAATTAACATTATAAACTTATTATATTATAATTTAAAAAATGAATTTCCAGGTTCCTGGTGTCCTGTATTTCAGGGCACAATGGTGAGATATTTGTGCTTCCAAGCCCTGATGGGCCCAGACCACATGCATAATTCAGATTGTGACGCAGGAAGTATGCTACACATAGGTCATTGGAGAAAGGCTGCCTATTTAGCAACCTCCCCAGACTATGCACAAAAAAAAGTAAGGCTCCTCTGTAGTAAGATCAAAGGGAGAACAGCAGTTGATAAAGGGTTTCAAGGGACAAAGCCGACTGAGAAGAGCTGGCGGCATACATGGCCCAAATGGAAGATCTTTTAGCAGCAATTTAGTTAAGTGCAGAGTTTATTACAACCTTGCATGTAGAGACAGATCCTAATGCGCTTTCTGTGGCTGCATCTCATTGTTGTAGCTTGAGGACCACTTTTGGGTGTGGGGGATGACTTGCTGCTAGTGCATGGTTATGTCTTTGGCTCACCAGTTCCAGGGCACTGAAAGATCATCTCTCCTTGGTTGAAATTCAAACAAGGCATATGGGAAACCAGTGAAAGTCCTTAACCATAGTAACTTTTTTGGTTATTTCCAAAGATGTTACTCTCAAGAACAGCAGCAGTGGATAGAATGATACAGGATGTGCCACACTGATACAGCAGACCAGAACACAAAGACGAGTTAAAATTGAGTCAAGACAAACATTGACCAAACAGTCAAAGCATATTGACGTAGGTAGATATTGTAGATTATGTATGTGTCTGTGGTTCTTTCAGTAAGTGGAGAACTGTGAGTTCATCTGTGTCACCAAGCTTGACTAGATTATCTAGTAAATAGGCATGATGTAGTGGGGGCCTTCTATAAGCTATAAATGTTCAGAGTCACAAGGTGACACCTTTGCTATTTATACTCACAGAAGATATGAGCACACAGCAAATCTACTCAAGTTCCAAAAAAAAAATCCTCCACATCGGTAGAACTATACAGTTATATTTGTGGAATCCTGGAACAGCTCTTCATTTGGTTTGTCTTACTTTGCTGTAAATGCTACAGGATTATTCTGAACAAAAATATATTTTGCTTTTGCATGTAACACAACCCCCTGCGATGGGTTGGCACTCCGTCCAGGGTGTATCCTGCCTTGATGCCCAATGACGCCTGAGATAGTATAGATCGGATAAGCGGTACAGACAATGAAATGAAATGAAATGAAAATTTATCACAACCAGATATAAAATTATTGAATTTTAGAGACTGAATATCTCCAAAAATGTAATAAGGGAAAAAATGCATTTAAAAATTGTATTCTAGTTCTCCTGAAAGATTCCCCGCCTACCTCTCCTCTACATTTATAACCTAAATGTCTTAAGGAAAAATATTACTGCCATATCATAGGACATTATTTATATTTTCATTATTTACTGTCCAGTGTCACCCAAATGAGGATGAGGTTCTCTTCTCTCATATCTCAGGGTGTTTTCCTTGCCACCGTTGCCCTAGGCTAACTCATTAGGCATCAATGTTATGGATAAATAGTAACTTAACTTTAAACTTTAGTTTTAAAATTAGTTATTATTTTAAATCAGTATGATGCACATCTACATAAGCCTCACTGACATCTTTTTGAGATGATGCAACTGATTTCAGTGGTGAATTAATTGCTAATTAATACATTAAAATATTTTTAAATAGCCAGGACTAACAGGAAACTAATGAAAACATAAAATGAGGTAAAATGTTATTTTTGCATGAATTACTGAGAAAACGTTTGCCAAGAGCATTTTTCACTTTTTTTTGGCACATCAGAAGCTTTTAATGATGAGTCAATTTTGGCATCATGTGGTATATAAACAGTAGGTTTATCTTTAAACATTTTGCACCATTTAGCAACCATGCAGTGTAATAACACACTTCCTCCCCTCGCACTTCATATCTCTATCCACTCTCGAGCTGCCTGTCTGTTTGCATTATCAGCAACCCCACTCATAATGGCAGAGATTGTTTTGGAAAACAAATTTCTTTGGGCTGATGGATAAATTTATGGAGTTATGCAGATGCCAAATGTACCTTCTGATCTTCTGTGCTAAGCTCCCACCTGTGCTTTGGATTTACTGAATATGGATATTCTTGTTTTGTTTTTTTTCTTGCAGCTTGGTACAATTCTGTTGGCCTGTTTCAAAAATATTTGTGCTTTTGTTGTTGTAAACCACAATCATTTTAGACAGATTGTATTTATTGCTGTTTTTGTGTATGTGTGTGTGTGTGTGCATTTGGATTTGACCTGTTAAACCTATTAAGATGGTTGGATAAAGTACAATAAAAAAAAAAAAGAATAATGAATATAAATTATAGGGCATGTGTGTAAGCAACTATAATATCAATGGAAATGTCGAATTCATTATATGCATGTGAATATCAGGTAGCTATTACACAAATCTATAAAATGCCTGGGGTTTTGCAATGAACCACAGGAGTCAAGAGACTATCTGTATTACAGGATGTGACAGTGGATCAGTTTATGCTGCCATTTTATAAAGTGACTGTGATTTTAGAATAAAGGATTTGTCAAGAGTTAATTTAAGAACCTTTGAGAGACTATCAAAACCAGGAGTGGCTTGAGAGAACAGATTTTAAGGCAGAATGACAAATAACACAATGGCAAAAACAAAATTAATCTTACTTGACTTATTTACCCTGTAACAGGCACTACAGAGTCGAGACTGAACCTGAACAAACTAATTATTTACACTAATTTTCAGTGAAGGAAGATAGTAGTCTGGTCTAAAAGCCAGGGTGGAAACAAACGGAAACAAAAATCTCTGACGTTATACTGCACTGCTTAATTGGCCTCATTTGTGAAGAAATTGAACTTGTTGATCTTTCATGTTAAATTTCTGTTACTGAAATCAGATGTTAATTGTATAAGCAGTTATTGGTTTGCAGTCGCTGAATTGCTCCCCGAAGACAGTAGTTAACTGAGTAACAGTGTAGATTAAACCGTTACATCCTTTCTAATCAGAGAAAAAACTAGATTACAAATATAAAGTGTTTCATTTTACAGTTCAGCTGTGTTTAAGACAGCAACTTACTACTGGTATTGTCACAGGGTGTGTGAGATGAACACAGAAAAACTAATAACATTAACTCATCAATACAATTCAATTGATTTGTATAGCACTTTAAACAATGGGCGTTGTCTCAAAGCAGCTTTACAGATGTATAGAAACAGAAAAGAAAAACATATATATAAAGTTTAAAGTTAAGTTACTATTGTATCCGTATTTTATCCATAATGAGCAAGCCTGAGGCGACAGTGGCAAGGAAAATCTCCCTTAGATGACATGAGGAAGAAACCTTGAGAGGAACCAAGCTCAGAAGGGAACCTTATCGTCATGCTGTAACTCTTCTCTGCTTCTCTTCCTAAACTAAAAAAAATGTTCAAACATGGGGCAGAGTGATTCTTGCCCCCTATGTGCTTAAGTAATTTCCATTTTTGACCTCCAGTTGCAACAATAATGCTAGAGTGAGCATTATTACCAACTCAACTGAACATTAGCTTATATCTGTAAAACAGCCAAATTATTTAAATTAATCAAAACTTAGTATTTCAATTAAATTTAAAATGTATATGATTGTGAATGACGATTCTATTTAAAGAGATTAACATTTGTTGAATTGCCCTGCCTGACTCTAGTTGAAAGACTCCTGAAGGTTCTAGATTTGTTATTTTATTTCATTTTACTCTTTTTTTTTGTCTATTTCACTAAAATGTAGCAGTTGAAATGACTTAAACGAGGTTTAACAAATCGTTCACATTATTCATGTCCAAAAGGGGGCAGTGCGTACCTGGAATTTGGTCAGAAAGATCTGACCATGTGCAGGCCTTTCCTTCAAGCCTCGCAAACAAATTTATTACTATGTGTGTACTCTGTGGAAAATTATATAGACAGCCAAGACATGATTTCACTGGTTGCACAGAAAAAAAGGTATGATTTCTTATCCATGGAAAGTCACTTTACATGTGGGATGACTTCTCAAGACTGATACATTATGGCCAGTAATATATCTTCACTTTCATTACACAGTATGAATGATAAATATTATTGCCATGACATGTCTCTGTGGTTCAGTCGATATTATTCTCAGTGTTTTTGGATTATTGGGAATCACACTATTCACACTAATTGGTCTTAAATTAAGTCTTTATTTACCTCTGGATAAACCTGCACTGACTCACACAAGCATCATAAGACAGCTTTTGTTTTTAGAACCAGCCACTTTAGATGTAATGGTAATGTGGTGGTTAACTGGTGGAGAAGGATGTTAAAGTGGTTGAGTTTTTTTTTTTCTTGGCTAAAAAATGTCTCTAGTCAGGTAGTCAGGTAGTCATTACACAAATTCACATTTCTTCATACACACATGCAATACCATGACAGCCCACTGCAGTGTCTTTTTTCTATCTTTTCTTTTTAATACTAAGTGGATATCTTGTTAGCCTACAATCCACATGGGTCTTGGTGTTTTTTAAAGAGGAAACTAAAGGAATGTTGCTATGTGAGGCTACTCTTTGATTAATTATGACTCAAATAAACAAACACACACACACACACACTTGTTTCACAATCATTGTGAGGATGTTCTACTGCCATAATTATTAATATAGGTAATAATTCTACACCTGACATAAACATGTCCTCAATCTTAATGAAGTTTTTGCCCCATTAGTTGCTGTTTTTATCCTCACGTGGTTAAAACTGTCCTGTGTGATATTCTTATCCTTGTGGGGACATTTTGTCCCTGTCAGGATATAAATAAATAAATCCAGCCTACATACACATACTTTGGAATTAAAAATGAGTATTTCAGACACATTCCTATCACGAAATTTACTTAGATGCTGCCTAAACTCAGTCAATAAATATGTTTAAAACTTTTCTGTTCAAGTCTAGAAGAAGAAGAAGAAGAAGAAGAAGAAGAAGCCTTTATTATTGCCACACATACATCACAGCACAGTGGAATTCTTTTCTCCATATATATCACAGCTAATGTCGGGGTGTGGGGTGTCAGGGTCGGAGCGCAAGGGCAGCTTAGATGCAGCTCCCCTGAAGCAGAGAGGGTTAAGGGCCTTGTTCGACTGCCCAAGAGTGGCAGTTTAGCAGTGCTGGGGCTTGAACCCCAACCTTCTTATCAACAATCCAGGGCCATCTGAAAATCATGAGAACATTAACCAATATGTTGACTCTATGAATCCATAGATGCACTGAAATATATCTAATAGTTGATAGCCACCATAAACTACTCAAACTAACAACTTGGATGCTAATAGCTAGTTGATGGATATTGATTAGGAATTTGTTGGTTGTTGTTCCATGTTCAGTATTTGTCATAGTGCTTGTTTTAACTAGTTATACACTGATCAGCCATAACATTCTGAGCACTGACAGGTGAAGTGAATAATACACTGATTATCTCCTCATCATGGCACCTGTTAGTGGGTGGGATATATTAGACAGCGAGTGAACATTTTGTCCTCAAAGTTGATGTGTTAGAAGCAGGAAAAATGGACAAGCATAAGGATTTGAGCGAGTTGCGAGTTTGACAAGGGACAAATTGTGATGGCTAGACCACTGGATCAGAGCATCTCCAAAACTGCAGCTCTTGTGGGGTGTTCCCGGTCTGCAGTGGTCAGTATCTATCAAAAGTGGTCCAAAGAAGGAACAGTGGTGAACCGGCGACAGGGTCATGGGCAAGGCTCATTGATGAACGTGAGTAGCGAAGGCTGGCCCGTGTGAAGTTAATGCTGGTTCTGATAGAAAGGTGTCAGAATACACAGTGCATCGCAGTTTGTTGTGTATGGGGTTGCATAGCCACAGACCAGTCAGTGTGCTCATGCTGACCCCTGTGCACCAAAAGCACCAACAATGGGCAGATGAGCATTGGAACTGGACCACGGAGCAATGGAAGAAGGTGGCGTGGTCCGATGATTTACATTTTCTTTTACATCATATGGATGGCTGGGTGCGTGTGTGTCTCTTACCTGAGAAGCACATGGCACCTGGATGCACTATGGGAAGAAGGCAATGCTCTGCTGGAAAACCTTGGGTCCTGCCATCCATGTGGATGTTACTTTGACACACACCACCTACCTAAGCATTGTTGCAGCCCATGTACAGCCTTTCATGGAAACGGTATTCCCTGATGGCTGTGGCCTCTTTCAGCAGGATAGTGCGCTGTGCCACAAAGCAAAAATGGTTCAGGAACGGTTTGATGAGCACAACAACGAGTTTGAGGTGTTGACTTTGCCTCCGAATTCCCCAGATCTCAATCCAATTGAGCATATGTGGGATGTGCTGGACAAACAAGTCTGATCCATGGAGGCCCTACCTTGCAACTTATAGGACTTAAAAGATACCACAGCACACCTTCAGGGATCTAGTAGAATCCATGCCTCAATGGGTCAGGGCTGTTTTGGCAGCAAAAGGGGGACTAATAGAATATTAGACAGGTGGTTATAATGTTAAGCCTGATTGGTGTATGACGTTAGATTAGTCTAGTAAAAGCCATTTCTGTAAATATATCTGTGTATATATCTGTTTTAGTATATAAGTACCTTTTTTGCTCAGGAAATGAGCAATTTCACAGTTGTGCTGAAAATGCAGTAGGGTCCCTCACAGTATGTGCGTGGAAATGGCAGAACTGCTAATGATATGAGATCTTGAAAGAAAACACATGTTAGGAATGTAACCAAATATGGATGCATTATCCAGATTGAACAGATGTGTGCATCCTAAATGAATACAAATACAGACACAAATAGTATGGATTGTTTTTTAAAATATATATTGCTAGAAAGGGTATTTGAGTTTATATCCTAACAGAAGCAGCAAAAAAATCACCCGAGTTTCTGAGATTTTTAGTATTCTGTGATGCATGCTCGAGTTGGACAAAGTAAAACCCTTCACTAGTAATTTCCTGGTCATGGTCACAGTGAATTCAATTAGGCATTTTATATTTAGAAAGATAGAATTAACTTAATTCCATAGAAAAAAAAACCTACCAGGAGCCAGCTGCTTGCTATGCAATTCCCTCCTGCAGGTAATCAGCCTAAACATGGTGCACCTGGTCCTGCCTCTTCAAAAGCCTTCCAAATGCTGTTCCTCTATGTGTGGACATAGCTTTGTACCAGGTAATGGAGCAGCACAATGTTACCCTGATCGGCAAGTTATTTGAGGAATGGAAATAAAAGGAGAGACAAATATTGAGGGCTAGAAAGCAAAGGAGCACAGAAGTAAAGAGAAAACATTAAGGAAAAACAAATGAGCTCAGGAGTAAAAGGAAAACATTAAGAGGAAAAGCTCTCATCTCATTTGGAGATAAATATTTGTTTCCTTTAAGTTAAGGGTGATTTCCCGCTTTATATAATTCATTGGCTTTAGGTTCCACCAAGAGAGGGTCAATCTGAGTCATTCTTTTGTGTGTTAAATGCTCTGAAGCTCCTACATAGCAGACCTCACATCCTGTCACATAAGCACCACTACCCTTATTACACTACCTGCAATCAGCCATGTAGTTACTGCTACTGAGTTGCATTACTCATAGGTGTGTCAACACTTAATTCTCATCCAGCTAAGGTGATTGTGTTATGTTGAGCTGGTTGGTGACTAGTGTGCATTAATTCAGTGCCTGGTTGGGTGCCCAATCTTCTCAGAAAGGGCTGGTGTGGGTGCAGGTTTTTATTCCAACCATGCAGAAGCTACACTTAATTCCAACTGGCTAATCAACTGATCTTGGCTTTCAGTAGACTCGGGTGTGGCTTCTGCTCAGTTGGAATGAAAACCTGCACCCACACTGGCCCTTTGCGGATAAGATTGGACACCCCTGCCTTAATTATATATGGTCCATTCAGGGACAAACTGACCCTATACCATGCCTCTACCTGAATCCTGTTCAGAGCTGTGACAATCATAAAACAGTTACTTATACGAAAGAATACAAACCATGTATTACATACAGCATGCATTCAGTAGTGTGAGATGGACTGAACACTGCATCACCTCTACATGCTGTGTTCATGGTAATGTAATCTTAGCCAATTGAAGATAAGGACATGGTATGGGGAGAGTAAATCTATGAGCACAACAGGGAAGCTTTTATAATCTGTGAACTGAACAGTAGTGGTAGGGGTAGATGGACATTTTCTGGAATTTTGGTGTGTATTTCTAAAAAAAAAAAAAAAGGGACAAAGTGTTTATCTCAGAGAATATTTCACTTGGAAGTGCTTGTTTTTCTAAGAGTGGAATCATAGAAAATGTGGATCCTCCATCTGACATATACCGTTTTAACCTTTAGAATGTATGTAGGTTTGCCTGGTTACATTTTTTGAATATTTCATCAATAAAAACATTTAATTCCTGGAAATTCCATGTTTTAATCAAAAATCTTGTTTGTAAGTCTTAATGAACTGAGTCAAAATGCATTTCCTATGAAATTTTCACTCCCTATGGTATTTTTTGATAGATTTTCTCAATAGTATTTTATTTGTTGACATTCCATTTATAAGTCGAAAAAATTGTTTTCATGGTTTTTTGCATTGGATTTTTTTTATGGCTAATCTTTGTTCAGAAGTCAAAAATAGTCTTGATAATTCACTCGATATGCCTAATCCATGTATGTCATGTATTTGTCTATTGGTTGGTTTGTGTGATGGGGTCAGGTTATGTATGATGAAGTTTGAAACACAGGTATTCAAATATTCAGATTCTGCTCAATCTTTGCTAGCTAAATGAGGAATTTTGTTCAGCCCATTCCCACTGCAGCCTCATGAGTGGAAATTGATGTGGTCTTCTGCTGTTGTAGCCCGTCCACCTCAAGGTTTGGTGTGAGTGGCTATTTGAGTGAGTGTATGATGATTTTCCTCTGACCTCTCATATAAACAAGCTGTTTGCACCTTCAGAACCACTGCTAGCTGGATGTTTTGCTTTTTGCACCATTCTGTGTTAGCTCTAGAGACTGTTACATGAAAAAACCATTAGGAGTGTCAAACCAGCCTGTAAGGCACCAAAATGTAAAACCAGCCTGTCCAGCACCAAAGCTTTTGGCCTACAGCAGGGGTGTCCAATCTTATCCGCAAAGGGCCAGTGTGGTTACAGGCTTTCATTCCAACTGAGCAGAAGCCACACCTGAGTCTGAAAGCCAAGATCTGTTGATTAGCCAGTTGGAATCAGGTTTAGCTTCTGCTTGGTTGGAATGAAAAACTGCACCCACACTGGCCATTTCTGGATGAGATTGGACACCCCTGACCTACAGGATTTTATGCATCACAGTGCTGCCAGTTGATTGGCTAATTCTGATTGATGTTCCTATTAAAGTGACGCGGGAAGTGAACAAATAAACGATTAAAACATTAAAACTGCATGATTAATTCTCAAATGATTTGCATTTACACTTGAGTAAAATAAAAACATGATACTATTTCTCTGAAGAAATGACTCTTCATTTTGGTGCTCTTTATGCATTTATGTTGGATTGCTTTGGATCATCCATTCCAAGTTTAAAAGCAGAGCATTGTAGGTAAAACTGTTGTAAGTGTGCAAGCCCTGAAGCCTGATGCTTGGTACAAAATTGCACATACTAGCACAGGAAGGAACTGTGACGAGGCTGTGACAAAATCATGAGCACCCAGGAAGACACCTTTCACTGTGATGTGATGCACTGCGATGGAGACTTTTCAGTAGTCCCTGTAGGAAAGCTTATACTTTAGTTCCCTTATACAACAATCAGAAGCATATGTGGGAAAGCTGTGAGCTTGAATGTCTGCTGTTATGAATACTAATAAACAAGAAGGCATTAAATTTTGATAATCATCATTGTAACACTTTTACTACTAAACCAGATCATACTATTACTCAATATAGTCTTAATATTTAGCCACTTAATAAATACAAAAAACAGCCATTATAGGGCTGATGTTTTTATTATTGTAAACTGTAAATATTATCTACAGTAAAAATACCACATAGTTTGTTCTTTTCACTAACGACAAGCCTCTCTTCAATGTCAGTAGAAATTTCCTGGAGCTCAACAGACTCCATCAGACAGAGGTTCAAACTGCAGACACCTTTTTTGTGTCATTGTTATCACGCTAGTTATTCTGGTAGTGAGAAATCTTCCATTTCAAATGATCTTAATGAAACTACTCTCTAAAATATCACACTTTCTGCTGTATCTAACCATTATTAGAATAAAGTTTCATTTGTGACCATGCTAATGTTAACGATCCCCTCACCTCTCATCACATCACGCACAGCATCCTGCTTCAGCACACACACTTGTGACAAAGAGAGTGGGGACTAACAAAGATCAAGCCTGTGATTACTCTTGAGGTCCAATTCACAATGCTATGAGAAGGACAATCAAAGGAAAATAGTGATTTCTTTTTGCAAATAGAAACAGCATTATGCTTATACTTGGGAGGTTGTGCTATAGATAACACTTGGCAACAGATCTTGCATCAACAGACAGCATTATTCAATTTATATGGTTCTACTTGATGTCTAAATATGTTACACTTTAATAAAACTGTTCATGTAGAATATCTGATCTGGGCTACAAAAAATTCCATATTTAGAAATCCAGTTGTACTTTCACTACAGCTTTTAAACAAACAAACAACAAGATAAATCGGAATTTAAAGGCACAGTTAACCTGACAAAATAAATCTAACTCTCTGTGTAGGAAGATAAAAGATTGCTAACATGAACACAATTATCTACACAATTATATTCTCTATATAAAATGGCATTAACTGGTAAACAGCATCTCACAATAGCACCTATGTGATAGTTGATTGTATGAGTTAAATTCATTAGAACAACTTTAAAATAAATAATGCAGTAAAATTGCACATAAGTTGTAAAATTTCATTAAAGACTGAAATGTGGTATCATTACATGTATCATGCTTTCAATATAAGCAATTGAAACCAGATTATTTTTGGCACAGGAGATTACTATGTCTATATCTTCTAAACAAGCAAACAAACAAACAAAAAAAACAAGTTCACAGAAGACCATGAACACGGAGCACTACATCACAGTCAATAACACATTTGTTTCCCACTTCTGCACATTTTTACAGATATTTAAAAGTAAGAAAACTGTATTTTGACTAAAGGTTATTTTATTTTTGTATTTCAAAGTAGTGTATGATAGCTTGAAAAAGAAACAGTATAGGCTCACTGGAGCCACAATAATTGAACCAGTTCATTTGACGGGCACAGAAATATCTTGTTCTTGATGATTATATATTTTGTGCTTTCTGTATTCTTCAGATTTACTGCATAGCCTACACACAAACGATTACCCAGTTCCCCACAGGATTTTGACAACACGTGACTCTAAAAGCATCACGTCTCCAACCGAGTAGATTTCAAGGAATGCTCAAGGTCATTTAAACCACATATGGCGCTACGATTGGAGATCTTGGTGAGTAGTAGTGGTCTTCCGTATGCTGCTGTCTGAATTCTTGTCATTTCTTTGTATTGTCTGACGGCAGGGAAAGCAGTGTGTGAAATCCTGAAGAAGGTGACCACTGAAGATCATATAGATCCAGGGGTTACAGCAACTGTTCAAGCTCGCCAGCAAGGCTGAGAGTGTCACAGCCGTGTTCTCTGAATCTGGTAGTGTAACATATTATGGGAGAATTTTTAGACATTTTTTTTTTCTACTAGATGATATGAAGAGAAATTCAACATTACAGAAAAAGGACTAAAATGTATATGTATAATGTGCTGTGAAAATCATTCAGTGTAATCACTTGATTTAAAAAAAAAAAATCATATTACTACTCAAACTACTACTGTTTTTTGGTTTGTCTGCAGTTAATCAAATGAAAATTAAATGTGGACACTATTCTGAAACCTTAAACATTTGGAATGACTGATATATGTAATGTACACATGTTTTGTTAAAGATCTTATTAACAATTGTGCTACAGGAAGGCTGTGGCGCATAAACTAGGCTACACTTGCCGATAGATTTACTAGTTAAATCCTATATTTAAAAAAATACAAAAATACATACCGTCCCAGAGGAAGTTTTTATCCCAAACTGACCACATCTGCACGATGAAAAACGGCGCCCAGCACACTATATACGCCAGCACGATAACAAATGTCATTTTGACGCTCCTAAGTTTGGCTCTGGATATGGTGGTCACACTGCTCACCGAGCTGTTCCCTGTTAGCCCGTTTCTGCACGCCCTATTTCTGGTCTTGCACCTGATGTTCCTCCAGATGCTGTGGCATATGAAGCTGTAACATATGATCAGCACAACGACGGGCACGAGGAAGATGCCCACTGTGATCCAGGTGATGTAGGCGCGGATGCCCCACGGCTCGATGAAGTGGCCCCAACAGTCGTAGACGTCCGAGCCATTGCGTATCTCGCTGAGCGAGAAGATAAAGTACTGTGGGGTGCTGAGCGCAAGGCTGCCCAGCCACGTGCTGCCGATCATGACGTAGGACCGGCGTGTGGGCTCCTGCAGGGTCTTCAGTGGGTGGCATATAGCGATGTAGCGGTCCACCGTCATCATCACCATCATGTAAGTGGATGCAAACATACCCAAAACCTGGAGGTGCTTCACGATCCGGCACAGGAAGTCTGGCCCATAGAAACGGAATGTAATCTCCCAGCAAAGCTGCGGCAACACTTGAAAAAAGGCCACTACCAGGTCTGCCAGGCTCAGGTGCTTGATGAAGAGGTGCATGCGAGACGGCTTTTTCTTAGTCTTGCATATCGCTGCCAGGACGCTGAGGTTGCCCGCGACAGCCACGGCGAAGGTCACGCTCAGCACCGTGATCTCAAGCTTGGCCACCTCCTCGTTCCGACCAAAAGGGTCGCTTTCGTTGGTTGAAAGATTCATTGCTGAAGCATGGAGAAAACAGTTAATATTAGTGCCAGAGTGAGAATAGTGGCAGATCTGAGAATGAGAAACGCGCAGGTTGGGATTCTTAAGGCACGCTCCTGTTGCGCGCGCGCGCTTTTTTCATCCAGACGCATTCAGAAGCGCACTTCTCTCATAGCGCAGCACACACACACACGGACTCCTCCTGTTTCTCTCCTCCTCTGGTTTTTGTCTTCTTCTGTGGTGTAAATCAGATCAGAGCAGCTAACCGCGTCACATTTCAGACACCGTGAAAACAGAGACTATTATAGGGTCTGCAGTCAGTCATGCAGTCCCCAGGCGGGGAAACTACCACCAAATGTGTTTGGGTGCAACAAAGTTCGCTTGACGAACAAACACATAATGCATGCAACATAAAATATATAGTATGCTAAGTGAAAAACAGAAATATTAGGAACTATATTTATTATTTATGGAACGTGCACGTAAAAGTATATAGAGGTCCAAAATTCTGAGAGCACTCGTGAAAATGTTTCTGTTTGGCATTCTTTTAAATCTAGACAAAGGTTTTCATTACAAATAAATTACATACATTAATGACATTTATGAATGTATTGCATGTATGAAGGAAATTGCATGAATGAGTCTTGGTGTTTGGTGTGTCCCCTTTTTTGCTTTAATCACAGTATGCACTCGACTTGGCATGCAAAATCCTCCAATCATGAATGGTCTTTGATATGTTTGTTTTCTAAAAACGTTTAGATCAAGTACTCTAGAGTGTCTTCTGAATGAAGTGATAGAACTGACGGAAAATATGAACTTTTGTACAAAGCATTTAACATGAACAAAATAACACATTTGCTTACATTAATCAAGGACTTTGTGCAACATCTTGAAAACTGAATTGTCAAATAGTTGAAAAAAAAACCCCTATTTTTCAATGTGGTCTCAGACCTTTTTGGGACACCACTGTATATAATCACTCACTGATGATTCATTCTATGAAATAACTATGTTTATTAAAATATATTTCTTTCAGAAGACCATAGAGAAAAGTGCAAAATAATTGTTAATTGTGGCTGTGTTTCTAATTGAATTACATCTCATGCACCACAGCATCATATATTCTTGAAGCATCCTTTATTCATATAGTATAATATACTATACTATACTAAATTTTAATCCTGTTTAATATGCATGACATACATATGCAATATCCTTTAACCACACAACAATACATTAACTTCAGTTAATAACATTTCCACTTCCATTTTACATTTCTGGCATTTGCCAGATGCTCTTATCCAGAGCGCCATACTAGAGTTCTTTGAAGTCTCTTAACAATGAATACATTAACACTGGTTCAATAGATCAAAGACAGAATACTGTCAGCCTAAAAACTGTGTTGGAGGATTTTTTTAAAGCAACATGCAACATACAGCAATACATAAAACTAATAGGGAATATAAGAGCTAGTTTAAGTGCTTCAGGAAGAGGTAGGTCTTCATCAGGCGTATGAAGACGGTCAGTGACTCTGAAGTACGGACATCTAGGGGAAGTTAATTCCACCACCTCGGTGCTAGGACAGAGAAGAGTCTAGATGTATACCTACCTTGTATCCTGAGATATTGTGGGACCGGTGGAGCAGGGCTATAAATAAATAACCAAATTGCCTGTTATATCAATATATAATCAGTTATTGGAATCATTTCATGTCAAATTGCACAGATGATATAAATTATTCTATTGCCTGCTAATTTTTAAACATATAACAGAAAACCTAATTTAGTTTAAACTGACCTTTTACACTTTTTTTGTTGGTTGTGTAACAGTGGATCATATCCAACAATACAAAATCATCTATATAAACCAAGCAGTTCTAAGGCACAATGTTTAAAATGCAGTGGCTGTGAAATACATTGTGAGTGATCTGATTCATATGATTAAATGCTAAGTAATGGAGTGCTGCTCAGTCCATTTTGTTTGATGGCATTATGGAAAGAGAGTGAGTGAGAGAGAGAGCTTGAGCTGCTTTATGATAATATCAATGACAGACAAAAGAACCATGAGTTGAAAACAACGTAGAGCTACATAAAACAACACACATCTAAGGACTTAGCAAATAAGTTCTCCTAGCCACATACTTCCTGTGCAACTTAGTGCAAGGTGAAACATTTTAAAATAATCCTTCATTAGAATATAATATGGTTTAAAATAACAGTTACATTCAGCGTGCAGATTGTTTTTTATTTTATATTAGAAAAACAAAAAGTATCCACACATAAATCTTTTGAATTCATTTCCTTCAATGCGAATTGTTAAAAAAAGGTCAGGACCCACTTTTAATAAAAGCTACATGGTTAATTTGCTCTGTAAACCTTATTAATTTAACGATATTGTTAGAAAGGGCTGTTATCTCATTTAGACAGGACAAAACAGTTACCACTTTTTGCTGAATAGTAAATTGCAATGTAATGTAATTTTAACTTAGAGAAACATAGAGAGTGGAAGCACTGATCCAATGTGATGTGTTCATGATGGTACATGTTGTGGATCTCAAGACTTAATTATGCTTATTTATGTGGTTATAATTAAAACAATCAACATATTAATGTCAAATACCAAATTTGATATTGAGCCATTATTTGCCAGTTACCTTAACTGTTTTGAGTGAAGAGCTCATGAATAATCATTAAAGTAATTCTTCCACTCCAGCCTTGCTTCATTGAGCTGGCTTTGTGCACAGGGGCATTGTAATGCTGGAACAGGTTTAAACCTCTTAGTTCCAGTGAAGGGAAATTGTAATGCTACAACATACAAAAACATACAGAATTGTGTTCTTGGTTCGTGGCAACAGTTTGGGCGAGGAACACATGGGTGTGATGGTCAGGTGTACAAATGTTTTTAGCCATAAAGTCTACTTAACACTTGACACAAACTTTACCTAAGTGCTTAACCATGTTTAGATCTGTACCTGTGGCATTATTATTCAATTTGGAGCTTAACTTGATACCAATACTCATGACATCACATTTTATTACAGTAATCCCCCTGTATATCGCGGTCCCGATTTCGCGATTTTTATTTGGAATATAAGTGATTTTTTTGCGGCTTTTCCCAGTATATCGTGGTATCCGCAAACCTTATAGTGAATTGTTTTTATGTTGAAATGAGGTAATTTATTAATTAAAATATAATCATTAATTACAAAGTATAAACATTAATTGAAAATGAAGTAAAATGTTAATAAGAACACGTAGCATTGATTAGGAAAGCACGGTGCGGGATGCTGAAATTCAAAATACAGTACGGCTGGAGGAACGAGTCTGGCCAATCGGAATGCTCCATTCATTTAATCATGGTTGTGATTGGCTGCTGCCGGTTACGCGTGCAGTTGGGAGAAGGGAAGCAGAATTCTCCAGCATCGCAGTTCTTCGCGTGTCACTGTCCTGAGTGTTTCGTTTTGTGTTGTGTACACTGTATTTTTAGTTTTTTCTGCAAGCCCTAGTAATTCATCTTGCTATATGTGCGCAAATGTTTTCTGTGTGTGTTTAAAGAGTGTGGGAGGGTGATTTACGGATTAAACATGTATGTCCATGTATCGCTGATTTTCGTTTATAAACGGGGGATTACTGTACATTTTACATTTATTACATGAAGACATTAATAACTTGAAAACTCTCATGGCTATATGGGATCATTACAGGAACAGTGTTTACATTATGCACTGTACCTGGTTTTGTAATATGGCTTCATGTAATCATGCAGAGCAATCAACAGACCTAATGACTCAGAAGATGTACGACTATAATTAAAAATCTGATCACATGGCGACTGCTTTGAATACAAAAAGTTGTGTTTTTTTGTTTGTTCAATCAGATTTTAATTTTGTGGTTCAGCTTTTAAGGTTGTGTTGTTGCTGTGGTTATTACTACCCTAATAACCTGACATTATTGTACCAAAGAGATGAGAACCACACACACACACGACTTCTTGTCCATGGCCTGGCATTTTTCAGCTGTAAGAAAGCAAAATCTTAATAGTCTTACTGAAAGCACACGCATTCCCAAACAGCTGCATCAGCTACCGTGTAAATAGATCAGTAATATAAGAATTGACATCAGGAATGATCTCACTTGATAAATCATCCCTTAGGAATATTGAGCAGGACAAAATCTTACCATCTAAAGTGCAGCACCAGTTTAACAACTGTTTCTGAATCCTTACCACAGATTCCCAGGGGGATTGCATTGTTTAGGTTTGTCTAAGGAGTTGTGGAACAGGTTGAAAATTCACTGTTAGTGATGAGATCCTTATGTTGAAGCTCGTTTACTTCGCATTTCATAAGCGTTGTTTAGTTTATAGTTTAAGATAATTAATTTGTCTTTGCACGGATCACATATACTATACATATACTGTATATACTCATATAATATTATATCAGCGAGAATCAAAGGAGAAGGTGTACAAGACAGTGGTGAGACCGGCCATGCTGTATGGTTTAGAGACAGTCTTCACTGAGGAAGAGACAGGAGTCAGAGCTGGAGGTAGCAGAGCTGAAAATGTTGAGGTTCTCTTTGGGAGTGACAAGGTTGGACAGTATTAGGAACGAGTACATCAGAGGGACGGCTCATGTTGGACGTTTGTGGGACAAAGTTAGGGAGGCCAGATTAAGATGGTTTGGACATGTTCAGAGGAGGGAGAGTGAGTATATTGGTAGGAGAATGTTGGACATGGAGCTGCCAGGCAGGAGGCAAAGAGGAAGGCCAAAGAGGAGGTATATGGATATAATAAATGAGGATCTGAAGTTAGTGGGTGCAAGTGTTGAGCATGCAGAAGATAGGGATAAGTGGAGAAAGGTGATTCGCTGTGGCGACCCCTGAAGGGAAAAGCCGAAGTAATAATAATAAGAATTAAACCAATATTACCATATTAAACAACTTCACACAATATATATATATATATATATATATATATATATATATAGCCATACTGCAAGGTTTTAGTGTGTGTCGATCAGGATAAAATACAACATCCTAGTAACAAATGCTTTTCTTTGTTCTTTTAACACTTTGCAAATGCAATCTAAATCTGGACTGAACATTCAGAGTACTTTACTATTCACCCAGTTAAACTGAGAAATCCAATTCTAGCCATTAATCACATTCTGACATCATGAACAAGTTGATTTAAACCTATATACTGTATGTCTGTGACAATTTGAAGAAAATATAGAAAATACATATATGTCTATGTAGCACATAAGGCCTAGGTTGAAGTCTATATCTATTTTGAATTGCCCTGCACTTACCTTAAACTATCACACTTACTTAATTCATGCAATGGCTTACTGTTCATTCCTCAAGCTTGAAGCATTCCTCAACCATTCCTCAAACATCTCCTGATGTTGCTTTCAGAATGCAGAAGTGATCTAACCAATGCCATGGACATCTTTCGGTGCATGATCTGAAAAATACAGTATGCATCAGGTAAGGATGAGGATGAGGTTCCCTTTTGAGTCTGGTTCCTCTAAAGGTTTCTACCATTGTTTCAGGGTGTTTTTCCTCACCACTGTTTCCTCTGGCCTGCATAATAGGGCCAGAACTATTCAGGGTCAAAATAACTCAACACACAGCCATTAATGTCTAAACAGGAAAATAATGGTGGCCACACAAAATATTGACACTTTGGGCCCAATTTGCACATTTCCACTTAGGGGTGTACTCACTTTTGTTGCCAACAGTTTAGACATTAATGGCTGTGTGTTGAGTTATTTTGAGGGGACAGCAAATTTACACTGTTATACAGGCTGTACACTCACTACTTTACATTGTAGCAGAGGGTCATTTATTCAGTGTTGTCACGTGAAAAGATAAAATAAAATATTTACAAAAATGTGAGGGGTGTACTCACACCCCTCATTTAAAATGTAAGAATTTTTATTCTGAGGTTTTATATTCTTGTAACACTGCTTTGTGATAATGTCCATTATTAAAAACGCTATACAATTAAATAGAATTTTATTGATGCAGTTCATCAGGTGTCATTTTATAAACATATAAGTTATAAATTAAAAAACAACAACAATGGGATTAGTGATTATTCTAAGTGTACATCTTTTGTACATTTAGTGTGCATTTATACCCGGAAAAGCATTAGTGTAGTGCAATGGATTTAAGCTGAATAACTGAAAATTATTCCCTAGTCAGTCACCTAAGAGAGAAAGCTTTCCAGACATTTCCACAGTATGTCTGGTTCCAGATTGAATAATGTTAAGTTTTACAAATTGCAGTTTGCTGTTATAATGTTTTAATGAAAAATTGGTTCTATATCCCTAGAATACAATCAAAAGAAAATTCGTTATTTCTATCAGATACTAAACTAACCACTTTTATTGCTCCCTTAATCAGTACAACTGTTATCAGCTGCTAGCACAATTGCAAAATGTTTTTTTTAAATAAATAATCAATTAGCCTTGTAATGACTAAAATAAAAATGATTCACTTGGGTTAGCCAAAAAAAGATATGAGATTGAACCAGAGGACTAATGGTTGCTGATGATAGGCCTCTATGCAGCAATGTAGATCTTTCTTTAAATATCATCTGATTTATTTTATGTTTTTAAAATGGGTTTTTCTTTAGAAAACAACGACATTTCCAAGTGATCCCAAACGTTTAAACAGCATTATAAATGCAGTGCAGTAACGTTTCTCACAAACCTACTTAACCTTATAATAAATACAATATATAATATGTTTGATATCTATGCATTCCTGACTGAAGGACGGTTTTAATCCATGTTGCACATGAATCAATAAACTTTCCTACAATGACGTCTCTTTACATTCTTGATTCATAAACATAGATAAGCCAATAAGAATGTGTAGGCTTAACTGGATTACAACACAAACACAACTTTGTGACTGGATAAATTAAAACTGTTAAATTAACCACAAAATCCCTTAAATATTTCACCATGAAGAACAACAATTTGTGAGGACATTTATTTAAATACTTATATTTGGCTTAGCAACAAATTTAAACTAAAACCTTTAAAATAAAATGGACATAATATGCATACGTGATTTGTCTGCTACTGACCATGCTGCAATGCTATAACATTAGACATATACACTACTGTTCAAAAGTATGGGATCACTTGGAAAGGTCTGTGTTTTCCAAAGAAAAACCCATTTTAATCCATTTCTGAAACATCAAATGAATCAGATGATTTATAAAGAAAGATCTTCACAGAGGCCCATTATCAGCAACCATCAGTCCTCTGGTTCAATCTCATGTTTTTTTGGCTAAACCAAGTTAATCATTTTATAAAGCTAATTGATTACAGTGCTCAACTGGAAAACAAGGAAATTTCCAAAAGATCCCAAACTTTTGAATGGCGGTGTAGATACATTTAGTAAATCAGATGAGGACTTTATGAATATGTTAAATGTGCCACAACCAAATTTAAATCAGGTAATAGAAACCATCCATCAACAGCGAGCAGAGAGAGAGAGATTGTGTATATGGCAAGCAGTCATGTGGTCTGAGCACTTGGTTAAAAAACTGCTCTCATTCCTTAATTGCTCTGTGATTTGGTTTTTGTTTTGTTTACACTGCCATGTGTGTTTTGTTTGATTTATGTCTTGTCTACACCCCTGTACTGTCGGTGGTGTCCTAATTAGTCTCACCTGGTTTCAGTTCACATCCTGATTTGTGTGTGTATTTAAACCCTTGTGTGTGTGTGTGTCTAGTGTCTGGGGTAAAGTATTTGCTTAGTTTATGCTTGTAGCTGGCATTACCAAGCTTTTTGATTGTTGTGGTGCTCTCTGGTTTTGACCTAATTCCTGTTTCTGGTTTACCAGTGTTCTTTCTTTTGTCTTTGATATCTTGTTTGTTGATCACCTGACTACTGCTTGATTTTAACAATGATTTTGCTTAATGTTTTTGGACTGTTTGGCTGGTTTTCATTAAAAGCCGTTTACATGCATTTGTATCCGTCTCTGTATGTTTCTTTTGACAGAACACTTCATTGCTGCATGGAGTTCTGCCGGGATGAACATGTGTCCTCTTCTTGCAATGGGTCAACATCGAATCCCCAGCCTCCTTCAACGCCACTGAAGTGTTCAGGAGATTTTTTATTTATTTATTTCCCTTTAAGCAGTGCTGATTTTACTTTGAGAGCCTTTCTGCCCTTAAGCCCAAAGAGAGGCAGTGTCATGGGTTTCTATTATGTTGACTCACAGGCCGAGCTCCTGGTTATCAAAAGAAGCCCCTGTCTGGGATGTATAGCTGGCTTGGTGTGTCTCCTCAGTGGGGTGTTCAGGGTACCCAGGCTAAATGCCAACCTCTTTTTGTTTTTTTGTTTTTTTAAAACCAGCTACTATGAGATGCCAGCCTTCTTATCATAGCTCCAGCCAGAGGCCAACACAGTTACCTCCAGCACAGAGGTCCAGTGCTCATTTCCTTACTGTTCCATGACTTTAGGGTTTGTACTGTATACATTGTGTGTGGTGTTTTGCTTCATGTCCCCTCTTACCCATGTCGCTGATTATTGCCCTAATGTGTCCTGATTAGTCTCACCTGTTTTCAGTTCACATCCTGATTGTGTGTGTGTGGTTCAGGGTGAAGAATTTGCTCAGTTTACAGATGTATCTGACATTACCAAGGCTTTTGATTGTCACATTTCTCTCAGGATGCTTTCTGGTTTCTTGCCTTTGTTTCTGATATCCTGTTTGTTGATTGCCTGACTATTGCCTGTCTTTTGACAACAATTTTTGTCTTTTGAACAGTTTTGGACTGTCTGTCTGCCTGGTTTTCATTAAAAGCAGTTTTCCTGCATTTGCATCCGTCTCTTGCGGGTTTCTTGTGACAGTTTGTTGCATGTCTCGAAAAACATTAATTTCATCATTATCCAGTGTTCCCCCGAAAAGAACTGGGTCATAGCCAGTAGCTAGTTATTTGGGGGTTATTAGTTATTAATGGATGCAATAAATGTACTATAATTCAGTGACTGAGTTTAATGAAGGTAATCATTAAACACACACAGGAAAATTGTCTAATCACTTGACTGCACTGTTATCCCTGAAGTTGTTTTAACTCAAATTATTTAAGTGCAATAAACATAAATCCTAACACATTTGCTCTATTACTCACTTTTTTGTGTTAAATCCATGATTTGCATAGGTTTTATAAATCTACTGATTGTTTTCAGTTGAATTAACCTAACGAAGCTCATTTTAGTCCGTCGTCATGGCAACGAACTGAAAAAAAAATGAGGAGTAAACCTGGACTCCATGAAGAATTTGTGTGGGCATGCACGGATGTAGCGCACATTTCAAACAACGTTTGCTGGTGAGTTGAGTCCTTCTACATTGTGCTCTGAAAAAAAAAACCCCAATGTAATAAGATATAAATGAGAGCTAACTGTTAACTAATAAAATAAACATAGTTTAACGCTGCATTTATATTTCCAAACGCTTCATCGCAGACTTTTTGAATTTAAATACACCGAATTAGTTCACGTAGGTTTTTTTTTCTAGTAAGAAATGGACGAATATGTTTAGGTTATAGGTTATTTTTCTGCATTTTTGGGTCGATATTTGTATGCACCACGCCATGTAAAATAAATGTTTGACTGTTCATATTAAACATTTGTGAGCGACCATTGCAGAAACATCAGATCTGGTTCATTTATTATGACTGTATTGCAAATGCAGCACAACTGAACAAACATTCCATAAGATTTCACATTACTTTAGTGAGTATTACACAAACTAGCTTGCATAAAAAAATCCTTTTTTTCCATGCACGTGACAGATAATATCCCAAGTAAGGTCTATAAAAATGTAACCTCAGGTTTATCCAGATGGTGTTAGCCAGGCTAGTTACTGAACTGAATTTCAATACAAAGTCTGTTCTACCATGTTATGCTTGATAAATGTACTGTAACTTAATATGTTATAAGCACGGTTTGCATTGTCTTTAAATTAATCTAATTTAAATGTTTTAAATTTTGCTGGTTCCAAGAAAATACATGAAAATTGAAAATGTGGAAATGTAAGTTCTGTGTTTTTGCTTCTGACAAGAGGGGACAGCTTTTAAAGCATTACAGACTTAAACATGGGAGTTATACAAGAAGCCAGCTTTATCCATGTCTGCACCAGGAGTGCTTATGTACTTTTAAGACTTTCAATAGCCTCAAAGCACATTTATCACGTTTGCATAAAGTAACTCAGCAACAACAATCTGTGAGACAGTTTGAAGTTAAATTTCGTTGCCGGCTTTGTGATTTTCTTGAACCATGTCAGGATACTGAATATTTTGCCCACCTTCGGCGTCGACATCTTAAAGACAACCAAATCGTTCAATGTCCCTTTCAAGGCTGTAGCTTTGAAAGCAGTGTTTATTCTACTTTCAGTGCCCACAAATCTAAGAATCACAGAGATCATAATGAAGCCATGTTTAAGCCAGAATTGATAGTAAGAATAGGGAGTAATGTTAATGAAAATGATGACAGCATTATTGATACTCAGGAGTGTTCCCAGCAGGAGATGATTTCAGATGAGTTAGACCAGGATGATGTCAATGCAGAACCCAGTGAGATGAAATGTCAAGATTTAGCACAACAATTAGAGCATAATTTAGCAGCTCTTTTTTTAAAAATGCAAACCATCCTTCATATACCAGAGACCTCTGTTCAAGAGGTAATTCAACAGCTTTGCCAAATAGTTCAGTTTTCCAAGCCACTTTTGCACAAAAATGTTAAGGCTGTTCTACAAAAACATTTAGGAAATACAGGTGAATCTGTTGTAAAAGAGTTGGTTGAGACTTTGACAGAAAACAACATCTTTTCAAAATCGTGTGGGAAAAAATGGATGTCTAGCAACCAGCAAAAGGCGAGCATCATACATCATGTGCAACTTTCCGCTTGTAATGCCCATAGAGTATGTAGTTGAGAAAAGAATGAAAACTGTAGCATATGTCCCACTCTTACAGATGTTACAAAAACTCTTGGACAACAAAGATATTTTGGATAAGGCCATGTCACAGGATCAACATAATCCACATGAATATAGGAGCTGTAGAGATGGCTCAGGCTTTAGAGAAAATGTTATTCTTAATTGTGATGAATTCACAATAGCTTTGGGTCTGTATACAGATGATTTTGAAGTGGCTAACCCTCTAGGAACATCTAAAAGGAAACATAAGATGTGTGCAGTATATTGGGTTACTGCAAACTTGCAAGGAAAGTACAGATCAACACTAAGCAACATTCAGCTTGCTCTCCTGTGCAACACTGAAACTGTTAAAGAGTGTGGTTATGAAAAAGTACTGTACCCACTTCTTTGTGATTTAGCCTCTCTTGAACAGCATGGGGTCTACATTGAGCGGCTTGGTAAAAGTGTGAAAGGGACCGTGCTCTTTATGGCAGCAGATAACCTTGGTGCCCACTCTCTTGCAGGATTTTATGAGAGCTTCACAGTGGAAAAATTCTGCAGATTTTGCATGGCATCCAGGTCTGGTGCACAACACCTACAGGTACGTGATGGTTCATTTCAACTCAGAGAGAAAGGTGCACACAACATGCAGGTGCTACAAACTTTGCAAGATCCAAATGTTGGTAGGCAGACTGGGGTGAAAGGACAATGCCCACTCACAGCAAACTTGGAGCATTTTAATGTCATTGGAGGTTATCCCCCTGACATTTTGCATGATGTTTTAGAGGGAATAGCCCCAGTGGAGTTGTCATTGTGCATCAAAGATCTGGTGGCAAAAAAATATATCACTTTAGATGTGTTAAATAGAGCTATAAAATCATTCTCTTACACATTTCTCAGATAAAACTGATAAGCCTCAGATTATTTCAAAGAGCTTCTTCTCCAAGGGCACACTTGGGGGAAATGGCCATGAGAACTGGTGTCTAATTAGGCTTCTCCCTCTACTTATTGGCCATTGCATTCCAAGTGGTGATGACACATGGGAAATACTTATGCTACTCAAGGACATTGTTGCTCTAGTTGTTGCGCCTCAATTTACTGCTGAGTCATTGTACATTCTTGACTACAAGGTAGCAGAGCACAGAGAACTTTTGCAGTCAGTATTTCCTGATTTTAAACTGCGACCAAAACACCACTACATTGAACACTACTCTGAGCTAATAAAGGTACATGGTCCACTTACTGAAGTCTGGACAATGCGTTTTGAAGGAAAACTTAAGTTTTTCAAGAAGGTTATACGCGATGCCCAGAACTTCAAGAATGTTGCCATGACACTTGCAGTAAAACACCAGAAGGCTCTTAGCCATCAGCTAGACTGCAGTCCTTTTATTAAGCAAGCTGTGGAAATGACTAATGTCACATCAGTGTCAGTTGCCACATTCCCAGAGAACATTCAAAAAGCAATTGGTCAGAAAATTTCTCAAACAGAATCACTGCTTCTTGCATCATCTGTCTGCATTAATGGAATTGCTTATAAGACAGACATGATACTTTCAGCTGGATCTTGTTCAGGGCTACCTGAATTTAAGCAGATCACTCGCATTGTTGCTGTAAACACAAAAGTACTGCTTGTGTGCAAAGTCATGACATCATGGTATTCTGAACACCTTTGGTCATATGAACTATGCTGCCCAGACACACCATCTTCTTGCGTGCTTCAGCTTGAAGACCTGAATGATGTTCTTCCATTATCAGCATATTGTGTGCAGAGTAAACTGATGGTGACATTAAAGCTTTTTTATTCTTTGCTAAATAATTTCTCTTTTGTTCTTTCCCCTCAGATGGATTCTCCTATGGTTTTAAGAGTTATCTTGACGGAAGCAGATATTAGAAAAATCACATTGACATCAAGGCCATGCTCGTTGGAAGATTTGATCAGTTCCCTCAAAAATACTCTGGCACTAGATTACATCTTTATTTTGCAGTTTAGAGATCCAGAGTTTAACAATGAACTTTGCAATCTGACTGATTTGCCAGAGCTCCCTCAGAAACCGACTGTCAAAATCATTCCACTGATCCAACTGATTCCACTGTCATCAAGTGATACTCAGGCATCTAGTGAAATTATGAGTGATACTTCAAGCACAGAGGATACAGTAATAATCTCCACATCACCCCAGGAAAATAAAATGGCATGGCCTGAAGTCTATGTGATTCCAAAATTTTCTGTTGATGTAGAGTTTAGGTTGCGTCAAGCAAATTTAATTTACATGAGGGATGGAACGCACTTAAAAGTGACAAAGGAGTTGAAACATGACATTCTTCAGAAGCTGGCAGAAGACATTTACTCCTTCAAAGCTTACCCAACTTCTTCTGATCTACGTGATGTTGCTAAGGCATTAGTGGTGGCTCATCCATGCCTTCAAGAACCAGGTTCACCTTCTGGATACTGTGGGTGGACACACAGTTTAAAAGACAAAATGGGCAATTACAGGTCAAAAATGAGGAGCCTTGGACACATGGATGTTATGGTTAATGCAGGGAAAAGAGGGAGATATTCTGCCAGTTCTGAAGCACCTAACAAAAATATTAAGAAACCAAGAAAAGTTGAAAGAAAGAAGAAAGAAAGAAAAATTGAAAAGTCAATTATCTGCCTAATATTCCAGATGGGCAAGATGCCTCTAGCCTTGAAATATACAGACAGGAATTGGTGGATGAAATGAAGAAAAAAAACCCGATTGCAGTCTTTATCAATCAGAGGATGGACCTTACCCTATCTTTCAGAAGAAAAGAAGTTGTAATCAACAAACCTCCTAGAAGCCAGATGCTTCAGCGTTGGCCAGCACTATTTTTAGAAAGTCAGGCAATGTAAAATACATATTTTCATATCTTGTGTAACAAAATGAATGTAACACATCAGACTTTCCTGTTAACAAATATTTTTGTGTACTGTTTTAGGTGTACCAAGAATTCAGGGCAGTTGGGAAGAACCTTAAGCAGGAGTTGTATGGCTCACTTGATCGTCACTGTCCACAATTCATTCAGATCTTCAGGTCAAAGAGAGGTCTCACAGGGCAGATTTTAAATAATCTTCTACAGCAAACCAAGGCTCATAAATTTAAGTTTGTCATTCATTTTATCATATAACTTTGAGATTACTTCAGGATTGTTAAGCAAAACAGAGAACAATGATGGATCGAAATTTTCTTCCTTTGATGTTAACGATTGAAAGAACATTGTCCTTGCCACCCCTGTACAGCAGACCTCAGACCTTGCTGACATGAGATGTGCTGTTATAAGAGGGCTTCCAGTAATACTTGGTGATGACCCAACTGAGTTCTTCAAAGCATGCTTGGTATGTATTGTTTTTTCTGATATGGCACCTTTTAAATTTACATGTATAGAATGACCTAATTTTTTATAATAAAATGCAATTATTAGATTAAAAAGCAAACATAAACACTTAAATTTAATATTCAATTTACAGGTTTTTGTGCACATTATTGACCACATCATTAACTAATAGACTAATATCCTAAAGCATATTAGACAGCTAAAATTTGTTTTCATAATTTCCATTTTCATTTCCAGGGTTCTGCTGACGAGGACTCACACCAACACGTGCCAGTTGGAATCCTAAGTAAAGAAAGTGAAGATGTGGCCCAACATCCCCTGACCTTCCAACTCCATCCATCCTCTGTGGGAATCATCCTGGAGGGTAATGTTGTGATGGACAATTTGGAGAACCTGCCTCAGGCCATGTGTCTTGTTTTTGGGTTGACTTATGCCCTGCATCTAGACTATCCAAAGTGCATGACCAAGACATTCCATTTTATTCAGCAGGTATTGTTATGTTTGGGCAAGAAGGAGCTAAAAGGCAAAGTTTTAGCACTGTCAAATCAGCTTGCCACATAATACCAGAAAACACACGTTTGTTTTTTTACATACAAAACATCCACGTCTTAATTTTATACACACTGTGTGTTAAGAGTTCTACAGAGGCATAGTAATACAGTACAAGAAAACATATTATTCCTGTTCAGAGTTTGGCAAATGTTTATGCAGTACATTAAAACAGTGTAAGAGAACTTATTGTGCCTATTCAGAGTTTGGCAAATGTTTATGCAGTACATTAAAACAATGTAAGAGAACTTATTGTGTCATTTCAGAGTTTGGCAAATGTTTATCCGGCATATTTATGCAATGAAAGAATACATATTATGCCTGTTCAGAGTCTGGAGAATGTTTATGCTTTACAATGCAAGAGAACCTATTGTGCCTATCCAGAGTTTGGCAAATCTGTATGCAGTATTGTAATACAGTATAAGTATAAGAATATATATTGTACCTATTCAGATTTTGTGAAATATGTAATAATGCAATGTAGGAATAAAGTTGGTTATAACATATTTTGTTTTTGTTGTTCTTTAGAAATTTATAAAGTGAATTTAAATTGTAAATTAAAATACTTGATGAATGCATTTTTGTTGTTGTACAGACTAGAGTCATTTTTACAAAAAAACAAACAAATTAGAATTAGATTTAATAAAGCAAGTTTAGTGCAATTTAGTATTTTGAGTTACGTAAACTAATAAATTTTAATTCTCGTAACATATTAAGTTAGTTCAAATAACTAACACTTCCCAGTACAGTTATTCCTAAATGTTAAGTGCAGAGTTACCATAAAGTTTTTAAGTTGAATCAACCTGTATGGGCTTACAGTGTGCTGCTGAATTTGTAAATTTGGTTGATCTGGTCCAAGCTCCCTGATTCTTATCTTTTCTTTATCAGAATGCCTTGTGAAAGGGTATTTTTGTAAAGATATAACCGAATTTTCTTCGTAAACTTTTGAAAAGCATGTGACTTGAGGCTGAGCTCTGATTGGCTTGTTTTAAATTTTCCTCCCGCCCACCTTGGTTGTTAGCAAATCAATATTGTGTTTCTATATTTGACCTCATGTGATTGGTCCATTCTCAACAAGTCTTATTACCGCTCAGCAGATGGTCAGTTAACAGACAGGTACTGATTCATGTGGAAGCAGGTGAAATATCCTGAGATGAAAGAAAATTCGGTTCTATCTTTACAAAAATACCCTTTTACAAGGTGTTCGGATAAAGAAATGATGAGAATCAAAGAGCTTGGGGCAGATCGACTAAATCCAGCAGCAGTCACGTGATGGCGAAAGAACACTCAGCCAGAATACACTCAGCCAGAAAGAAAGGAGACCTGTGATTAGGCAACTTTCCAGTGTGTGTGTGTTTAATGATTACCTTTATTACTGATAATAAACCCACACTGAACTCAAATTCACTGAATTATAGTAGATTTATTGTAAGCTTTAACAATAATATTTTCAATATTTAAAATTAGCAGTAATGTAAAAATCACTTGTTAAATGATTATTTACTATTTAGTCTTAAATTACTAACAGTTTTTAGGATTTTAAGATTAAAATCCCCCCACACACACTTTTTAAGCACCAGCCGCCACTGGGATCAATAACAGTCAGTCTGTCCATCCATCCATAATGTGGAACAAAAAGAACTCTTAACAACTTCTCTATCTCTAACCCCAAAATTTATCATCTAACCACAGACATTTGCCCAAATAATCTAATTAATTAAATAAGGCAAACAAACATTGGCTTCTATTTCAGTTTTATGCATGACTCACCTCCTTATCCCATAAAGTATGACTCATGCAATAACAAGACATTACAGCTATTATATAACAGGACTGTGGATAATGCAATTCAATTTGGCATAAGTGACATTTTTAGAATTAGATTTTTTCCCCCCATTAACAAAATCAAGTTTTGGGCTTAAGAGGCATGTGGTCTCTTAAGACTTAGTCACAAGGTAAAGCTCACTTTCATTTTGTGTTGACAGGCATTACTGTTCACCTTAATTATGCCACATGAGTTCAATAATGTCCTCAGAGACACAAAAATATTAAACTAGGATGCTCATGGAATTAAAATTATATTATTCCGAATCTCCCTTATCTCTCTCTTTCATTGTTCATAACAGTTTTTAGGACTAATGTCATTGTGGCAGTTAAATATTTCAATAGATAGTCATAACATAACATAATCCATGTAACATCATTTAAGTGAGTTTGATCAGATGGATAGAAGTAGCTGTGCATTAATACTCCTTGGGCTGTGCCAGGCTTAGTCATTTGTCCAAGCTGTAATTCTTGTATCTATTTATACTCTTATTTCCCTGTGTTACCTTTTTTAAAAGATGGTCTAGGGGCGAGAGGAGTAACATTAAAATTGTGGTGAGACTGTAAAAATGGTGGAGGCAAGAGACAGACAACGAATAACCAATGAAAGTGATTTAATATACAAGTGAAAGGAATACATATAACTACAAAGTATATTTACACAAAAAGGAAATAGATATATTTGTAAATAACCCAATAAAGAAACTACCAATATATACAAAAATTTACAATTTACCTTTTAGCTAGGGCGTCTAAACATCAAGTTATCTACGTGTTGCACAATAGGAATCGCATGACATCTTCCCTATCCACCTTTCTCATCAGGGAAAAGTAACAAAATAAACCAAACAAAAAAACTGTTCAAAAAGGTAAAACGAGTAAAAAAAAAAAAAGTACAGCAACCAGACAGGGAGCAGCCAGCAAAGGAGAAGAAAGAAAGGGGGGCCTCCATTTACTCCTTCCAGCATCCTTTTATCTGCCAGCAGAAACTTCTCTGGCAGCAGAAAGGTCAGCGGCACAAGGCTTAATGATAACTGACAACTTCGTGAGCCAATCGGCAGACAAGGGAGGTAGCCTAAGAAATCGACAGGAAAAGGAGAGAGAGCAAGCAGGACAGAGAGGAAAAAAAAAGAAAAAAAACACAAACACTCCCACAAGCACATTTATGGATGTAACACTGGATATTTTGACCATTCATTATGGATTTCCTATAAATCATACAACACAGCTTTGTTTAGAAACACAGTTTGAAAGCATGATTGTTAGGAGGGAGATTTTCTTTTTTAATTGTATTTTAATTCCTGTCATTTGACAGGAGAAGCAAAATAGGGCACAATACCTGCAGAAAGTTGAACTGATTTCATTTCCTCCAAAATGACTGAAAGTTTAAGCATGTGTTTGATTTATTTTTGTCTGGGGTATCACTATTGCTTTTTCAATATGGCATAATTATTCTTTTTAGACACTAAAAATGAAATGTGTTTGATTTATTTTTGTCTGGGGTATCACTATTGCTTTTTCAATATGGCATAATTATTCTTTTTAGACAATAAAAATGAAATGTCATCCCTATACAATGACTAGTAGAGAGAATGCTACAGACACAGCAGTACAGTAAAGCGTCATTGCAGTGTTGGTCACCTGAAACACAGGTCTACATCACACCACACCATGTTCTGATACAGACACACACATGCTGGGGTTTGCTGCACATTGTCCAGATTCATGGATAGCTACCTGCTGGGCAATAAAATTTTGACCTCTCCTGTTTGTCTTGGTTGAAGCCGCCTCATCAAGGGAGATGCATTTGTGATGGTTTTTGTCAGCATGCAGCTCCATCAGCCTCAAAAAAGACATTTTGGTAAGAGAATTACTGATTACAATGATGGAGAATTTTCCACAACAGGCATCTTGAAGTGAACAGACCCTACACTGTAAAAAATGTCTGTGAAAACTATGGTGAAAAGCTGTCAAATAGCAACAGTAAAGTACTGTATAAGGCTAAAAGGTACATTACTGTAGCAGATACAATGAATTACAGTAAATAAAATAACAGTATATATCTTTAAAATTTACTGTTATTATATGTAGAAAACACAGGATTGAACTGTAAGATCTAAAATGTTGGTCAAATTAACGGTAATATACAATAATGTCATAAGCAATTAATTACCATAGAATTTACATTATTATTCTTTCCAAATTACAGATTTGTGTATTTAAATTTACAATAAAAAAAAACAACATTTCACTATTTAGCAAGTACATTACTTTATTTTTACCAAAACAAATGTTAAAAATGTAGTACAGAATATGTTTGTTAATATCCCATTACCCATCAGTTGAGGAATGAGGGCTTTGACCAGGGGCCAAACAGTGGTTGTGCTATATAAGAGTATTTAACATAATATATTTTTTACAGGGAAACACACCCACACCCACACACCCATCACTGGTTACACCTGTCCATTAACCAAAAAATGCAAATATCTAATCAGTTAATCACAACCTTAACCCAGCAACTCAATGCATTTAGGCATGTAGACATGGTCAAGACGATCTGCTGAAATTCAAGCTGACAGTCAGAACAGGGAAGAAAAGTGATTTAAGTGACTTTGAACATAGTTTGGTTGTTGGTGCCAGAAGAACTGTCAATCTACTGGGATTTTCACGAACAAACATCTTTAGGGTTTAAAATGCCTTTTTAATGCCAGAGGTCAGAGAAGAATGGCCAGACTGGTTTGAGCTGATAGAAAGGCAACAGAAACTCAAATAATCTTCTTACACCTGAGGTATGCTGAAGAGCATCTCAGCACATGTTGAACTTTGAAGTAAATGGGCTACAGCAGGAAAAGACCACAGCGGGTACCACTCCTGTCAGCTAAGAGCAGTCAACAGTTCAGGCTGGTGGTGGTGGTGTACTGGTGTGGGGGGATATTTTCTTAGCACACTTTGGGCCCCTTAGTACCAACTGAGCATTGTTTAAATGCCACAGAGCATTGTTGTCACAAAGTTAAAATAATCTCACACTGGTTTCACAATGAGTCACCAGATCTTAACCCAATCTAATAAACTTGCAGCAGCTATGATGATACTATACTGTTAATATGGAGCAAAATCTCTAAGAACTGTTTACAGCATCTTTTTCAAATCTATGCAACAAAAAATTAAAGTAGTTCTGAAAGCTTTTTTGTGATTCACTGTTTTCTACATAAAATATATAGAAATCAAATGAAATTGAGATATGTACAGTATCTCACAAAATGGCTTAGACATTAATGGCTGTGTGTTGAGTTATTTTGAGGGGACAGCAAATTTACACTGTTAAACAGGCTGTACACTCACTACTTTACATTGTAGCAGAGTGTCATTTTTTCAGTGTTGTCACATGAAAAGGTATAATAAAATATTTACAAAAATGTGAGGAGTGTACTCACTTTTGTGAGATCTTTTCACACCAAAACAGAGTGATGCCATGCACTGAGTATTTTCACCTTTCTATCAGAACCAGCATTAATCTTTTCAGCAATTAAACACAGGATCGGACTACACAGGCTTTTCTCCCCCATGACCCTGTCATCAGTTCACTGGTTTTCCTACCTTGTAACCCTTTTGGCAAGTGCTGACTACTGCAGATTGGGAACGTCCCCTAAGAGCAGCATTTTTGGAGTTGCTTTGACTCACCCATCTAGTCTAGTCATCACAATCTGGCCCTTGTCACAGTAGCTACAGTTCCAATATACAGTTCCAATTGAACATACACTATATTGCCAAAAGTATTCGCTCACCCATCCAAATAATCAGAATCAGGTGTTCCAATCACTTCCATGGCCACAGGTGTATAAAATCAAGCACCTAGGCATGCAGACTGTTTTTACAAACATTTGTGAAAGAATGGGTCGCTCTCAGGAGCTCAGTGAATTCCAGTGTGGAACTGTGATAGGATGCCACCTGTGCAACAAATCCAGTCGTGAAATTTCCTCGCTCCTAAATAGTCCACAGTCAACTGTCAGCTGTATTATAAGAATGTGGAAGTGTCTGGGAACGACAGCAACTCAGCCACGAAGTGGTAGGCCACGTAAACTGACGGAGCGGGGTCAGCGGATGCTGAGGCGCATAGTGCGAAGAGGTCGCCAACTTTCTTCAGAGTCAATTGCTACAGACCTCCAAACTTCATGTGGCCTTCAGATTAGCTCAAGAACAGTGCGCAGAGAGCTTCATGGAATGGGTTTCCATGGCCGAGCAGCTGCATCCAAGCCATACATCACCAAGTGCAATGCAAAGCGTCGGATGCAGTGGTGTAAAGCACGCCGCCACTGGACTCTAGAGCAGTGGAGACGCGTTCTCTGGAGTGACGAATCGCGCTTCTCCATCTGGCAATCTGATGGACGAGTCTGGGTTTGGTAGTTGCCAGGAGAACGGTACTTGTCTGACTGCATTGTGCCAAGTGTAAAGTTTGGTGGAGGGGGGATTATGGTGTGGGGTTGTTTTTCAGGAGCTGGGCTTGGCCCCTTAGTTCCAGTGAAAGGAACTCTGAATGCTTCAGCATACCAAGACATTTTGGACAATTCCATGCTCCCAACTTTATGGGAACAGTTTGGAGCTGGCCCCTTCCTCTTCCAACATGACTGTGCACCAGTGCACAAAGCAAGGTCCATAAAGACATGGATGACAGAGTCTGGTGTGGATGAACTTGACTGGCCTGCACAGAGTCCTGACCTCAACCCAATAGAACACCATTGGGATGAATTAGAGCGGAGACTGAGAGCCAGGCCTTCTCGTCCAACATCAGTGTGTGACCTCACAAATGTGCTTCTGGAAGAATGGTCAAAAATTCCCATAAACACACTCCTAAACCTTGTGGACAGCCTTCCCAGAAGAGTTGAAGCTGTTATAGCTGCAAAGGGTGGACCGACGTCATTTTGAACCCTATGGATTAGGAATGGGAATGGCAATATAGTGTATTTTCCTGAACTCGGTGTGTTGGAAGCAGAAAAATGGGCAAACATTTGAGTGACTAGACTAGGGCCAAAGTATGGGTATATAACTGTCAGAACACACTACTGTTTTGGTGGGAAAAGGAGGCACAATATTAGGCAGGTGGTCATAATGTTATGGCTGATCAGTGGATATAAATATACATTTATATTTATACTCCATTAAACTCCAAATACACAATTCATAGTGTTGCATCTCTGTGTTGGAGCTTTAGAATACCAGCCTAATGGTTAAGTCATATTTTAAGGCAAATTAATTCTAATAATTTTAAATGCACTTTAAAATTGAGTACAGGTTGTCAACAGAAATGGGCGTTTCAATTCAAATATTAACGTTTGCACCTTTGATGAGCCGTCCAATCAGCACACTGCATTTGGCGCACGCCCTGGGACCAACGGTTATATTTTGAATCTCTCACACAATTAACACCAGCAGGTACTGCAAACGGATTTTCTGGACTTTGGATACAGCTCTTCCCGTTACCACTCTTAGGTGAGGTAAATTTTAGCCAGGTCAACAATATTATTCTAATAGTATTGTAATTAACGCTACGAATGTCGCCAAATTTACTTTAAGCTAGGTTAATAATACTAGTATAATTATGTTCTAACATCTTTCGGAGAGGGGATAAATTGATGACATTGAAGTCAGTTGGGAAAACATGGTTGTAGGCATGCCTGGGCATGCTTTAGTGTAAATCCGTTGGTAAAGTGTGGTGGACGAATGTCTAAGATCATGTATTCCTGTTGCATTTGTGGAAAATTCATTCCGTCTCTAAAGGCTTATGTTGCACATTGCAGACTGCATCGTAGTGAACCCCGTTGCATTTTCAACTGTGTTAGAACTGGTTGTAAGCGAGTGTTTTCTAAGTATGCAGCATTAAAGTCTCATGTGTATCGTCACCATGATAGCACGTCATCGGTTGCACAGGATTTTTTATTAACAAAATTAAAATGCACAGTTTCCCCTTTGTAAACACCAGTGTGATGGAGTCAAAGAGTTGGTTGCTCACTTAAAGGAGCACATAGTAGAGGGACGTTCTGTGAACTGCCCAGTTAGAGGATGCAAATCTGTGTTCAGTGTAAAATCTTCATTTACTTCCCGTATGTCTAGAAAACACAGACATTGCTCAATAAATGCGACTTGTGGCTCAATCAAAGATAAAACTTCTGAATGCCCTTCCACAGGTGAGTATAGAGTCACAACAGGACATGACACTGCTATTATGTCACATGTTGGAGACAATATTGAGGACATGTCTAATTTCAGTGATTTGTATCACAGAAATCTGTGTATGTTTTACATAAAGTTACAGGGACAACATCTTATTCCAGCATCTACAATTCAGGACATTGTTGAAGAGATGCAAAATATGCATGAGTTAGGACAGATCTACACTCTAAATCAGTTACACTTTCTTCTGAAAGGTTTGTCAGTATCGGATGAAGACATTGTTAAAATCTGTGATACAGTGAAGAAATCTGATTTGTTCTCAGCTTGTCACACAGGGCCTATGAGAACAGCATACTCTAGAGCCCAGTGTTTTAAAGAAATATTCAAATTTGTGGAGCCCAAAAGGGTATGTTTAGGGAGAGATGAAAACAGAGCAGAAAGATTTGCATATTATGTCCCTGTGTTAAACACTTTGAAAAATATGCTAGGATCAGATTTTTGGCAGGGGCTCATGTCAGTAGATGCTAATGTTTCCCTCCCTGATGTTCTCTGTGACACACATGATGGTAAGGTGTTTACATCAAATACCTTGTTTCAGGAAGACCCAACTTGTCTTAAGATGGTGTTATACCAGGATGCATTTGAGGTAGTAAACCCTTTGGGTTCGGCAAAAAAGAAGCACAAAGTTTTGGCTGTATACTCCTCGCTACTAAATTTGCCTCCACATGTTCGATCAAATGTTGATCACATGCAGCTGGTTTTGCTGTGCAGAGAGAAGGATTTTAAAGAATTTGGCCATGACAAGGTTTTCTCAGACCTGCTAGCTGACTTGCAAGTATTGGAGGAGAATGGGATAACAATGGCAGATGAAACGGCTGTTAAGGGAACACTTTACTGCATTGTTGGAGACAACCTAGGCTCACATTGCATTGGTGGATTTACTGAAAATTTCAGTTCCTCAGAATATTTTTGCAGATACTGTCTAATTTCTCGAACTCAGTTTGAGAGCCATGACCCAACTTCATGTGGACCAGAGCATATCTCAGAATCTTACAGTTCTGCAGTTAATCAGTTAGAGGCTGAAGGTATTTCAGATGTTAAAGGAGTGAAATTTAGATCAGTATTTAATTCATTGAAACATTTTGATGTTTGTCTGCCTGGTTTGCCCCCATGTCTTGGTCATGACATTTTTGAAGGTGTCCTCTCTTATGAAGTTGCGCTTTACCTGAGGTATTTTGTTCAGGAAAAGAGATGGTTCACATACTCTGTTTTGAACAGGTGCATTAAGCAGTTCAAATATGCAACCACAGATGCTACCTCCAAGCCATGTGAGGTCAGTCCTAAAACACTTCAACTTTCTGGTCATGCCATACAGAATTGGAATTTTTTAAGACTTTTGCCTCTTATAATTGGAGATAGAGTGCAAGATACAGAAGATGATGTGTGGCAAGTGATTCTACAACTTAAAGACATCGTTGACTTGATTTGTGCTCAGAAAATTTCCAAGGCTCAGGTTACTTATGTGCTCATTCAGGAATATTTAGATTCCAGGAAGGCACTGTTTCCAGATAACAAGTTGAGGCCAAAGCATCACTACTTATGCCACTATCCAGGATTGATTATAAAATTTGGCCCACTGATCAAATTATGGTAAATTAACAGTTACTTTAAAAGATGTTCAAGGCATTTAAAGAATTTTAAAAATGTGTCTTACACTTTTAGAAAGACATCAGATGTTCCAGGCCTATCTTTCAGCTGGGTCAGTGAGTCCTCCAGCCTTGCAAATAAGAGACAGCTCACCATTTCACACAGATCTTTACAGTAAACAAGTTAAAGATGTTGTCTCACAGTTTAACTTCAATGAAGTAAATACACAGATCGCTGCAGATGTGCAGTATAATGGAATTACATGCAAAAAAGGCCAGTTTGTTGTCACTAGGAATGATGACTCCATGGAGTTTGGTGAACTTATTCTCATTGTAGTGAAAGATGAGTCTGGACTTCATTTTCTAATGAGAGTATATTTTTAGCAGAAATGCTTCCACAATTCCACATGTACTCTGTGAAAAATGACAGTGAAAGATTGCAGTGTGTACACATTAATAAACTGATTGACATGTGGCCGTTATCATCTTATATGAAAAATGGATACCAGATAGTCCCATTGAAGCACAGTGTATTGTCAGAGTAGATAATTTGAACTAGTAAGCCACAGAGCAAATTTTTTTTTATTCTTTTCTTTTCTTTTCTTTTCTTTTCTTTTATTTTTCCCCTTTGTGTGTGTATGTATTCTATCTAATAGATATGGCTAAATCACAAGTACAGAAGATAAGCGGTGCCATTACTGCAGTTTTTCCTGATCTTCCTGTAGCAGTTCTTAATTCTGTAGTAGATACTTTAAAGGTACTGGGTGCAGAGACCACAGATGATCTGCAGTACATTACAGAAGGAGACTTGTTGCCTGTGTTAAAGCCAATCCAAGCCAGAAGACTTGTCGCCTGGGCCCAAAACAGTAAGTGTATTTAAAAAAAAATTGCCATCACACTAGAGCAAATACTATCTAGTTATTTATACTATGATAAATACAATTTTTAGCAGAGCAGCATATTCAGCAGAACATCATTCAGGGTTTAATATTTAATACTTTGTTATAGAATCACCCACTTCAACCTCAGCATGTTCCTCTCCATCCTCTGTTTCTACCTCACCAGCATCATCCATAAGCACCCCATTGCCCCTGCCAGGCTGTTCTGCTTCTGTGTCAAACTGGGTAGACAATTTCCAGATACCATGGCAGAAGCTTCCAGAGGAGTTACTGCAATGTTTGGAAAGGCAGAGAAGACCTAGTCCTCGACTACGACGAGAGATGATAAGGATTGTGGTTTCTGAAATTATGAAGATGTGCAAAAGTCCAACCAAGGGCCACACTACTGAGACTGGCAAAAGGATGGTGGCTAAGTATCCAGTATCTCTACAAGATGTCATTGAGGGTGATGTTGTTGGACCTGGTTACCATTCACTCGTCAAGCAACTCCAAGCACGAGTTGAAAATGTTAAACGTCCCAGCACACAAAAGGTAATAAAACGCAAGGCAACATCAGATGATAATGACACAGAGCCCATTCCCGCTGAAATAAAAGCAAGAGTTCAAGACACATATGGTTGTGTGAACTGGCAGCCAAAATATTTGCCACTTTCCGAGACTGTGGAGAGTCAGCAGGAAAAAAAGAAATGATGAAGATGTTTAAAGAGATGAATTACAAATCGGAAGATGTGAAACAATTAGTACAGTCCACCTATTACACACAGCGTCAAGACATCAACAACGGATCAAGCATCCAGACACTATGCATAGAGTGGCCATTTTTGTTCAAGGAAGTTGGTATGGCTGCACACTTCCAAGAACTTACTGGTGCGAGTCTAATGGAGTGCTTCCTTGAAAATGTGGAAAAAAAGGCAGACACCTCTTAAACTTCCTCAAAACTGTTGATGCACCAAAAACAAGCGAGTCCTGGATGCTCTTATCAAGTTTCAGACAGAGAGACCAGCTGGATCAGAAGAGATCATACAGATGGTACTTCTTTTACTGGCATATTTTGGTGAGAAGGAGGAGAACCTGTTCTTTTTTGTAGAGGAGACATGTCTGGCCCAAGACGTTCAGGTGGAGAAGTTGCCAGAAACACCCTGCACCCTGTGTGTGGTAAGTAAACAGAAACGCAAAAAGTGAAGTAAAAGTAAAAAGTAAAAAAAAAAAAACATGGTTAAGTCTACTTGTGTACTAATCTCAGCTGTTATTACACCATTGGAAATGATTTTATGATATTGAAACACTTTTTTATTGAAGTTTATTTATTTGTGTGTTTTGTTTTTTGTATTGTTCATTTGTTTAGGGACCTCCTACTTAGCTGCTAGGATCTTCATGTTGAGCATCGACCAAGAGGTTGTCAGTGACCACATCACATCATTTATGTCTGCCTTCTGCCTGTTGTTTGGGAGTTACTGCTGCTTTAACATACACTACCCTGTGGAGCTACATTCAACATTAGAGTTCATCCAAAGGTACAATTTCTTTTTTTTTTTTGTTAGAATATGTAAAGTTATTTTATTGCTCAGGATCTGTTTATTTATTTGTTTGGCTGTTTTTTTTTTTTGCATTAAGGTGTTTCTTCTCAGTAAATCCAGAGAGAGGCACCAAAGTCGAGTGGAAGAAAAACAAGAAAGTACTATCAGTCAATCCCAGAGTTCTTACTCTGATTGGATATAGACATGCCCCTTTAGGGATGAGCGTTTTGGTACAGTGCATCTTAAGTTAACTGAAAGTTAATGTAAGCTTTTCTTTATGCAATAAACATGTCCCTACAAACATACCAGTGCAACAAAAATTTATTTTAAAGTGCCACACAAACACACACACAAACTTTAACACAAATATCTTCTTCTTCTTCTTCTTCTTCTTCCGGCTTTCATCTCTCTCCACCTATCCCTATCTTCTGCATCCTCAACACTTGCACCTACTAGCTTCATATCCTCATTTATTACATCCATATACCTCCTCTTAGTCCTTCCTCTTTGCCTCCTGCCTGGCAGCTCCATGTCCAACATTCTCCTACCAATATACTCACTCTCCCTCCTCTGAACATGTCCAAACCATCTTAATCTGGCCTCCCTAACTTTGTCCCCCAAACGTCCAACATGAGCTGTCCCTCTGATGTACTCGTTCCTAATCCTGTCCAACCTTGTCACTCCCAAAGAGAACCTCAACATCCTCAGCTCTGCTACCTCCAGCTCCGACTCCCGTCTCTTCCTCAGTGACACTGCCTCTAAACCATACAGCATGGCCGGTCTCACCACTGTCTTGTACACCTTCCCCTTGATTCTTGCTGAAAATTTTCTATCACACAGAACTCCCGACACCTCTCTCCACCCATTCCAACCTGCCTGCACTCGCTTCTTTACCTCTTTCCCACACTCTCCATTACTCTGGACTGTCGACCCCAAGTACTTAAACTCCTGTACCTTCTTCACCTCTTCACCCTGTAATCTTACTGTTCCTCTTCCCTCCCTTTCATTCACACACATGTACTCAGTCTTACTACGACTGAATTTCATTCCTCTTCTCTCCAGCGCAAACCTCCACCTCTCCAGGTTTTCCTCCACCTGCTCCCTGCTTTCACAACAGATCACAATGTCATCTGCAAACATCACTGTCCAAGGAGACTCCTGTCTGACCTCCTCTGACAACTGGTCCATCACCATAGCAAACAGGAAGGGGCTCAGAGCCGATCCCTGATGCAGTCCCACCTCCACTCAACTCCTCTGTCTGACCTACAGCACACCTCACCACTGTCCTGCTCCTCTCATACATGTCCTGCACCACTCTGACATACTTCTCTGCTACTCCTGACTTCCTCATACAGTACCACAGCTCTTCTCTTGGCACCCTGCCATACGCTTTCTCCAAGTCTACAAACACACAGTGCAACTCTCTCTGACCATCCCTATACTTCTTCATGCTCTTTCTGGGCATGACGCCATACTGCTGCTCACAAATTTCCACTACCTTCCTTAACCTAGCTTCCACTACTCTTTCCCATAGCTTCATTGTATGGCTCATCAACTTTATCCCCCTATAGTTGCTGCAACTCTGCACATCACCCTTATTCTTAAAGATTGGCACTAATACACTTCTCCATTCCTCAGGCATCTTCTCACTCTCTAAAACCCTGTTAAACAAACTAGTTAAAAATTCCACTGCTGCCTCTCCTAGACACTTCCAGACCTCCACCGGGATGTCGTCAGGACCAACTGCCTTTCCACTTTTCATCCTCTTCAAAGCCTTCCTGACTTCATCCTTTCAAATCTTATCTACTTTCTGTTCCATAGAGTTCACCCCTTCAACTCTTTTTTTCCCCCTCTCATTTTCCTCATTCATCAGCTCTTCAAAGTACTCCTTCCATCTCCTCACTTGTGAGCACTTTTCCATCTCTATCCTTAATAACTCTAACTTGCTGCACATCCTTCCCATCTCGATCCCTCTGCCTAGCCAAAGTCCTTCTCTCCATCTCTAGTGTCTAACCTAGTGTACAACTCGTCATACGCCTTCTGCTTGGCCTTAGACACCTCCCTCTTCACTCTGTGCTGTAACTCCTTGTATTTCTGTCTATTCTCTTCAGTCCTGTCCATGTCCCACTTCTTGGCTAACCTCTTTCTCTGAATACTATCCTGAACTTCCTCATTCCACCACCAAGTCTCCTTATCTTCTTTCCTCCTTCCAGATGACACACCCAGCACCTTTCTCCCTGATCACTTCTGCTGTAGTTTCCCATTCATCTGGCAGCAGTACCTGCCCACCCAGAGCCTGCCTCAACTTCTGTCTAAATTCCTCACAACATTCCTCCTTTTTCAGCTTCCACCACTTGGTTTTCTTCTCTATCTCTATCCTTGACCTCTTCTTACAGACCATCAAAGTCATCCTACACACCACCATCCTATGCTGTCTGGCTACACTCTCTCCCACTACCACTTTACAGTCACTAATCTCTTTCAGATTGTCTCTTCTACATAGGATGTAGTCTACCTGTGTGCTCCTACCTCCACGCTTGTAAGTCACTCTATGCTCCTCCCTCTTCTGAAAATAAGTGTTAACCACAGCCATGTGCATCCTCTTAGCAAAGTCCACTACCATCTGTCCTTCAAGGTTACTTTCCTTAACTCCAAACTTGCCCATCACCTCCTCATCACCTGTGTTCCCCTCACCAAATCTGCTCCTATCACCACACTCTCACCTGTGGGAATACTCTCTATCACTTCATCTAATTCACTCCAGAATCTCTCTTTCTCCTCTAACTCACAACCTACCTGTGGGGCATAACCACTAACAACATTCAACATCACCCCTTCAATCTCTAACTTCAGATTCATCAACCTGTCTAACACTCTCTTCACCTAAAGAACATTCCTCACAAACTCCTCCTTCAGGACCACACCTACCCCATTTCTCTTACTATCCACACCATAATAAAACAGCTTGAATCCTGCTCCTATACTACAAGCCTTGCTACCCTTCCACCTGGTTTCCTGTACACACAGTATATCCATCTTCCTCCTCTCCATCATATCAGCCAGCTCTCTACCTTTCCCTGTCATAGTACCAACATTCAGAGTTCCTATTCTCAGTCCTACACTCTTACCTTTCCTCTTCTCTCTCTGTCTGCAAACTCTCCTCCCTCCTCTATTTCTTCGACCAACAGTAGCCCAATTTCCACCAGCGCCCTGTAGGTCAACGGCGCCGATGGCGGTCGTTGTTAACCCAGGCTTCGACCGATCCGGAATGAAATTCAGAGTACTGACGATTTGCATGGTTAAATTTGGCAATGTTTTAAGCCGGATAACCCTTCCTGACGCAACCCTCTCTATTTAACCGGGCTTGGGACCGGCACAGAAGTCACTGGACTGTGACCCCATGGCTAGATTAAACTTTAACACAAATATAAAAATGAAAAAAGTGCAAATCAGTTATATTAACCAAAAATTAAATGTTAAAGTATCCAAATGGAATAAAAAAAAAAAAAATCTTAAATAAGGAATAAAACAACCAAACTGAACAAAAATGCAAAATGTGCAAAAAGTATACCCATATACATAAAGTGCTTTGCTTATAAATTGGCATTTAAGAATGTCATCTCACGCACTTAGGGGGTGCTGAGACTAAACGTAAGATTCTCAACTGAATCAGTCTATGACCCGACTCCGCAAGTCCACTGAGAATCAGCTGAATCAGTCGATGAGTACGGTAGCAGCCGTCTTCTTAACACTGTACATCAATTTCTTACACTGTTTTTTTTCTCTCTCTCTGTTACCCTGGCAGCACATTTGTTCATTTGTTTCTTTCTAACTTTTTTTTCTCTGCTTTGTTTAATAACTGCATTAATATTAAAGTATAATATATAAATGTTCTGCATTGTTTAATAATAATAATAATAATAATAATAATAATAATAAAAGAGCACGGTAGCCATAGGATAAATAAGAATGGGGTTAATTTAGACCTTGGGCTCATGAATCATGAGTTAGTATGCAGAATCGGATCATTTAACTCGGGTGAGTCAGTCAGGACCGGTACTATTTTAGATAAGGGCTTTGTGGCTCCCGGTGTTTTCTTTTCTTTGGGAAATGGGTCCAAATGGCTCTTTGAGTGTTTAAGGTTGCTGACCCCTGGCTTATAGGAATACTGTTAAATAGTGAAGTGTTGGATTATTTTTTCTGCCTCAATTCTGTATACTTAGGTTTAGAGATGGGTTGAAGAATCTTGGAGTGCTCCAGAAGATTCAGCAACATCCAGAGGTTTTTCGTGACACCCTCTGCTAGACCAAGGAACCTAACAGCAGACATTATGGACACACTGTTTGAAATCAGATGGTCAGAGACAGGGAGCAATGCACGAGTGGATGAGAACTGAGTGGTTGCCTATTGGAGAGATTACCTGCAGGACGTCATCTTTAGTAGGTATCTTTATAAAAAAAAAAAAGAGATACCTATAGAGGGGAGATACACTGCCATTCATAAGTTTGGGATCATTGATTTTTGAAGTTTTTTACAGAAGTCACTTATGATCATCAAGGCTACATTCATCTGATCAAAATAACAGTAATACTGTGTAATATGGTTTAAAATAAGTTTAGTATTTTAATGTACTTTTAACTGTAATTTATTGTGTTGTGAAGCTGAATTTTCTGCGATACATTCGTGAGGATTTTATGATGAATATAACAGCAACTATTCAAAGTAGAATTCTTTATGTAACATTTTTACTATCATTTTTATCAGTATAACATCTTTGCTGGATAAAAATACTGACCAAACGTTTGAATGGTACTGCACATATATTGTTAGAAAGATTATATGTTATAGGTGTTTTGAATAGATGCTGTTCTTTTCATCTTTTTATTTATCAAACTATCCTGAAAAAAGGATCAGTTTCCACATAAATCTGAAGCAGCAAAACTGTTTTCAACACTGATGTTTCTTGATCATCAAATCCTCATATTAGAATGTTTTCTGAAGGATCATGTGACACTGAAGACTAGAGTAATGATGCTGAAAATTTAGCACATCACAGGGAATGCATTTTATCTAGGGCTGGGCAAGTTAACATGTTATTATCGCGTTAACTCATTAATTAATTAACGCCGACAATTATTTTATCGCGCGTTAACGCAGTTTTTATTATTTTGTAAATTATTTTAAAAGTCTGTTGCTCAGCGGCTCTGAATACACATACAGACAAACCATGGGTGACGGGAGGGGTGGGATCTTGATCCGTATTGGCTTGGGATAAACGTTATGACACGTCAGAACCAATGAGAGCATTTGGGATAAGTGTAAGATTGCCGCGGGGCTGAAAGGAAGCGGAAAAGAAATAGAACGGGCGGATAAACAAAGACGGAGAAAGGCACGGGACAGAGAGAGAGAGAGTGAGAGACCGTTAACTCATGACAATCATGCGATTAATTGCGATTTAAAAATTTTATCGTTGCCCAGCCCTAATTTTATCATATATTCTAATAGAAAGCAGTTAAATTGTAATGACTGTTTTGTTGTGTTTTTGGTCAAACAGATGCAGCTTTGATTAAAAAAAAATACAATTTTACTGAACCCAAACTTTTAAATAGTAGTGCATTTTGTTTTGTTTTTTGTCGGTATGTTTGTTCCTTATAGGAATCAAACCTATAAAGTATATCCATTGTGAACTGTATGCACCAGTTGCCTGTCTTGCTGGTTAGTGTGAGCCACTGCATACAGCATTAATTATTGATCTTACCAACATTTTTAATCTTTTCTATACTACATTTCCATCAGAGGAAGAAGGGCCAACAAAGCTGGAAGACATTTTAACATTTGCAACAGGATCAAAAGTGGTGCCACCCATTGGCTTTTCTCCTCAGCCCTCTCTAGAATTCCTTCATAATGAAGAAAGATATCCAGTGGCCAACACCTACATCAACTGCCTTCGACTCCCCATCCACAAAACTTGAGGACTTTAAAAATGACATGGACTTTGGAATTCAAAATACTCAGGGTTTTAGCATGGAGTAGATGCATGAAACCATTTCTTGCTGTGTTTTGTTGAGTTCACAGTACTGCAGGAATGTTTGTGAAGACTATTGTATGCTGAATTAATTTTTACAAGTACTCCAAGAATGTGGTTGTGGTAGAGGTACACTGTCCTGTTTAAGTTTACATCAGTGCACTTATTTCTGCATTATTTAGCATTTTCAGTACTGTAGTTTACAAGTAAATAATTACTTCAGTTGAGAGAGGCTTGTTAGAGATTTGTTGAGCCAAAAATGAACAATACGTCAGTGAAGACTTTTATTTAGACTTTTTACATGTACTGTAAGAATGTGGTTGTGGTAGAGGCACACTGTACTATAAGTTTACATCCATGCCTCTGAAAAAAAGTGCACTTCATTCATTTTCATTATGGTAGTTCAGAAGTGAATAACCTCAGTTAATGAGGTAGCTTTCCTAGAAAGGTTTTTTTTGTTGTACTTTAGTTATTTGACTAAACTCTATAAGATAACAGTGGTTTGTTCAAAGGTGATTTTGTGTATGTTTTCTTTCTGAACTTCAGTTTGCAAGGTTTACAACTGTCTCGTTTCAAGAAAATTTACAAGAGCCACAAAAATGTCAATTCCGTGATTACCGTCATCTTGTAAAGGATCAAATGTCTGGTGGATTTCATTCAGAGTGGTGTCATTTACTTGAAAAGTGTTTTCAGGAATCTCAATTCGGCTGCTGAGCGCATCTGCTGATAGTGTCCCAGTGTCAACATTATTTGAAGTGTCATTTGCATCAAATACACTATTCACAGCCATGCTATTCTGTCCAATATGACCAATCACTCCTCTGTACCACAACTGCAAAGGTGTCATGTGTCTTTCTGTAGACAGAGCTTGGTTATTACACTGGTTTGTGAATTCCCTGACAGCCCTTTGGATTCGTGGCAGGTAAACAAAATGTAAGGCAAACAGGGGCGGTTCAGACAGTGAAATCTAAAGGCAATCTAAAGTTGCGAACCCCTCTTTGGAACAGGTACAAAACACTGGAAGCCCTGTTATTGTTTAAGCAGTGGAGATATATGATTGTACGGCTATACCCATCTACGCATCCATGGAACACCATCCTCCATCTGACCAATTTATGGTTTCCATCGATGTGCCTGTCAAAAGAAGAAATGCAATGGACCATTATTAATCTCCTCAGCTTTTTTGTTTGAACTCCTGTTTCCTGCTATAGGCCTACTGTAGGTCAGGGAATCTTAAGGAAAAATCAATATTTAAATAGTGATTACATATTTAATTTAGCTTGAGATTGCTTAATGGATTGTTATAACACTTTAGGACTTTATACAAATTATTTGCCATTATTGCTGCTTCAACAGACAGTCTGAAAATATGTAATGTAATCTGTAATGCTAGGAATACACAGTAAGCTATTAGAATATTTAATTTACAACATACCATAATTCATTGGGACCTCCCACACTACCACTACCACAACGCATCGTACAACAGGGTCAATTTCCTGAAGGGTTTGGCGGACCATCCACTGCTGAATGCAGAATCCCCTTGAGCGAAGGCTTCCCCTCACATATGTTTCACCAGCATTTGGAGTGTTCTCTAGAATTTGCCTAATGGTTAATGTCAGATTCTCATCTGACAGTGATGTGCATTCAATTGACGGGATAGAAAGACGTTGCCTGTGACGAAATAATGTTCGCCGATCTATTCCAAACAGAGGAGATATTCCCTGCCAGCTATAACCCAGATCCAAGCAGTGGTTGATCTGATCCGCTGTCAAATCATACCTCGGGCGACCAGCAGTGCCACTGTGAGCTGTTAGCGGGACGATGCAATTTTCTGTTCCTTGTAGAATTTGGCTGTCAAACTGCTGCAAAATTAAAGGACAATAATACATTCTTCAGATCTCTGGCCTCCCACATGACGAACTACATTCTTAATTGAATGGACTGTCCGTGCATGGTGCTCTAGTTCAGTAAAGTAGGAGATTGCAGGGTCAGTTGGTAAACATTCTATGCACCGAAGGACACGGGAAAGAAAATTAAAAATATCGTCAGAGTTACCAATAACATGATCACAGACGAAAAAGCCTACTGAAACGAAAAACAACAAATACTTCATTTTTACACACTTCATGGAAACTTCCGTGTACAATGAAATGACTTCCGGTCACACTGAAAATTGTGCAAGTACTTCAGTGTGGTGCACGCATGTGTTTCACAGGTCTGCGGAAGTGTATTTTGAATGCGCAAGTGTTTCAGTGTGTTTCGTCCCAGACAGCCTCTCATACACCTGCACCACCCATGTGACCAAACACCCGGAAATACAAAATCACAATAGAAAAAAAGACAAATATTTTCAGCACTTACATTCCAGCCCCTGATTATTACACACTAAACCTGTAATAATCACCAACACAATCAAATAAAGACAATATACACATTACATAAATCACGGTACATAATTTCTCCTTTTTTTAACAAGGTATTTAGAAAATGTGAAAAATGTGTATGTGCAGGTGCAAATGTTCCAAAGTTCAAAGAAAATGTACATATAGTTAATGTTCAAGTCTAGTCTAAGTCAGGAAAGTTCATCGATCATCAGCATGCAACCCAGTCTACGTCAAAGTCGAAAAGTGTCAAAAGTGGTCAGTTGAGAGCTCTCAAAAGGTCACTGTCAATTATTCTGTGGATTCCTCAGCTTCAAGAAGACGACAGATCTTTGTAATTGGCCTGGTCAAACATGTACTCATAGTCTTGATTTTAACTTGCCATACAAGTCTTTTTTTGTCCTCTATCATTTGAATGACCTTGCCCATGATCCATGAATTTCCAGGTGCACTATCGTCCACTACAAGTACAACATCTCCCAACTGAAAGTTGCATGTCTTTACCTTCCACTTTTTTGCCATCCTTGTAGTAAAGGTAGATATTCACCAATCCATCTTTTCCAAAATATATTAGTGAAGTATTGAATTTGGCGCCATCTTCGACAGGCATACAAGTCTTTTTTCACAAACAGTCCAGGTGGTAATGAAAGCTTTGTTTTTAGAAGGAGAAGGTGATAAAGCCTCCAAGTCATTGGGACCCAAAGAAGATCTGTTTATGGGTTGATTGTTAAGTATAGATTCCAGTTCACACAAGAAAGTATGAAGACCCCCTTCATCCAAAATTTGCTCTCGAAGCATGGAATTCAGAATTTTTTTATTGATCTAATGAGCCTTTCCCACATCCCTTCATGGTGGGAGCTGGTTGGAGGATTGAAGATCCATTTTATCTTCTTTTAAAGAACATTGTTGATCTGCTTGTGGTTTCAATTTTGTATTACTTCCTGTAATTCAAGTTCAGCTCCGACAAGGTTTGTTCCATTATCTGAATGTATTTCAGCCACTTGACCTCGTCGAGCAATGAAACGTCTTAGTGCATGAAAAATGAATCAATCGTTTCAATATGAACAGCTCTTATGGCCACACGTGAAGATAACTCCATAACGATTTATGATGGTTCTTCCTCGCTTGATCTAAAAAGCTCCAAAACAATCTACACTGACATACGTAAAGGGTGGTTTGTCTGGTGAAACTCGTTCTTGAGGCAAATCAGCCATTTTTGCTGCACACTACATATTTTGCTAGAATTCTTCTTACGGCTACACTAGATCCAGGGATCCAATATCGCGGTCTAAAGACAGCCAGCATGTAATTCCATTATGTCCCACCTCTTCATGAATTTGGCACAGAATCAGGTTAGAAATGTGCCAGTCTTTAGCCATATGATTGGATGTTTAGAGTCTTCAGATATCAGTGCTTTACCAAGACATCCACCAACCTTGACCATATTAGACTGAGGTATTGGATTAAGCCTATAGAGAGGACAGTTTCATTTGACTACTCCCTCCCTTCGTAGACTTGTCAACTCCTCAACAAATTCCTTCTTTTCCAATTCTTCCACTGAAAGCAAGTCCTTACACACAGTGGATTTAAACTTCTGCATTTCCTTGTTAACCGTCATCCCCCTGTTGATATGGATCTGCATCAGAACAAACAAGAGATGCCTGCAGTCGTTTCCTTTCCTTGCTAAAATCAATCACGATTTTTTTTCAAATGAAAAGGTCCATGCTCCAGCTTTAATCGAATCCAAGTGGAGACGTAATTGATGAGATGGGACACAGAGTCAGGTTTTTCTTTGACTCCAACCATGTTTACCAGAGCACTCCTTTTGATCTCAGGATCATAAGACAATATTGAGCCTCCATCGGTTGGATCCTTTGGCCACTCTTCTGGTGGTCCAACAAGGAATGTGGAACAAGAAAGCCACATCTCATTCTTCAAGAATGCATCCACTTTCTGTCCTGTAGTTGCCAGATCTGCTAGATTGCTTGAAAAGTTTACATATCTCCACTGTGTAACATCCGAAACCTTTAGAATTTCAGACTCACTTTTAGCCACATAGCACTTAAATCTCGAGGTCTTGTTTTGAATATACAGCCCTGGGGAAAAAAAAAAGACACTGCAATTTACTCCTAAATCAGCATCTCTGAGTATGACAAGCATTCCATGCCAGTCTTTGTTTAACTACACAAGCACACCTCATTCTGCTTAATCAGGTACTGATTTGGTGATCACCTCAATCCAATCCTATTTAATGGGGAAAAGTATAAAAAAGGACTGCTGTAATCAACACACTCCTCACAATGTGACTAGTTGGATGGTAAAAAAGTGCTAGAAGTCTTTCAAAGGTAATTAGAATTTTAAAAATAACCATTGAACATGCCAAAAACAGTGAAAAGAAAGGTTGTGTGCAGAAAAAATAAGCTCAATCCTAGCTTTACTGGCACAAGGATCAGTGAGAGTCAAGTTGCTTCTATCCTTAATATTTCAAAGACGGCAGTTCACAAAAACAAGATCAAGCAACAGACTAGGGCTGTAACTAACGATTATTTTCATAATCGAATAATTGGGCGATTATTGTTTCGATTAATCGATGAATCAGATAAAAACACCACAGCGCTCTTTACACAATAAACACCAGACACTGTAAACCTGCAGATAAAGCATTCACACAGAATAAAGCATTCACACAGAAGGCATGTTTGTGTCTACATATACAAGACTGTGTTTAGGAATGGTTTTAAAAAGCGCAGTACACAACGCCAAGGGCTCAGGATGTGCCATGAAGTTGCCATGACAACCTGTTGCTGTAAACGAAGCTTTCAACGCTTGCCCCGCCTCTGGGGCCTTCTGATTGGTCCAATGTTCAGTGAGTGACATCGATGAGCTGCGCTGCTTGGAAAAGTTGAAATATTTTGAACGACACGCGAGGGGCTGCAAAAGATGCACGCACAGCGGCAAACATATCCATATATCGCATTCATTAAAAAGGTGTGAATGTGCAACACATTAAGCACACAAATATGTCACATGACAAATATGCATTAAACTTGCGGTCCTGAAATTTCTCCTTCATCTGTGATTCGCACATGCTTCCGTTTCATGTGCTCATTCATCATTGTCGTGTTTCCGTGACACTGAAGTTCCGCTTTGCAAAGTAACGTTTGGCAAGGAATTTATTATGAAATGCTCCCGTGTCTTAGAGGACTTGGGTCGCACACTTTTATCCGACGTGCTTGTACTCTCCGCCATTCTTGCAACATGCGCCTGGACCAACACTATGATTGAATGCATGGTGACGTGCGCCGGCCGACTAATCGATAATGTCATTCGTTGACACCGATTTTCATCATCGATTATTATCGATTTAATCAATTCATTGTTTCAGCCATATTCTCAAGCTAATGTTAGCTGTTTTTTTTGTGACAGTGCACACTCTTATAGTCAGTGTTTTGTGTTCTGTTTACTTAACCTTTTTAAAATCTTCTGTTTTTATACTTTCACTAAAGTTATTATGTTAATATGATCTGTATGACCGTTTAAAGCTGAACATATTTTTTTTTTCAGTTTCTGAAAAGGATCAGGTAACAGGAGAGATCAGCGTGAGAGAGACTTGTATGGTGTCAAATTAGCACCATAAGTATTGTATGTGTAAAAAAAAATAATACACCTGAATTACAGAATTGAAAACACAAACAGTTCTTTTCAGGATGCTCACAAACCATCAAATCAAATCAGGCTTATTCCACCAAATAATGATTTCTTAATGATATTTAGCCAAAGCATTAACACAATTTGTTTACAAGTTATTTGCATTTTGTTTTGAGTTATTAAAGCTCTGCAAATACTGCATGATCTTGGGTTATTTTGATGTGTTGTCATTTCCTTTAAATATACACTCTAAATAACAATAGTTATATTTTGAATTTAGGAGAAATATTGTCAGCAGTTCACAAAAAATGAAACAAAACGTTTCATCTCACCAATACATGCACCTGTAAGAAAAAAATATAAGAAGCTGATTATTGCTGTATATAAGCACTAAAGTGCTATCTGTCCAAAATATCGAATCCTGAAAGGGCAAGTTCTTTCATCCAGATCTTGTCGATGTGGCTAGCCAGCATAGCGGCTGCAAGTTCCAGGCAAGGGATTGTAATAGGTTTTAATGGTGTAACTCTTGCCTTGCTAACCAGAAGAGAAGAATGTGCCAGCAGTTGCTCATTATGAAGCAGTAAATATGATACCAAGGTATCCCTGCTTGCTTGCATGTGAGAACTGATGCGTTTGAGCAGTCATCCACATAGAAGTTATTGAAAACAACATCCACTGTCTTGGAATCAAATAGATTCTTCTGATCTGCTGCACATTTTCTCAATGCAAAACTTGAACAACTTGGTGAGGATGTTGTGCCAAACAAATGGACCACCATTCTGTATTCCTCTAGATTGTTCTTTATGTTACCTTCTGGCTACCACAAGAATCTCAGGACATCACAGTCTCCTGGATGAACTCTGACTTGATAGAACATGCATTCGACGTCGGCCATCATGGCAACAGAATAGAGTCTAAATTGTACAAGGACACTCACTAGTGAGCTGGTTAAATTAGGACCTGGCAGGAGTTTTCAAAAATGTTCGGTTTCAGTGACCTGATGCTGCATTTGTGTATGGACAAACGGCCAAACTGCATAAAAAAACTGCGGTTTTAAAAATACCCACATTCGTGTGGACAGGGCCAGATCAGATTCATCATCATCATCATCCATGCTCACTCCTTTGAGTGGTCCATTAGCTGTCCACTCAAACATTGTTCGTATGGCATATGGACTGCTATCTTGGCTACTTACAATCTGCCAAGGCTCCAATGCTTCTGAAACATTAGCTCCAATCAAAAGCTCAATATCCACATTAATCGTTGGCAAGCATATGCGACACAAATAAGGCCACCGTTCAAGATCCTTTTGAAAGGCAATGTTCGCTGCGGTCACAGGCATGATCTTTTGGGTATACACTTCTGGCAAGGCACGGTAATATTCTTAATTCAGCTCAAAAACGTCCAAGTCTTTCAGAACATAGCTACCAACAGATTTTCTGAGCATAATATTCACTTTCTTTCCAGTGAGACTGAGCTTATTCATCAAACCTTCCGTATAAAATGAAGCAGGGCTCCCAGAATCAAGAAAAGCTGGTCATCACAACATTGTTCCCCTCTTTTGATTTGACCCAAACTGGAACAATAGACAATGCACAAATGTCTTTACCAACCCCTAGTGACACCACTAATTGAAGAGAAACCATAGCACTGCCTATGGCTGCCTTGGATTCAGATTTCTTCTTGTCCAAAGAGTCTTCCTTCTCATGAGAATAAATCAAAGTGCAAAAGAGTTGGGTGTCTGAGACCACATGTTACAGGGTACTTCTCCTTTTGCAATCCCTGCTGATGTATCCTGTATTTTGTCTAAGTTCATCTTTCGTTATGACTTTTCCTGTCAAGTTTAGGACATTCATCCAGGTCTCCATCACAGGTCTCCATCACAGAAAAGACAGATTCTGTTTGAAGATCTCTTACTGTGTTTTTTGACTTCTGGTGTAGCAGTGATAGTGGTAGCAAAACTGCTTCTGGATTTTGACTGAATCATACCAAGTGAAGTTTCCTGAAAAGTACCAACCACAGGATCAGTGAGAATTTTCACTTGTCTCTCAATGAAGTCCACAATATCAAAAAAAGGTGATTTGATTGTGGCCTCGCTCCTTTAGATCATACACAACATTTATCTTTCAGTTCATAAGGAAGCTAAAAAAAGGATAACTTGCATGTTAGTGGTGAGTTTCAGCTTGTTCATATAGTGAACATCATGCATAGCATTTGCTGTTTAACCAATAAGGAAGCCATTTCATTTATCAATGAGCTTAAGTGTGTTTGGGCAGCTCTCATCATTTTGAAAACTTGAGCACATCCAACATTCTGATTATCCAACGATGGCACATTAGGTACTGCAGATTGTGAAGGTTTTGTTTTAGATCTTTCTGATTATTGTTGTACTGACTGGGATTTAGAACGACTTGAAACCCTTTGTTTATCACTAACATGTGAACCACAATATGCAGACAAAGACTGTGTTGCTGCTTTCACACTAGTTGACGGTACACATGGTTCCACATCAGACTGGAAATGTTTGGACACAATTCTGTGAAAAGATGCATGTGATTCTAAATCCACATCTTTATTCACCTTTGCCCTGGCCACTGATGCTGCTAATTTAATTTCCAACTCCAGACATTCCTTCTCCAAAGCATGTTTCTTTTGCAGCATTTGTTGAAGGACCAATAAAAGCAGCCAATTCTGCCTCAGCCTTAAGACGAGTAGAAGAAATGGAAGATCGACTGGATCGGGATCCATGAGATGACCGCTTTAGTAGATCTTTTACTGCTTATGTTTGAAACACCGTCCACTGGTTGAACTTAATTTTCAAAAGAATTATGATATATCCGAGACGTTGCATGTGGTTCCACAAGCCTGCACTCAAGAGAATAAGAAGAAGGTGCAATGCAGGGATTTTCATCACGTTCACCGTCTAGCACCATCTGTGCTATGCTAACTTCCCAGCCACAGCCATCCACCGTTCAACATCCTTCACAAAGCCATTACAATACTTAGAAACTGAATCAAATCATTTATTTTGCTTGGTTTGTTCCTCAGAAGGTAGTAAAGCTAACACATTTCTATGCAACACAGATGCATCATCCATCAGCACTTCTATCGTTTTCAGCATTGAACACACACGAGACGCATTGCCATCAACTGTTTCATGCACAAAATCGCATTCTTCACTTTATTCACTTTACTTTTGCGATCTCTTTGCCAGGCTTCAACTTTAGCCGCCCACAACCAACAAGAAATGAACGCGCGTAGTAGAGCCGCACAGAAGAGCCCATCCAACGCCAATCCATCACCGCGTCTTCCACAACAACAGCAAAGCCGCTATAATCCATTTCAACCGCAGACATACCTTTTCTGCCGTTTTGTGCGTGTCGGGTCCGGTGCTCCACTTTTCAGCTCAATACGATGAGCATACGATGTGCCAGGAAAGCCGTTCCCAAACTGCGTCCATAATCCAAATGCGCTTTTCTGTTGATCAAAGTACAGGAGCAGCCTGTAGCCGCTGAGAGGCTAGGTAAAAGGTATAACATCCGTGACTCGTTCCGATTCATTTGCATTCTCGATGAAAATGTATTAACGTGATGCAACAAACAATGCATAATTAAAACAATTAGGACATGACAGACCGCTAAAGAAAGTGAGCATTCCCTCTAATCACTCCCTCTCTACTCATTAATCAAACAGGAAACACCATTAAATATCCACCTGCACCACGCATGTGACCAAACACCCGGAAACAAAATAAAAGACAAACATTTTCAGCACTTACAGTATGGATGGATGGATGGATGGATTTAATTGCGTCACTCAGTCACGTGACGTTTTTTTTTCCCTTGGACGTCAGCCGAGGTCTGTGACGTATCAGAACCGGAACTGACCAAACAGAATCGCGGCTTCTTTTTTCAGAAATCGGCTGAACTTTGTGAGAGTAAGGCGTTCATTAAAGTAACTCTGATCACAAAAGAAATTAAATGGCGGAGTTTATGAGTGCAGTTTTGACGAGTGTAGCAGAGATTCCAGTGCGCCCCCTGCAGTTAGCGGTCGGAGCTGCAGCCACGGCCACCGGCACTTACTATTATGTCAAACAGACCACGGGAGAGATAGCGACCACTCCTGGAGGTAAAACTTTTTCTCAATAATGGTGTAGCCATGCAGTGCTAAGTTTACTTCTCTCCTTTAAAAAAAAAAAACATGAATTCAGTAGATTTGTCTGGTTCTTTGTAAGCTTATAACCGTTAACCAGATCGTGCTTGAAAGATGCACCGATGGGTGAACTCACTCTGTCTGTGCTGGATCATGGAGGATTTTAGCTCATGAATGTGGAAAATCTGTCTAAAAGCCGAAACCCACAGTAGACATGTACTGTACATACTTAGCATCAGTAAAGTGGTTTTATTCCGGAGGCCCGTGATAAAGTGCTGTAGAGCTTCACCCGGATTAGAAGTGGAAAGATAATGTTTATGTGCAATTAAACACTTAAATAATAAAGGGTGACGTGTGATGGCTTTTTTTTTTTTGCATTTAGACCCAGTGTTTGAGCAGGCTCTGGTCCAAGCCACAGAGGTTCTTCGGGCCCAGATGATGGTAAGTTTGTTCTGCTCCTAACTTTAACCCTATAGTTTACATTTACAGTCTCTTACTAACAGCAGAACTGCAGGCTCATATTTACACCATTCAGACTCATTTTACACTGATGGCACACTGTAGTCAATTTGGCAAATCTCTGCACCGCCTCTCAACAGTTGGTTGTGGGGAAAAAAACACAAATCAACTTTTCTATGATATAAAGATTGTAAATATCTGGATGGGAAAGTTTGGCACTTATGAAGGAGGAAATGAAGTCTGTATTCCCTCACTAGGCTCAGGAAAGAAATCCATCCAATGTATTTCAGTCTTTATCAGGAAAATGCATTAAAATATCATCAGAAGTCTGAAAACCCCCAGGATTCTGTGCTTTATATTGTATATTGTTGGCTTTATGGCCCTTATTGTTGTTCTGTCAGGTCTCCCAGGCTGAAGCTGAAGAGCAACACCAGAAGGATATGGAGAACATCAGTCAGCTGGAGCAGGAGAAGTTTAACCTGACAGAGCAGGTGGAGCGTCTAAAAGACACAATGAAGGGCATGGGACACATGATCCTTGACCTGAACAATGATTTTGCTAATCTATCGAACGTGAGTGTGAAAAATTCATGCATTAAGAGGCTCATTTAGAAATATGAAGAATTTTTTATGTTTTTCCACATGATGAGTTAACATTAATATCGTATATTTAAGATGCAAGATTTTTTCTATGGCTCATTGCAGATGTGAACGTTAGGCCCTTGAGTGTGAACCTCTTTTGTCCAATGTGTGTGTTTTAGATGCATGAGCGAGGGCAGGATGCTAACAGGATCCTCAAGGAGGAGATCGACAGGATGAAGAAGACTCTGTATCATGAGGAGGAGATACTAAAGGTAAACTTTGGTGTTGAAGCGAGAGGAGTATGCTGAGCTTTGAGCGTGTGGACTTGAGGCCCGCCATTTCAAGAAGTAAATAAAGTCAGTTTTGTTTTCTTTCAGGCCTCCCAGGTTGAAGCTGAAGAGCAACACCAGAAGGATGTGGAGAACATCGCTCAGCTGGAGCAGGAGAAGTTTGACCTGACAGAGCAGGTGGAGCGTCTAAAAGACACAATGAAGGGCATGGGACACATGATCCTAGACCTGAACAACGATTTTGCTAATCTATCGAACGTGAGTGTGAAAAATTCATGCATTAAGAGGCTCATTTAGAAATATGAAGAATTTTTTATGTTTTTCCGCAGGATGAGTTAGCATCAATGTTGTATATTTAAGATGCAAGATTTTATCTATGGCTCATTGCAGATGTGAACTTGAAGCACTTGACTGTGAACCTCTTTTGTCCCATGTGTGTGTTTTAGATGCATGAGCGAGAGCAGGACGCTAACAGGATCCTCAAGGAGGAGATCGACAGGATGAAGAAGACTCTGTATCATGAGGAGGAGATACTGAAGGTAAACTTTGGTGTTGAAGCAAGAGGAGTATGCCAAGCTTTGAGCATGTGGACTGGAGGCCCGCCGTCTCAAGAAATAAATAAAGTCAGTTTTGTTTTCTTTCAGGCCTCCCAGGCTGAAGCTGAAGAGCAACACCAGAAGGATGTGGAGAACATTGCTCAGCTGGAGCAGGAGAAGTTTGACCTGACAGAGCAGGTGGAGCATCTAAAAGACACAATGAAGGGCATGGAACACGTTATCCTTGACCTGAACAAGGATTTTGCTAATCTATCGAACGTGAGTGTGAAAAATTCATGCATTAAGAGGATCATTTAGAAATATGAAGAATTTTTAATATTTTTCCGCATGATGAGTTAACATCAATATTGTATATTTAAGATGCAAGATTTTATCTATGGCTCATTGCAGATGTGAACATGAAGCACTTTAGTGTGTGAACCTCTTTTGTCCCATGTGTGTGTTTTAGATGCATGAGCGAGAGCAGGATGCTAACAGGATCCTCCAAGAGGAGAACGACAGGATGAAGAAGACTCTGTATCATGAGGAGGAGATACTGAAGGTAAACTTTGGTGGTGAAGTGAGAGGAGTATGTCGAGCATTGAGCGTGTGGACTGGAGGCCTGCCATCTCAAGAAGTAAATAAATTCAGTTTTGTTTTCTTTCAGGCCTCCCAGGCTGAAGCTGAAGAGCAACACCAGAAGTATGTGGAGAACATCGCTCAGCTGGAGCAGGAGAAGTTTAACCTGACAGAGCAGGTGGAGCGTCTTAAAGACATAGTAAAGGGCATGGGACACATGATCCTTGACCTGAACAACGATTTTGCTAATCTATCGAACGTGAGTGTGAAAAATTCATGCATTAAGAGGCTCATTTAGAAATATGAAGAATTTATGTTTTTCCGCACAATGAGTTAACATCAATATTGTATATTTAAGATGCAAGATTTTATCTATGGCTCATTGCAGATGCGAATATTAGACCCTTAAGTGTGAACCTCTTGTCCCATGTGTGTGTTTTAGATGCATGAGCGAGAGCAGGACGCTAACAGGATCCTCAAGGAGAAGATAGACAGGATGAAGAAGACTCTGTATCATGAGGAGGAGATACTAAAGGTAAACTTTGGTGCTGAAGTGAGAGGAGTATGCCAAGCTTTGAGTGTGTGGACTGGTTTGCCCACCATCTCAAGAAGTAAATAAAGTCATTTTTGTTTTCTGTCAGGTCTCCCAGACTGAAGCTGAAGAGCACCACCAGAAGGATGTGGAGAACCTCATTCAGCTGGAGCCGGAGAAGTTTGACCTGACAGAGCAGATGGAGAGTCTAAAAGACACAATGAACGGCATGGGACACGTAATCTTTGACATGAACAACGATTTTGGTAATCTATCGAACGTGAGTGTGAAAAATTCATGCATTAAGAGGCTCATTTAGAAATATGAAGAATTTATGTTTTTCCGCACAATGAGTTAACATCAATATTGTATATTTAAGACGCAAGATTTTATCTATGGCTCATTGCAGGTGTGAATATTAGACCCTTAAGTGTGAACCTCTTGTCCCATGTGTGTGTTTTAGATGCATGAGCGAGAGCAGGACGCTAACAGGATCCTCAAGGAGAAGATAGACAGGATGAAGAAGACTCTGTATCATGAGGAGGAGATACTAAAGGTAAACTTTGGTGCTGAAGTGAGAGGAGTATGCCAAGCTTTGAGTGTGTGGACTGGTTTGCCCACCATCTCAAGAAGTAAATAAAGTCATTTTTGTTTTCTGTCAGGCCTCCCAGACTGAAGCTGAAGAGCACCACCAGAAGGATGTGGAGAACCTCATTCAGCTGGAGCCGGAGAAGTTTGACCTGACAGAGCAGATGGAGAGTCTAAAAGACACAATGAACAGCATGGGACACGTAATCTTTGACATGAACATGGATTTTGCTAATCTATTGGACGTGAGTGGAAAAATTCACGCATTAAGAGGCTCATTTAGAAATATGAAGAATTTTTAATGTTTTTCCGCACAATGAGTTAACATCAATATTGTATATTTAAGATGCAAGATTTTATCTATGGCTCATTGCAGATGTGAACATGAAGCACTTGAGTGTGAACCTCTTGTCCCATGTGTGTGTTTTAGTTGCATGAGGGAGGGCAGGATGCTAACAGGATCCTCAATGAGGAGAATGACTGGATGAAGAAGACTTTGTATCATGAGGAGGAGATACTGAAGGTAAACTTTGGTGCTGAAGTGAGAGGAGTATGTCGAGCTTTGAGCATGTGGACTTGAGGCCCGCCATCTCAAGAAGTAAATAAAGTCCGCTTTGTTTTCTTTCAGGTCTCCTTGGCTGAAGCTGAAGAGCAACACCAGAAGGATGTGGAGTACATCGCTCAGCTGGAGCAGGAGAAGTTTGACCTGACAGAGCAGGTGACGGTACTGAACGACAACCTGAATGAAATCACACAACTGATCAGTATACAAAGCGTGGAGTGTGCCAATCTAACAAAAGTGAGTGTGAAAAAAACATGCCTTGAGGAGCTCATTCAGAAATAGGAATCATTTTTTAAAGTTTTTTTCTGAATTTTTTGTTTTTCTGCACAATGAGTTAACTTTAAAATTCTATTTTTAAGTTGCAAGATTTTATTTGTAGCTCATTGCAGATGTGAATGTTGAGCCCTTGATTGTGAAACTCTTTTTCTCCATGTGTGTTACAGGATTGTGTACAAGACTGGGAGAAGCTACTGGAGGTAGATTTTCTTCTAATGAAGCTACAACTGCTATTGTGAACTGATAAATAACTTTCAGGAAGAAAATCAGAAATCCTTTGGCTTAGACCCTCCATTATGGAGTCAGTTTTTAAATGAGTCTGAATGTGTGTGTAGAAGTAAATAAAGTCACTGAGCCTTAATTGTTGTCCTTTGAGGTCTCCGAGGCTAAAGCTGAGAAGAAACACCAGAAGGCTAAGAAGACGATCACTCAGCTGAAGATGGAGAAATCAGATCTAACAAACGAGGTGAAGACACTGAAAGACAGAGTGAAGGTCTTGGAGAACCAGCTCTCTGGGACTCACCTGTTGTCTGATAAGCTTATGGAGGTAAGTGAGAAAAGTCCTACATTAAACAGCTCCTTTAGTAATAATATCAGCACTTTAATCTGTTAGTGAAGGTAAACATTTCTTTCGTGAAACTGACTTGCCTTGTAAGCTTTGCCTGCTGTACTAAACCATGAGATGGTTTAGGCAAAAAAATTAAGTACAATACTAATAACATAAATATGAATAATTTGAAATCTCATGTAACATTTGAATAACATGAAATCTCTGTTTTCACAGAAAGACTACCGACTTCAAGTATCCGTTGAGAGCTGAATTGGATCTGAATCAGAATCTGAGAGATGGATGGATGTATGAGGAAATAAAAAATGTGAAATAAAACAAAATGACTTTATTCATAGCATGATTGGTGCAATATTGTGTATATTGTCTACACAATCATCAGTACAATTTTGCACCTTACTTGCTGGTAACTGCAGAATAATCAGTAATATTTACACACTTTTCTACTTGCACACTGTCTGTTAACACACTGGGACTGCAAAAGCCATACTCAGGACAACTTACACCTCACTTACACACTCCATATATTTCACACACTTTTCATTTACAATGAGCATCTGCATCTACCTCAGTATGCTAACATATAAAGAGATTTGCACATGTATTCTATACTCTGTATATTTATTACTATTCTTAAGTCTTCTCTTTTTACTCTTTTTACTCTTTTTTGTTGTTTTAATTATATTGCTGTAGTTTGCCTGAACCTCACCCAAGCATTTAGTTAGTACCAACTGTTACTGACATCTGTATCCGTGTGTAAATAATGGATGGATGGATAAATGGATGCGTTTCTCTGGAACGGTTCGTTTTCTTTCCATGGCGATGAGTCAGGAAAAGTGTCTTTGTGGCTCTCAGTGTTTCAGTCAGTCGTTTTCTGTCTCAGGAACGACTGTCTTTCTTCATGACTCGCTCTTTGATGAGTTCTTTGTCTCTCCCAAACAATGACTTGTTCTTCAGAGAGACTGAATAGGCTGCACATGCTGATTTTGCAGAGTCCATGGTCAATAAGGGAGGTGCTTAAGATAAAATTGGCCGTTTTTGAATGTCCGAATGTGTGTATATATATATATATATATATATATATATATATATATATATATATATATATATATATATATATATATATACAGCTCTGGGAAAAAAAATATATAAGAAACCACTGCAAAATAATCAATTTCTTATGTTTTTTTCTTACAGGTGTATGTATTGGTGAGATTTTTGTTTTCAAAATGGATGTCGGCAGGAGTCTCACTCTAAATAAATGTTAATTTATTAAAATAAATGTTGTGTCCACACTATTTTTGAAGCCATGTTGCTGCTGCTGCTTTTCTTCCGGTGACCTCAACTCTGTTGACTTGCTCTCTCATTGGCTGGAGGTCGTAGCTATAATTTACACCACGTGATGTCGAGTCAGCCGACCGTCCCAGATATTTAACATGCCAGATATCTGGATTTTGTCTGCGAGGTGTCAGCGAGCCTCTTTGATGCGTCGTTGAGTAGTTCACACATAAACATTGCTGAGCGCTGATCACCCGCTGATTTTCCCACGATCACAGCCCGATCTGTCGGCGAGCTCATTAATTTGCAAAAATAAAGGGGGCTGAGGCGATCACGAATTTGTATACAGTTTATGGAGAATCACAGAATTTTTAAGGGGGCTGAGTAGAAATGTTGAATGAGTAAAATTGAAATGAGTAAAATGTTAGCTGGTTTTGTTTGTGACAGTGCACACTCTTATAGTCAGAGTTTTGTGTTCTGTTTACTTAACCTTTGTTCTTTCTAGTATGCTAGTTTGTTTGTTCTTTCCAGGATGCTAGTTTGTTTGTTCTTTCCAGGTTGGTAGTTTGTTCTTTCCAGGATGCTAGTTTTTTCTTCCCAGGTTGCTAATTTGTTCTTTCCAAAATGCTAGTTTTTTCTTCCCAGGTTGCTAATTTGTTCTTTCCAGGATGCTAGTTTGTTTGTTCTTTCCAGGATGCTAGTTTCTTTGTTCTTTCCAAGATGCTAGTTTGTTTGGTCTCTCCAGAATGCTAGTTGTTCTTTCCAGGATGCTAGTTTGTTCTTTCCAAAATGCTAGTTTTTTCTTCCCAGGTTGCTAATTTGTTCTTTCCAGGATGCTAGTTTGTTCTTTCCAGGATGCTAGTTTGTTCTTTTCAGGTTGCTAGTTTGTTCTTTCCAGGATGCTAGTTTGTTTGTTCTTTCCAGGTTGCTAGTTTGTTTGTTCTTTCCAGGTTGCTAGTTTGTTCTTTCCAGGATGCTAGTTTGTTCTTTCCAGGATGCTAGTTTGTTTGTTCTTTCCAGGTTGCTAGTTTGTTTGTTCTTTCCAGGTTGGTAGTTTGTTCTTTCCAGGATGCTAGTTTGTTCTTTCCAGGATGCTAGTTTGTTTGTTCTTTCCAGGTTGGTAGTTTGTTCTTTCCAGGATGCTAGTTTGTTTGTTCTTTCCAGGATGCTAGTTTGTTCTTTCCAGGATGCTAGTTTGTTTGTTCTTTCCAGGTTGGTAGTTTGTTCTTTCCAGGATGCTAGTTTGTTTGTTCTTTCCAGGATGCTAGTTTGTTCTTTCCAGGATGCTAGTTTGTTTGTTCTTTCCAGGTTGGTAGTTTGTTCTTTCCAGGATGCTAGTTTGTTTGTTCTTTCCAGGATGCTAGTTTGTTCTTTCCAGGATGCTAGTTTGTTCTTTCCAGGATGCTAGTTTGTTTGTTCTTTCCAGGTTGCTAGTTTGTTCTTTCCAGGATGCTAGTTTGTTCTTTCCAGGATGCTAGTTTGTTTGTTCTTTCCAGGTTGCTAGTTTGTTCTTTCCAGGTTGCTAGTTTGTTTGTTCTTTCCAGGTTGCTAGTTTGTTTGTTCTTTCCAGGATGCTAGTTTGTTTGTTCTTTCCAGGATGCTAGTTTGTTTGTTCTTTCCAGGATGCTAGTTTGTTCTTTCCAGGATGCTAGTTTGTTTGTTCTTTCCAGGATGCTAGTTTGTTCTTTCCAGGATGCTAGTTTGTTTGTTCTTTCCAGGTTGCTAGTTTGTTTGTTCTTTCCAGGTTGGTAGTTTGTTCTTTCCAGGTTGCTAGTTTGTTTGTTCTTTCCAGGTTGCTAGTTTGTTCTTTCCAGGATGCTAGTTTGTTTGTTCTTTCCAGGTTGCTAGTTTGTTTGTTCTTTCCAGGTTGGTAGTTTGTTCTTTCCAGGTTGCTAGTTTGTTTGTTCTTTCCAGGTTGCTAGTTTGTTCTTTCCAGGATGCTAGTTTGTTTGTTCTTTCCAGGTTGCTAGTTTGTTTGTTCTTTCCAGGTTGGTAGTTTGTTCTTTCCAGGATGCTAGTTTGTTTGTTCTTTCCAGGATGCTAGTTTGTTTGTTCTTTCCAGGTTGCTAGTTTGTTTGTTCTTTCCAGGTTGCTAGTTTGTTCTTTCCAGGTTGCTAGTTTGTTTGTTCTTTCCAGGATGCTAGTTTGTTCTTTCCAGGATGCTAGTTTGTTTGTTCTTTCCAGGATGCTAGTTTGTTTGTTCTTTCCAGGTTGCTAGTTTGTTTGTTCTTTCCAGGTTGCTAGTTTGTTTGTTCTTTCCAGGATGCTAGTTTGTTTGTTCTTTTCAAGATGCTAGTTTGTTTGTTCTTTCCAGGATGCTAGTTTGTTTGTTCTTTCCAGGATGCTAGTTTGTTTGTTCTTTCCAGGATGCTAGTTTGTTTGTTCTTTCCAGGTTGGTAGTTTGTTCTTTCCAGGATGCTAGTTTGTTTGTTCTTTCCAGGTTGGTAGTTTGTTCTTTCCAGGATGCTAGTTTGTTTGTTCTTTCCAGGTTGGTAGTTTGTTTGTTCTTTCCAGGTTGCTAGTTTGTTTGTTCTTTCCAGGTTGCTAGTTTGTTTGTTCTTTCCAGGTTGCTAGTTTGTTCTTTCCAGGATGCTAGTTTGTTTGTTCTTTCCAGGTTGCTAGTTTGTTTGTTCTTTCCAGGTTGGTAGTTTGTTCTTTCCAGGTTGCTAGTTTGTTTGTTCTTTCCAGGTTGGTAGTTTGTTCTTTCCAGGATGCTAGTTTGTTTGTTCTTTCCAGGATGCTAGTTTGTTCTTTCCAGGATGCTAGTTTGTTCTTTCCAGGTTCATAGTTTGTTTGTTCTTTTCAAGATGCTAGTTTGTTTGTTCTTTCCAGGTTGCTAGTTTGTTCTTTCCAGGATGCTAGTTTGTTTGTTCTTTCCAGGTTGGTAGTTTGTTCTTTCCAGGTTGCTAGTTTGTTTGTTCTTTCCAGGTTGCTAGTTTGTTTGTTCTTTCCAGGATGCTAGTTTGTTTGTTCTTTCCAGGATGCTAGTTTGTTCTTTCCAGGATGCTAGTTTGTTTGTTCTTTCCAGGATGCTAGTTTGTTCTTTCCAGGATGCTAGTTTGTTTGTTCTTTCCAGGTTGCTAGTTTGTTCTTTCCAGGTTGCTAGTTTGTTTGTTCTTTCCAGGTTGGTAGTTTGTTCTTTCCAGGTTGCTAGTTTGTTTGTTCTTTCCAGGTTGCTAGTTTGTTCTTTCCAGGATGCTAGTTTGTTTGTTCTTTCCAGGTTGCTAGTTTGTTTGTTCTTTCCAGGTTGGTAGTTTGTTCTTTCCAGGTTGCTAGTTTGTTTGTTCTTTCCAGGTTGCTAGTTTGTTCTTTCCAGGATGCTAGTTTGTTTGTTCTTTCCAGGATGCTAGTTTGTTTGTTCTTTCCAGGTTGGTAGTTTGTTCTTTCCAGGTTGCTAGTTTGTTTGTTCTTTCCAGGTTGCTAGTTTGTTCTTTCCAGGATGCTAGTTTGTTTGTTCTTTCCAGGATGCTAGTTTGTTTGTTCTTTCCAGGTTGCTAGTTTGTTTGTTCTTTCCAGGTTGCTAGTTTGTTCTTTCCAGGTTGCTAGTTTGTTTGTTCTTTCCAGGATGCTAGTTTGTTCTTTCCAGGATGCTAGTTTGTTTGTTCTTTCCAGGATGCTAGTTTGTTTGTTCTTTCCAGGTTGCTAGTTTGTTTGTTCTTTCCAGGTTGCTAGTTTGTTTGTTCTTTCCAGGATGCTAGTTTGTTTGTTCTTTTCAAGATGCTAGTTTGTTTGTTCTTTCCAGGATGCTAGTTTGTTTGTTCTTTCCAGGATGCTAGTTTGTTTGTTCTTTCCAGGATGCTAGTTTGTTTGTTCTTTCCAGGTTGGTAGTTTGTTCTTTCCAGGATGCTAGTTTGTTTGTTCTTTCCAGGTTGGTAGTTTGTTCTTTCCAGGATGCTAGTTTGTTTGTTCTTTCCAGGTTGGTAGTTTGTTCTTTCCAGGATGCTAGTTTGTTTGTTCTTTCCAGGTTGGTAGTTTGTTTGTTCTTTCCAGGTTGCTAGTTTGTTTGTTCTTTCCAGGTTGCTAGTTTGTTTGTTCTTTCCAGGTTGCTAGTTTGTTCTTTCCAGGATGCTAGTTTGTTTGTTCTTTCCAGGTTGCTAGTTTGTTTGTTCTTTCCAGGTTGGTAGTTTGTTCTTTCCAGGTTGCTAGTTTGTTTGTTCTTTCCAGGTTGCTAGTTTGTTCTTTCCAGGATGCTAGTTTGTTTGTTCTTTCCAGGTTGCTAGTTTGTTTGTTCTTTCCAGGTTGGTAGTTTGTTCTTTCCAGGTTGCTAGTTTGTTCTTTCCAGGTTGCTAGTTTGTTTGTTCTTTCCAGGATGCTAGTTTGTTCTTTCCAGGATGCTAGTTTGTTTGTTCTTTCCAGGATGCTAGTTTGTTTGTTCTTTCCAGGATGCTAGTTTGTTTGTTCTTTCCAGGATGCTAGTTTGTTTGTTCTTTCCAGGATGCTAGTTTGTTTGTTCTTTCCAGGATGCTAGTTTGTTTGTTCTTTCCAGGATGCTAGTTTGTTTGTTCTTTCCAGGATGCTAGTTTGTTTGTTCTTTCCAGGTTGCTAGTTTGTTTGTTCTTTCCAGGTTGCTAGTTTGTTCTTTCCAGATTGCTAGTTTGTTTGTTCTTTCCAGGATGCTAGTTTGTTTGTTCTTTCGAGGATGCTAGTTTGTTTGTTCTTTCCAGGATACTAGTTTGTTTGTTCTTTCCAGGATGCTAGTTTGTTTGTTCTTTCCAGGATGCTAGTTTGTTTGTTCTTTCCAGGTTGCTAGTTTGTTTGTTCTTTCCAGGTTGCTAGTTTGTTCTTTCCAGGTTGCTAGTTTGTTTGTTCTTTCCAGGATGCTAGTTTGTTCTTTCCAGGATGCTAGTTTGTTTGTTCTTTCCAGGATGCTAGTTTGTTTGTTCTTTCCAGGATGCTAGTTTGTTTGTTCTTTCCAGGTTGCTAGTTTGTTTGTTCTTTCCAGGTTGCTAGTTTGTTTGTTCTTTCCAGGATGCTAGTTTGTTTGTTCTTTTCAAGATGCTAGTTTGTTTGTTCTTTCCAGGATGCTAGTTTGTTTGTTCTTTTTAAGATGGTAGTTTGTTTGTTCTTTCCAGGATGCTAGTTTGTTTGTTCTTTCCAGGATGCTAGTTTGTTCTTTCCAGGATGCAAGTTTGTTTGTTCTTTCCAGGATGCTAGTTTGTTTGTTCTTTCCAGGTTGCTAGTTTGTTTGTTTTTTCCAGGATGCTAGTTTGTTTGTTCTTTCCAGGATGCTAGTTTGTTTGTTCTTTCCAGGATGCTAGTTTGTTTGTTCTTTCCAGGATGCTAGTTTGTTTGTTCTTTCCAGGTTGCTAGTTTGTTTGTTCTTTCCAGGATGCTAGTTTGTTTGTTCTTTCCAGGTTGCTAGTTTGTTCTTTCCAGATTGCTAGTTTGTTTGTTCTTTCCAGGATGCTAGTTTGTTTGTTCTTTCGAGGATGCTAGTTTGTTTGTTCTTTCCAGGATACTAGTTTGTTCTTTCCAGGATGCTAGTTTGTTTGTTCTTTCCAGGATGCTAGTTTGTTTGTTCTTTTCAAGATGGTAGTTTGTTTGTTCTTTACAGAATGCTAGTTTGTTTGTTCTTTCCAGGATGCTAGTTTGTTCTTTCCAGGTTGCTAGTTTGTTTGTTCTTTCCAGGATGCTAGTTTGTTCTTTCCAGGATGCTAGTTTGTTTGTTCTTTCCAGGATGCTAGTTTGTTTGTTCTTTCCAGGATGCTAGTTTGTTTGTTCTTTCCAGGTTGCTAGTTTGTTTGTTCTTTCCAGGTTGCTAGTTTGTTTGTTCTTTCCAGGATGCTAGTTTGTTCTTTCCAGGTTGCTAGTTTGTTTGTTCTTTCCAGGATGCTAGTTTGTTCTTTCCAGGTTGCTAGTTTGTTTGTTCTTTCCAGGATGCTAGTTTGTTCTTTCCAGGATGCTAGTTTGTTTGTTCTTTCCAGGATGCTAGTTTGTTTGTTCTTTCCAGGATGCTAGTTTGTTTGTTCTTTCCAGGTTGCTAGTTTGTTTGTTCTTTCCAGGTTGCTAGTTTGTTTGTTCTTTCCAGGATGCTAGTTTGTTTGTTCTTTTCAAGATGCTAGTTTGTTTGTTCTTTCCAGGATGCTAGTTTGTTTGTTCTTTTTAAGATGGTAGTTTGTTTGTTCTTTCCAGGATGCTAGTTTGTTTGTTCTTTCCAGGATGCTAGTTTGTTCTTTCCAGGATGCAAGTTTGTTTGTTCTTTCCAGGATGCTAGTTTGTTTGTTCTTTCCAGGTTGCTAGTTTGTTTGTTTTTTCCAGGATGCTAGTTTGTTTGTTCTTTCCAGGATGCTAGTTTGTTTGTTCTTTCCAGGATGCTAGTTTGTTTGTTCTTTCCAGGATGCTAGTTTGTTTGTTCTTTCCAGGTTGCTAGTTTGTTTGTTCTTTCCAGGATGCTAGTTTGTTTGTTCTTTCCAGGTTGCTAGTTTGTTCTTTCCAGATTGCTAGTTTGTTTGTTCTTTCCAGGATGCTAGTTTGTTTGTTCTTTCGAGGATGCTAGTTTGTTTGTTCTTTCCAGGATACTAGTTTGTTTGTTCTTTCCAGGATGCTAGTTTGTTTGTTCTTTCCAGGTTGCTAGTTTGTTTGTTCTTTCCAGGTTGCTAGTTTGTTCTTTCCAGGATGCTAGTTTGTTTGTTCTTTCCAGGATGCTAGTTTGTTCTTTCCAGGATGCTAGTTTGTTTGTTCTTTCCAGGATGCTAGTTTGTTTGTTCTTTCCAGGATGCTAGTTTGTTTGTTCTTTCCAGGTTGCTAGTTTGTTTGTTCTTTCCAGGTTGCTAGTTTGTTTGTTCTTTCCAGGATGCTAGTTTGTTTGTTCTTTTCAAGATGCTAGTTTGTTTGTTCTTTCCAGGATGCTAGTTTGTTTGTTCTTTTTAAGATGGTAGTTTGTTTGTTCTTTCCAGGATGCTAGTTTGTTTGTTCTTTCCAGGATGCTAGTTTGTTCTTTCCAAGATGCTAGTTTGTTTGTTCTTTCCAAAATGCTAATTTGTTTTGTCTTTCCAGGATGCTAGTTTGGTCTTTCCAGGTTCATAGTTTGTTTGTTCTTTTCAAGATGCTAGTTTGTTTGTTCTTTCCAGGTTGCTAGTTTGTTCTTTCCAGGATGCTAGTTTGTTTGTTCTTTCCAGGTTGCTAGTTTGTTTGTTCTTTTCAAGATGCTAGTTTGTTTGTTCTTTCCAGGTTGCTAGTTTGTTCTTTCCAGGATGCTAGTTTGTTTGTTTTTTCCAGGATGCTAGTTTGTTTGTTCTTTCCAGGATGCTAGTTTGTTTGTTCTTTCCAGGTTGCTAGTTTGTTTGTTCTTTCCAGGTTGCTAATTTGTTCCTTCCAGGGTGCTAGTTTGTTTGGTCTCTCCAGGATGCTAGTTTGTTCTTTCCAGGATGCTAGTTTGTTTGTTTTTTCCAGGATGCTAGTTTGTTTGTTCTTTCCAGGATGCTAGTTTGTTTGTTCTTTCCAGGTTGCTAGTTTGTTTGTTCTTTCCAGGATGCTAGTTTGTTTGTTCTTTCCAGGTTGCTAGTTTGTTTGTTCTTTCCAGGATGCTAGTTTGTTTGTTCTTTCCAGGTTGCTAGTTTGTTCTTTCCAGATTGCTAGTTTGTTTGTTCTTTCCAGGATGCTAGTTTGTTTGTTCTTTCCAGGATACTAGTTTGTTCTTTCCAGGATGCTAGTTTGTTTGTTCTTTCCAGGATGCTAGTTTGTTTGTTCTTTTCAAGATGGTAGTTTGTTTGTTCTTTACAGAATGCTAGTTTGTTTGTTCTTTCCAGGTTGCTAGTTTGTTTGTTCTTTCCAGGTTGCTAATTTGTTTGTTCTTTTCAAGATGCTAGTTTGTTTGTTCTTTCCAGGATGCTAATTTGTTCCTTCCAGGATGCAAGTTTGTTTGTTTTTTCCAGGATGCTAGTTTGTTTGTTCTTTCCAGGATGCTAGTTTGTTTGTTCTTTCTGGGTTGCTAGTTTGTTTGTTCTTTCGAGGATGCTAGTTTGTTTGTTCTTTCCAGGATGCTAATTTGTTTGTTTTTTCCAGGATGCTAGTTTGTTTGTTCTTTTAAGGATGCTAGTTTGTTCTTTCCAGGATGCTAGTTCGTTCTTTCCAGGATGCTAGTTTGTTTGTTCTTTCCAGGTTGGTAGTTTGTTTGTTCTTTCCAGGATACTAGTTTGTTCTTTCCAGGATGCTAGTTTGTTTGTTCTTTCCAGGATACTAGTTTGTTCTTTCCAGGATGCTAGTTTGTTTGTTCTTTCCAGGATGCTAGTTTGTTTGTTCTTTCCAGGATGCTAGTTTGTTTGTTCTTTCTGGGTTGCTAGTTTGTTTGTTCTTTCGAGGATGCTAGTTTGTTTGTTCTTTCCAGGATGCTAATTTGTTTGTTTTTTCCAGGATGCTAGTTTGTTTGTTCTTTCGAGGATGCTAGTTTGTTTGTTCTTTCCAGGATGCTAATTCGTTTGTTTTTTCCAGGATGCTAGTTTGTTTGTTCTTTTAAGGATGCTAGTTTGTTCTTTCCAGGATGCTAGTTCGTTCTTTCCAGGATGCTAGTTTGTTTGTTCTTTCCAGGATGCTAGTTTGTTCTTTCCAAGATGCTAGTTTGTTCTTTCCAGGATGCTAGTTTGTTTCTTCTTTCCAGGATAATCATTAGCATCATAGCATAGCGTTACTGTTGCTCAAACAGTAGAGTAGTGCGCTAACAGCACTAAGCTCATGTGTTCAGTTTCATCATGATGAAATGTATCCCTTTAAAGTAATGTAATTCGCTTTGCGTTTACTCATATCTCTGTATTAACCCAGACTCTTAATGAGAGTCCTGTATCACCGCGTCCACAGGGTCAAGGGCAGCAGGATCAGAGATGGACACATGCACTGATCAGGTCATTTTTATATGAGTATATGAAAGTCTGCTGCATCACTATGACATTTTTAGTGCTTTCCCCGATAGTTTCAGGAGGCAGACTGCCTGTGGAAAAAGAAGAATAAACACTCCTTCCAGAAACCAGGAAAAATAAGAGATTTAATCTGAATGTTCAGGGCTACCATTACAGTAGTGTTCTTCTTGATAAAAGAAGTAGGCCTACTTGTTTGATTTGTAAAATACAGCTTTTTTGCATAATGTTTTAAAAGCATTTGACTCTGCACTTCTGTTTCTGCCCATTGCAGTAGTTTTTTTTTGCTGCAGTTTTTATAATTCTGTGGCTGTTACTGCTATAGTTCTGTCCCATGCTGAAAAAAAAAGAAACAGTTTGGGGATGACCCCTTCCTGTTCCAACATGACTGCACACCAGTGCACAAAGCAAGGTCCATAAAGACATGGATGAGTGAGTTTGGTGTGGAGGAACTTGACTGGCCTGCACAGAGTCCTGACCTCAACCCGATACAACACCTTTGGGATGAATTAGAGCGGAGACTGTGAGCCAGACCTTCTTGTCCAATATCAGTGCCTGACCTCACAAATGCACTTCTAGAGGAATGGTCAAAAATTCCTATAAATACACTCCTAAACCTTGTGGAAAGCCTTCCCAGAAATGTTGAAGCTGTTATAGCTGACAAAGGGCAGGTCAACTCCATATTAAACCCTACGGATTGGGGCAGATGTCCCAAAACTTTTGGCAATGTAGTGTATCATCTGCCAAAATCAAAACATCAGAAACTTATGCTTGTGCACAGTACACTGAATTTAATTTAATTATGAAATAAAATTGTTAAATCTGATTTAATTAGTTTCATCAGGATTCTGTAATGCGCCTTAAAAAACATAAATTAACCCACCTTCTACACTACTTCGTATTTTGTTCCTGATCTGTGCACGTTTTGTGCATGCATCAGTCGGTGTAAATCAGGATGTACAGTCAAGCTCATCAATTAGTTCTGTGGGAGGATCCTAGAGGAAAGAATTGAAATGTACGTTTGTATAAAAATGTAAATTTTCTTTTTGGTGACAAGGACACTGCCATGGAAGGAAAAAGAACCCCCAAGTGATAGCCAATATCTACCAGTTAATTTTATGTTCAGAACTTATATTCAGAGAGTGCTTGACATAGAGTAATACAAATATGCCGCATTCAGAGCTGTTTTCTTGCTGTTCAGGTACCCGCAATTGCAGCACTGGCATAGAATCTGCAGAAAATAGGCTTTTTTTTTTTGCGTTGTTCCACATTTTTGTCAAGTAACCGAATCAAATTTTTATAATTTAATATATACCTCTAAGACAGCCAAATTTTATTTAGATTTTTAATGCATATCTTGTACTGGGTTTGCTGCATTATAGCCTACTCTTATATCCTAAAGGGATAGTTCATCCAAAAATGAAAATTCTTTCATTTAATCACCCTCATGTAGGTCCTTTTGCATGCTTTCTGAAGTTTGAAACCCAAGACACCAATAATTGTCACTATGATAATGACTAATGTAGTGTAACCACTCATCAATGTCTTCCTTGGTGTTCTGTAGAAGACATGCAGGTTTACAACAAAATGAGGATAAATAAACATGTTTTATGAGCTCTATTTGCATATATATTTGGGTCAATATACAACAGAACCAACCTTTTTGGAACACCTCCATGCTACCACTCATTTGCACAGACGGTGAGTTTAGCATTAAAATGCAAGGCCTAAAAGTACACCACAACTGTTTATACAATGAGAAATCCTGGATTAATAATATACTGTAAAGGTTTGTTAAGGGACAAGATGTAGCAGCATTATTTATTTGGGGCAACAGCACCTTTTTTTCCATTTTAATTAAATGCAACATACGTACACTACCGCTCAAAAGTTTGGGATCACTTGCATATTTCAGCTTGATTTCAGCTACAGAGGAAGACTCCATCAGCCAATCCATCTTGTGGGAGATGCTCCAGGAAGCATGGGGTTAAATCTCATCAGATTATCAGCCCAGTCTGTAATTGCTGCAAAATGTTTTTTTTTTTTTGATGAAGGCAAAGTTTGAAGAAAAGATTCATCATTTCCATCAAAATCATTATTTCTAACTCTGACATGTCAGCATGTCCTGTTCTTTTGCTATATTTTCTATTCAGACTAATTTTATGTGTGCAATAAAATAAAATTTTTGAGTGATCCCAAACTTTTGAGTGGTAGTGTATATCTTACATATACTTCTCTCTTTGAAACAGTTTTCTCCCCCTTTTGATGTATTCCACTTCTTCACTTCAAGGGAAGCTATGAGACTCACTACTATGAGTCTCCAGTAAATTCTGAAATACATTAATAGCCAATATAAATAAAAGTGGTTTTGGTAAGTCCACAGTGTTAGTATTTTAAGGGGCACAATCATTTCCTTAATTGAAAACATTTATTGTTATTAGGAATGTTGAATTGTTGAATTGATTTTTTTTTTTATTGTTTTTCAGAAAGCTGAAAAAAAGTAATAACCAGTAAATAATGTCAAATTCTAACCCAATAACATTCTCCACAATCAAAAGAAAAATGTCCCCATGCTTTGTCCAGCTGATGACATCTGTAAGTCCACTACAACTACATAGACACAATAAAGAGGGTAATTCATGTGGTTTTAATTCAATTGTTCAATAATACAGTGTAGTATATGATTATGACAATACAACACATCTACAAATATATAAAAAAAACTGACTGTGCAGTTCAGCTAAATTTAAGGATTGGTTCATTTTTCTCAATATATGAACTCCTACATTGTTTTTAATTTATTGTAAAAGTGAACTGGGAAGATTTCCTCCTTACACGAGGTCCTAATTCGGCATGAACAGGCCTAGTAAGATTTTAAAACTTGAAAATGATTGGTAAGAGTATTAAAATATAGCAGGTTTTAGATGTTTCAACAGAATTACCTCAACTGATTGTCCATGACAATGTCCAGCCACATTCCATTATCTAATGTTGCCAATGACTCCTTTGGCAATATGGGCACACCAAAGGACCATAAGGAAACAAAATAGGTTTAAAAATGTTACTATGTGCAATTGTTTACCCTTTCTATGTAGATGAGCACTATCTGTACAAAGAAGAAAAAAATAACGTTATCATTAAACAATGTAAATGATGTTATTAATAGGTTTTATCTGTTGATTATCTTAAAATTATAGGAAGATTCAACTTATTATTATTATTATTATTATTATTGAAATACAGTGGTTGATTACTGTTTGCCATATTTAGCTAACATTTAGCTAACGTTAGCATTAGCCGTCATTTGCACAACGAATTTGAAATGAACACATTATGCTGAGCAGGGTCATGCAACAATTTTTAAGAAAATTCCTTACCTTGGATAAAAAATTGGAGACGTAATTTGAAGGCGGATATTCAAAAATGGACGCTTAAATGTGATTCCTCCGATTGATTGAACAATTTTACCTTAAGCACTTCTCTTGTTGACCATGGAACGTATCTAACTGCAAAATCAGGACGTGCAAGATCAACAAGCCTGGTAAAGTGACTCTATTGTTAAGTGATGCTCTTCTGCTCTTTTTGCTGAAGGATGGCTAGCAAAAATGCAGTGAAAGAGATATTTCACTTCTGCTTCATGCATGGGCATAATAAGGAGGTCTTAAGGGACTCTTAAGGGGATCCTGGTGGATGAAGGTGCTAGACAGGCCAATTCAGATTTGTTGACATTGCTGAAAGTGGAGTTGAAATTCATAACTGAAATGCATCCCAGATATGGCTGCAAACATTGAGTCTCTATGATAGGAGCAGGAAGGCTATATGAATATAAGGCATCCACTGTAGGGATGAGCCTCATTTCTAGCTGAAGCAGCTCCCAGAGAACTTGACTGCCTAAGTATGACTATGGCAGTATGAGTATGGCAAACGAGTATGGCAAACCACACGAATCACAACAGCATGGCAGGAATAAAAACACTAGAACAGTAGAATGCAGACACCCACTAGTAAGTGGATGGCAGGGGAAATGAAACCTAGGACACAGAGGACTGCACACAACTGAACTGCATACAGAACTGCACACAGAGGAAAAAAACAGCCCTGTGAAGGAAAAAATAGGTGTTACCAGAAGAATCAAGAGAAGACTCCAGACTTAATTTGTTGTTAGGAATACAATGTGGTAGCCTAATGTATCACAGGTCTGCTGGTCAACTGAAAGGCAAATTTGAGAAGTGATGGTGTGCGAGTATAGTGGTCTGACTAAGAAAGCAAGGTCAACAGCAACAGCAGGCAATATGTTAACCACTTGCTACCCTTCAGTCAAGAGACTGTGGGGACTGTGCTGAAGAACTGAGGGTGTCAGGAATTGGTTACTTTCTTAATCTCAGTGATAGAGAGTGCAGTACCATCAACGAGGACCCATCAAACAGGTCATTATTCCCAAAATATTTTACAGTGTGCTCTTTGTTTCTTCTTTCATTCTTTTTAACTTCTTAAGTGTTAAGTTTAAATGTCCTTGTTGCGTCCTAAGATTTGCCACACAAAATTTTATTGTATTTTATTCAACGACAATAAAGTATCTCTTACCTTATTTGATCTCTTTTATGTGATCTTTTCCAACAGAGAAGGGACCAATTGTTTTAATTTAATGTTTTGTCAAATGGGATTGTAATCCAGTCAGTATCCAGAATCTTTGTTATTGCATTTGCAAGCTATAAAGATAAATCTTTTGTTTAAGCCAGGTGAGAGAGTGAAAAGTTCAGAGAGCGAGAGAGACCATCCATCAAACACTGAGCCTGCATTGCTGACACAATTTATCCAGAAATAACTGCATTAGTCAGATTTCTTGTTTATTCAGTATGATCCCAAATTGTAGGCCAGAGCTTGTTTAATTACTCCTTGTCTATCCTTCATAATTTATATGGCAGCTGTTTACCATTATCATCACCTTATTATTGAAATTATCTGATAGAGCCTCTCCTTAGAGAGTTACTAAAGTGAAATCTGTATTGATTCCACACAAATTTTAAATAGCAGTTTTCACCATTTGAAAATATGGTTACATGTGAGTCACAGACAACTGCTTTATGTCAAGTTATAATATTCTTTATACTGTATCATTCCTTGATCTTGGTGGAATTTTATATTTAGGTGAATTAACCAACTCCCTACAATATTGTTCTGTTCATTCATTAAATACAAAATCATGCACTGAAAGTGATTTTGTCCCTTAGTAAATGTTACATAAGTCAATCAAGCTCTTTTAATTGATTATAATGTATTTTTCAAGTCTTCTTAAAATATTTAATTTAATCTAGAATATATTGTCTGTAATCAAAACAAGCCAATTCCATTCATTTAATAGTAACTTGAAAAAATTATGAAAAGCTAAATTTGCACATACTCAGGTACTCAGGTACCACCATTGCACGTTCCTGCATGGGAACTGTTTTTCGCTCACGATCCGTGGACTTGCAGTTTTTTAAAAAAATCATTTCAGATTTCGGTAATGAAATTCTTTCATTTTTATGTTGTGTTTGTGGTTCAACAGTGCCCTGAATACCATTAAAAATGTGTTTTAAATGTTAAAAGAGTAGCTATGGCTATTAACTTTGGGCTATGATACCTTAACTTTAGCTAACATAGCTTAGCTTAAACGTAGCTAACATTAGAGTTACACGTCATATGTACGAATTTGTTGCATAGAGAATGAGGAGTCGACTGCCTCCACCAAATATTGGGCTACCTCCAGCTCCTTGATAAAAACACTAATTTCTAGATTTTATTAGCTTTGTACTGAATATATTTTTGGCACCACAGATGATTAAAATCTGGATTTATTCCTTGAACAAAAGTAGCATGAGACAAAATTATCATACACACGTTGGCAAGCCAACTCTCTCAGGCCCCACCTACAACAGTTAGTAGGAACTTCTTACAAGAATCATTAATCATTGAATGTGAACATTAATTAAGACAGAAAAATTTAAGTCTAACAAGTTTTGATGCAGTTAACCCACTCACAAAATTAATTATTCATCCAGTACTAATTGAACGAAGTGATTAAACTTACATTTCCTGATCAACCGGCTACACTCGTGCAGTGAACAGTGCAGTCCATATGAAAATGTTCTTTAAAGCTCCTTAACACAATGCTAAGAGACACGGAGTCAAGCCTGTGCATCAATTCGTGTTTATTACACTATATTGCCAAATCATTGAATTCAGGGGTTGGGCTTGGCCCCTTAGTTCCAGTGAAAGGAGCTCTTAATGCTCCAGCATACCAAGACATTTTGGACAATTTCATGCTTCCAACTTTGTGGGAACAGTTTGGGGATGACCCCTTCCTGTTCAACATGACTGCCCCCTCGTGCACAAAGCAAGGTCCATAAAGATATGGATGAGCGAGTTTGGTGTCCTGCAGAGTCCAGAGGCCTGTAGGTGTAAATTCGTTTTATTATTTGTATTCAGTTCTAAATGTTCAGATCTTGTTTTTGACACAAAATGGCAGGCACTGCTAATGTTGATCTGATTTTAGAAAAATATTTTGATGCTCATACTTATGAGGAGCGATTGAAAATTAAACAAGAGGGCAACACCCAATATTGAGGTTTTTTAAACAGATCGGGTGTGTTTATTATCAGTCTTATATTCCAAATCCCTGGGAATTAGTAATAATGTGTTAGAAAGAGTGCATTAATATATATTAACACACACACACACAGTATATATGGTAAAGACTAAAAGTTGATTATTTAATGGTTCTTTAATAGTTAATTACATAATCAAAGGTTACAAAGAATGGATTCCACACAGTGACACCTAAAGTTTGAACATAAAAACAGCTCTTAGGAACAGCACTGTTCCTCTCAGCACTAATTTGTTCATTAATTAAGAATCTGGGGCAGTGGTAGCTCAAGTGGTTAAGGCTCTGGGTTGTTGAGCAGGATTCAAGCCCCAGCACCACCAAGCTGCCACTGTTGGGACCTTGCTGAACCCCAACAAAAAACCCCTCCCCCCTCTCCAGGGGCACTGCTTCATGGCTGAACCTGTGCTCTGACCCCAACCCTCCAAGGATGGGAAAGGCAAAGAAAGAATTTCACTGAGCAGTAATGAATATGTGAGGAATAAAGGCAACTTTAATATTCAGTAATTGATTGTATACACTGTTTGTGTTTCTCAGAGGATGTGATGGCCTGTACACAAAGATGTCACCGTGTTATACAGATGCAGTGAATAATCTCCATTTCCACTTATTGATATTTGCTGCAGTTTTTTCTTTCTTTTCACCATTTTTGCTCATCTGCTTGGCAGAAATGACACCAATTGTATGCTGATGATGTAATAGAAAAAAAAACATATAAAAACTAAAAAACATACTATATGTTTTTTTATATAATCTCCACAGGTACTATATCATACCACATCTTACAGCAATAACAGCTTTCAGTTGCTTCCAGCTGTTTAGGAGATGTGAAAGCGTTTATGGCCATACATCATCTTTTCTTTAATATCTCTGACTACTTCTGTTATTAGCCTTTCAAATGGTTTCCACTACCCCTGGAAGAACCATTTTAACTGCTTGCTGTGTTATTTCTTATGACTCTTGAGGAACAGATGAAAACTTGGATATAAAGCCAGGACACCAGGCAGAAGTTCCTTGGTCTGATGCAAGGTGTTTACTTAATAAAAACACCAAACATCTTTGCTTCAAATAATAATAATAATAATAATAATAATAATAATAATAATAATAATAATAATAATAAAAACATTGTCAGTGCTAATTGTAATGAATTTTAAGAATGGGTAGAAGTATTTAATAGAATTGTTTGCAGTATTTCGCATCTTGTTTGTGATGCTTATGGCACAGCTTGAGTGCTGCATGTCTCATTCAGCCCACCTATAATAAATGCAAAATATAAAATAAATAAAAAACAATATGCTGCATTTTTTCTGCAGAGGCTTGAGAATGTGTTTGATGATAAACATATCATAGTCCATAGGCCTATCTACTGCCTTATGCAAAGCTACTGAATAAACAATTCTACGAAAGTCAGTTCCATTTAAAACGGCATTGTTAGTACGTAATAAATCAAACTACAGAGTGAAGTAATTTCACTTAAAAGGATAATATTATAAAGCTATAAAATAAAATAAAATGGCCCCGAGACCACCACCGAGTAGAGAATGTGTGAATAATAAGTGAACCACAGTGGAATTTGTTTGCATTTCCCACTGTGTGTAGAATTAATGAGTGTTTATCAGATGTGTTAGGGATAATGATATGGCTGTGGAACTCTCTCTGTAGCATGATAAATAGTTTCTCTAATTGTACATTAAAGTCACTTTGACCCTGGTGTGTCCTGTGGTGTATTCATAATAAAATGAAACGGTTAGAAACTCAAGGCTCTTTTCTCTTTTGCACTTTTCTCGCAGGCACTGTGATGTAAAAAAAAAACACTGTAATGAAAAAAAAAAATGTTTATAAGAGATATAGGTCTGATTTCACTGCACTTCTGTTGGCTCAATGAGAAGAAGAAGAAAAAGAAGAAGAATTTTCAATTCAATTTATTTGTATAGCGCTTTTAACAATAGACATTGTCTCAAAGTTAATTCACTATTTATTGCTAACATTTATCCCTAATGAGCAAGCATTTGGTGATGGTGGCAAGGAAAAAACTCCCTGAGTTGATATGAGGAAGAAACCTGGAGAAGAACCAGACTCAGAAAGGAACCTCATCCTCATTCGGGTGACACTGGACAGTCAATAATGTAAATGTAAATAATGTCCTTTCTACAACAAGGAATTGTGCAACCAAAAGCTCCTGAACAGCTAACACTAATTCCTTCCTCCCGAAACTTGACTGATGCAATGACAGTTCAAAGATGGCATGATAGTCTCTAAGTGGTTCTGTCCACAGCAGTCTCCTGGGTCACGGGCTGTCCACGCAGATCTATCCCCAGCAGCAGCAAGCGGCGAGTCTCCAGCCAGGGGTAGAGTGTCTGGATGAATCAGGCAGGTCCAGAAAGATAAGAAGATCCCTTACATACACTACCAATAAAGAGTTTGCAGAGAAATATTATATTTCATCACTGTGTACTCATTAATAATAATAAATTCATTTATTTATTCATTAATCATCAGAAAGCTTGATCAGGATCATGATAGTGTAATAATTAATACACATATATATACACACACACACACACACTTTTAAAAAGGAGACTTTCCTTCTCACTCTGGTTGCGAAGTAATATGCCAAGTGTTTATACCTGACTTTACCAAACCTTCTGATTTCTCTTGTGTATCTTTTGTTGCTCTCTCACTCTCTCTCTCTCTCTCTCTCGGTTTAGAATTTCCCATATTGAGTCTTTTGAACATTGTTTGAACTTTCTGAGCCTGTTTTAATTTTGCCTTACAATTTGGATTTTTCTGCTTGTGTTTATCACAGTAAAGTCTCTCTCTCTCTGCCTATCTTTATAGAAAAGCTACAGTATGTTACCTAACATAGCAATAAAACCTTGAAACCTAAAAACTAAAAAAGCCTCAAACCCAAACTAAAAAAAAAACTCAAAAAGCAGTACTTTTAGTTGTTTAAGTAAATTTATTAAATTTAATTTCTAGTTTCTTTAAATGTAATCCACTAAATGGCTTTCAGGTTTATGTGGCTCCACATTAATCAGTTTGCATCAACATCACCATGTACTATGTTGGAAATCTCCAAATTGCAGATTTATCAAGACAAACCAAGGTATGTTATTAGTCAGTCAGGTCTGATAAAGTGCTTTTACACACAGCCGTCAGGACATGAGTGTACCTAAACATTCAGCCTGTAGAGGCCATTGTTTAAAGATTATGTAATGACGTTTATCTACATGTATATGTACAATCCTTAAAAAATCACATCTGTATTGTAAATGTAGCAGACATTATTCATCTGAGTGTTTTCATTGTATGTAACAGTGTATTTGTATATAATTTGCAGTCCAATTACAGATGGTAAGAAAAACTGAAATCAGGTTCCAGGTGTAGCAGTTTGTAGACAGAATTGTGTCACAGGTGGGAATCAAACCCAGAATTCTAACCACTACAATATAGAGGAAGGAGGACGCAGCTTCAGAGAAGCACTGAAAGCAGAACTTGTTGGGAGAAGAAAAGTCTTTACTTAAAGTCTCTTGGATTAATATAAACAAAAAGGTATGAGCGTAAACGCAGAACTGAAGAGAGTAACAAACAAGGGATAGCTTCACAGAGGTAGCAATGTCCAAACATCTCCAAGAAGGAATAAATAAAGTACAAATCCTGAACAAACGGTAATAAAGAACAGGTGCTTCACATGAGGTCTACCAAACGAAGAAACTCCAAGACTAAGCAAAGACAAACAGATGAAGGGCTTGTATACATGTTAACAAGCAAGGCACAGCAGATACCACTGAAGTAAGAATGGGGTAATGAACAGGTCAGGAGGAGGTGGGTCTTGTGCTCTGTGAATTCATTTAAGCACAGAATCTCAAATTAGGATAAAGTATAAATCCATTTTCTTGTTGTTGTAAGTAGAGGAAAAATATGAAACCCTACTGCCATCTGTTGGTGGATTATGACATCCTAGTTCCATAAAAGTGTTTGATACGTCAAGTACTGGTTAATCACGACATATTGTCTCAGATGCTTTTTTCTTATATTGTTCTATTTTGAAGTTTAAATTCTTGCTGAAATATGGCTATGAATTACAATAAGAAGACACTTAGAATTTATGCTTTGTTTAAACCTTGCAATATTATACATTTAGTGACCCAATCAGAATTGGAATTGATCACCAGTGAAATGTATAAATACACACATCATATATTGGATGCAATACACACACACACACACACACACACACAAACTTATGCAAGAAAAACATGGTCCACAAATATTCAGTAGGGTTCAAATATGGAGAATGTGACAGAATTTATGTTGATTTTTTACACACAAAAAAACGTTTTGTCACACTCATGCATTCTCTAGCAGGTCTAGTTGTTTTATTGTCTTTGCTTTACCATGGGAACTGTAAGTCATATTAAACAACTTTAAAAAATTTGTATTGAACACATCACAGGAAATTAATTTCATCACAGGAAATTGAGATCTTATGTGTCATAACGTAGCCAATAATGGTTTAATATGCACGTGAAAGTCTTGTAAAGTAATATGTTATTAATATAAATAAAAATCTTATTTTGAATTCAATCCAATTTGAATATTTACTGGGATATTATAAATTATGTTTGTTTTTATTTTTTGTTTTAGAGAGAGAGAGAGAGAGAGAGAGAGAGAGAGAGATGTAATAAAATTAAAAATAAAACAATATCTTGAAGACCAAAAACTGTTATGTTATTTTTATATTTGAAGACATTTTATCAGGCTATTTATCAAGCTATTAATGGACCAGACATATCTATAGGTATTGTAGGAAAAACATGTAGAGATTGTAAAAACTGATGCACTAGCTGTCAGGTATTGATTGATCGAGCACAGTACAGAGACCCTGAGAAAAGAAAAAACATCTGTATCAAATGTCTGAGAACTGTTGTTGTCCATGTTAGGCCCAAATTGTTAGGTCCATGTTGTTAGGTCCATGTTGTTGTCCAAATTAGGCCCAAAGTGTATTGTGCCATTGTGTGGCCACCATTATTTTCCAGCACTGCCTTAACCCTCTTGGGCATGGAGTTCACCAGAGCTTCACAGGTTGCCACTGGAGTCCTCTTCCACTCCTCCATGATGACATCACAGCCGGTGGATGTTAGAGACCTTGCGCTCCCCCACCTTCCGTTTGAAGATGCGCCACAGATGCTGAATAGGGTTTAGGTCTGGAGATGCTCCCCATTCACACCTGAGACCTTGTTACACTAACAAGTTACATGACACCAGGGAGGATAAATGGCTAATTGGGCCCAAATTGGACATTTCCACTTAGGGGTGTACTCACTTTTGTTGCCAACGGTTTAGACATTAACTGCTGTGTGTTGAGTTATTTTGAGGGGACAGCAAATTTACACTGTTATACAGGCTGTACACTCACTACTTTACATTGTAGCAGAGTGTCATTTATTCAGTGTTGTCACAGGAAAAGATATAATAAAATTTTTTACAAAAATGTGAGGGGTGTACTCACTTTTGTGAGATACTGTATGTAGAAACACCATACCACTAAGCCATCAGCTGTCTTAGATTGCACTACCTTGCCTTGTACAGGCAGGGCACTGACTTGAGATGTCAGAAATGTCAGAGATGTATTCTGTACCTGGTAGTCCTTGATGAACTCCTCTGTCTCCTCACCAAGGTAGAAAATGAGGCCTCTGATCACAGCTTCTCTTCGGGACTCAGTGCTGCTGTCCTAAAAAAAACAAACAAACAAAAAAAACCAATAAATAATAATACATAAACAAATACAGACTTCAGAATGCTAGTACATAAAGCTCAGTGCTAGTGTTATACGTATATACCTCATTTAAAAGGTCGAGGGTGTCATCAAGAAGCACCTCCCTTCTTTATGCAAATAGCAAATTCCTCCACAATCTGAAAGACAGAGAGAGAGAGAGAGAGAGAGAGAGAGAGATTTGAAAGTTTTCCACAAACACCTTATACTGGAGAATTTCAAATGTTCAGCTAGGGCTGGGCGATAAAATCGGTATCGGTATTTATTGACGGTACACCATTGTCGATAACGATAGAAAAAAATTTCCGGTATGAAGCGCTATAGTTTTATATTAAAATGCGGCTGGCTGAGCGTGCACCATGCCGGAATCTCAACAGCCGATCAGATGTTCCGATGAATGAGCGTACTACGAGTGACAAGCAAACCGCCAATAAGCTTACAACAGCCATGCTGCATTGCTCTCGGGTTGGGTTGCATCAACGCCACCTCAGGTCAGAATAACACGCGAAAATGAGTGCCGTGCCTAGCGTATCAGCTCTCCAGTGTGGCAGTTTTTTGGTTTCTTTTCTTTTGACCAACACCAGAACAATGTTGTGTGTAAGCTTTGCAAAAAAAAAAAAACGTCCCGCCCAAGTATGCAAATACAAGCAACTTATTTCATCATCTTAACCACTTCCACCCTTTGGAATTTGAAGCATGTCGTCCCTCTACCTCAGCTCAGCAAACAGCCCACAAGCAGTAAACGATGGAGAGGTACTCGGCAACAATGCCTTATGAAAAATCCCCCAAGCGATACAATGATATAACCCACGCGATCGCGTACTACATTGCCAAAGAAATGCTACCACTTAGCGTGGTAGAGAAGTCAGGCTTCAAAAGACTTCTTAATGTGGTTGATCCCCGCTATGTTGTCCCGGGCCGCAAGTATTTTACAAAGACTAAAATTCCAGCACTTTATTCGGAGTGTAGGAAAGCAGTGGAGAGCGAGCTGTCCACCGTCTCATATTTTGCAACGACCGCAGACATCTGGACAAGCCGCACGTGTGACCCGTACATCAGCTTAAGTGTACATTTCATTGACGACAACTGGAATCTAAAGAGTAAATGCTTGGAAACCGCATATTTTACCGAAGACCACACAGGTGAATTTATTGAGCAAAACCTGGCTGATGCGTTGCTCTCATGGGGTCTGAATGAAAGCAACCAAGTTTGCATCACGACTGACAGCGGGGCGAATATAGTGAGAGCCGATTCACTCAACAACTGGACTCGGTTCCAGTGTTTCGGCCACCGCTTACACTCAGCTATTGGTGAGTAGAGTTGTTAATAGTTGCATACTCATCCACATATAGTTTCTTTTGTTTGTATGAACACTAATATGAATATAAAATTAATTAGAAATACAGTTAAAACAAATAGAAATAATTATTCTTGCACTCTTTGCAGGCTTTTAATCATTAAACTGTAATTTTAATATTTTTGTGTTTTACAGTTTTACTCTTTCATATTTATTTTTCCCCCAAAAATTAGATTTGTTTGTATTTTGTGCATGTATTACTGTGTATGTATTTAAGTTGCTTATACTTGACATCTTTCTTTTCTTTTCTTTTCTTTTTCAGTGGCAGCAGGGAAGGACAAAAGAGTTGAAAGGGCTGTTGGTGTGTGTAAGGGAGTGGTTGCAGCTTTTTCTTATTCGTGGAAGAAAAAGAGAGATCTGGCAGCAGCTCAGGAAAAATTCATCTCCCTAAACATTAGCTTGTCACAGAGTCACCCACCAGGTGGGGCTCATGCCAGAAAATGGTTGCAAGAGTGCTGGAACAACAGAAGGCCCGACACCTGATTCCTACCTGGCAGGACACTGATGTCTTAGAATCTGTGCACGAAGCAGTAAGTCCTTTACTGGAGTTCACAGATTCTCTTTCTGGGGAGTCATATGTGACTGTGTCATATGTAAAACCTGTTCTCCAGCTGCTGAGAACAAAACTACTGTGTGCTAGTGAACGGGACACTCAACTCACAAAAGACTTTAAAACCAAAATCATGGCATACCTTGATGAAAAATATGCAGACCAGGTCACTGATGACCTACTCGACATGGCAACATAAGTCGATCCAAGATTCAAAGCTCAATACATCAAGCCAGACAAGGTAGAAGCCATTAAAACACGGGCACTAGCTGAAATGTCCAAGGCCTACACCAGGAAGAGGCTCTGGTTGAAACAGAAGCAACTGGTGCAGAGGGAGGAGCTGCTGCTTAACCACAACCACCTCCACCACTGAGTATGAAGAAGCAAAGGAAGTCTTTAGGGAGTTTCTTTAAGAGTCAAAACCCTAGTGCAGACGCCTTACCTCTCACTGAAAGACAAAGGGTACAGGGTACTGGAAAGCTACTTGATGTCCCCTGACGCTGATAGTGAGTCTGAACCACTGGCGTGGTGGAGGCTACATGAGCGCAATTTCCCAAGAGTGAGCAAGCTTGCAAAAAAATACCTGTGCATCCCAGCCACCAGCACCCCCCTCAGAAAGAATTTTTAGCATAGGGGGTAACGTAGTCACATGTACTCAGGCAGCATTAAAACCAGAGAGAGTAAACCAACTTGTCTTTCTTGCTCAATTCAATTCATTTTGTATAGCGCCTTTTACAATGAACATTGTCTCAAAGCAGCTTTACAAAAGAAGAAAAATAGAGAAAGGGGAGGGGAAAAATTAATAAATAAAAATAACTAGAAATAAGAGTAAATCATTAAATTTTATAATTAAACTATTTTATCCCTAATGAGCAAGCCTTTGGAGATGGTGGCAAGGAAAAACTCCCTGGGATGGAATAAGGAAGAAACCTTGAGAGGAACCAGGCTCAGAAGGGAACCCATCCTCATTTGGGTGACACTAAACAGTAAATAATGTAACTGTAACTGATTAATGTCCTTTCTACAACAGAAATCAATGGCCCATGAGGAACTATTAGGTCAGTGTAGTTTCTAAGGTCATTATAGACACTAATTCTTTGCTGTCACAAGCTGACAGGTGTAATGGCAGATCTGTGACTGTATGAAAGTCCCCAAGTGGCTCTGTCCATGGCTGTCTCCTGGTACACACAGATCCATCCACAGCATCAGTGGGCATCAACAAGTGACGGGACTCCGACCAGGGGTAGGGCAGTGGTCACAATGGAACTGGCAAACAGTGGGAGCTTAGGAGTGGGTTGTATAGCTCGACAGAGAAAGACAGAGAGAGAAAGAGAAAGATATTAAGTATGATTTTGATCATGTGATGTTTAAGAAAATGTAGATTATGTGTAAAGTGCAGGCAGGGACTCCGGCAAGACTAGCTACGACAGCATAGCTAAAAGGGAGAGCCAGAAGGTGACAGACATGAAGGCTTCCCTGGACATAAGGCGTCCAACCACTTCACAGTCAGCAAACCTGAGTGACTTGCGAGGGTGGTAAGATGACAGCATCCAAACATCCCAGTACACCAAACACTCTATGGCCATGAACCTTCCAGATCTTCTCCTTTACCTAAGAACTATATATTAAAAGCTTGACTAAACAAATGTGTCTTCAGCCTAGACTTAAACATTGAGACTGTGTCTGAATCCCGAACACTAATTGGAAGGCTGTTCCATAATTTGGGGCTCTGAAAGAGAAAGCTCTGCCCCCTGCTGTAGCCTTTGCTACTTGAGGTACTACCACATAACCAGCACCCTTTGATCGGAGTAGGTGTGGCAGATCATAAATGTGTAATGTTGCAATGTATATGTGAATAATGATGGTTGGTTCCTCTACTTGAAAGCTCAGATTTGATAATCATATTTTGTTTTGTTTAAAGAGTTTGAGGTTTAATGTGTATCGTTATTATTGACATCTTACAGATGTTGATCTACCTCAAGGTTTGCTTTGATTGTTCAGCATTTACACTTATCCATTGCACACACTTTGTAACATTTTATTTATTAACTTTAAGAGTCTCTTTAACACTTATTTTTATTTTATTATAAGACACAAGAGACAATATTTTTGTTTACATTTTTTTTGTTTTTGACTATTAAAACTATTTGCCTCAGTAATGTTGGTAAATGAAAATAAATTGGTTAAATTCAAACATTTATTCTACTGGTCTTCATTTAGATGGATGGATGGATACTTTATTCATCCCAAAGGGAAATTCAAAGTTTCCAGCAGTATACACAAACACAGGTAATAGATAAAATAGGAATGAATATAACAAAAATACTAAAATACCCAAATTAAGGTACAAAAATATAACAAAAAATATATCAAATAACAAAATAAAAAATATTACCAAATATAGCAGAATATAACAATATAACAAAATATAGCAGAAAAATACTAAATATAGAGATTTAGGAATAAATATGCAGAATGAGATGAAAACACAAGATAAGTAATGTGCAAAACAAGTGATTAAGGTTACAGACCTAGTCGATGTGCAAAAACTGTTATGTGCAAAAACTGCATGTTTATGAGTCCTGTGCAAATCTCAGTTTATTGAGAGTTCTGTATAAACCGGAGTGTATTGTGTATAGTGTGTGTTTTATTGTACAGTCCAGTACAGAGAGAAGAGTAGTGTCAGCACTGACTTCTCCCACCCCGCATTGAATTAAAGAGTCGCATGGCATGGGGGAGGAACGACCTCCTCAGTCTGTCAGTGGAGCAGGGCAGTGACAGCAACCTGTCACTGAAGCTGCTTCTGTGTCTGTTTATAAATGGATTGTAAAAAAATATTCAATAATTATCGATACTGAATGATATGAAACATTATATCGTGATCATTTTTTTTGCTGTATGCTCAAACAGGGCAGGCCATCGAGTTTTGAAGTCCATCACAGGTGGTTTCTTGAGGATTATGTTTTTTCGACACAGAGAGAAGGTTTTTGTCATCTTCTTGTTGTTGACTTTGTTGTTGTCTCTTTTCTTGTAGTCATATAGAGAAGCTCAACTCTCTACTTGTCCAGAGAGTCATATAGAGAAGCTCAACTCTCTGCTTGTCCATCCGTACCTAAAAGTAAAAAAATATAAATATTTAGCTGCAGCCTGAAATCTGGACTGTCCGCGATTAGCAGATAAAACATGCCATTTATTTATTTGCAATCATACAAAAAGACACCAAAGCATGTAAACATTAGACATCATTCTCACAAACCCACGACTGGTTGCTATGAAAAGTATCTAGACAACAATATCAAGTACGCTGTCATTTCATCTTACCATATTAGCCACAGCTACAAGCTACGAGCTAAAAGTCAACATGCTATACACTCACCAGGCTTTCAGCAGGAAAAGTAGCCCAATATTTCATACGGCTTACAAGTTGTAGTCCATTCACTTTAATTCAAAAACAATTCTTTTTCAATCTCAACATCACTTACTTGTGCCAATCCAAGGCTTAGTAATGGCACAGACCAAGCTAGCGATTAGCATTAGCTGCTAATGCTAACGTGATTAGCGCATAAAATATGCTGTTTATTCATTTGCAATGGTACAGAAAGGCACCGAAGCCTTAAATAAGCAGGTGAGGGGGCGGCCAGAATTTAATGGAAATATTAACAGAAAAGAAACAGCTCATGGAGATTTTAGCTATTAGCACACCCATCACCCGCTTTTACTCTACTTTGATCAAGAAGCACGTAGTGTACACTCTGCCTGAGGTCCGCACGGGCTTCGAACCGCGGTCTCTAAGGGCCTGAGCTCCAAAAACCAACACGCTACCTACTAAGCTACGACAGGTTCCACCCCTACTTATAGCTGATAGGCTGGGGTGCCGTACGCAATCCCTCTGCGGATTGGACAATTCAACCGTCACTCAACTCGACTGAAACAACCCGGAAGGTAGAACGGAGCGTGTCCAAGTCCTGACAAGTTGGAATCACTAAATATGCGCTTGGCGCCAGCATTAAGGACCGGATTACAATAGTTCCGTGGAAATAAGTCAATAAATCCAGAAAAAAATCTTAGCTTTACTGCCGAGCCACAGGCCCTGGGTCAAAGCTGGCCTTTGAGCAGTCATAACACTTGGAGCAGCGTAACGTGAGAAACTTACCCCTATCCTGTGGGTGCGAGTAAAATTGCTTTAAACTCGCCGACAAGAAGAAAAATCAGTAGGTGCACATAACAATTCTCTACACTAGCTAAAAAAAGGCACACACGGCTCCTTTCAAAGAAAAAGCCCCAGAAGTCGATGGATACTCCCACTCATTACACAGGAGACGATAAGAAACCGTTTGCTTGGACAATGGGAATTGCCATGCATGCAAGCTCACACTGTCAGTGACGGCTAAAATGTACAAAGCGCATTGCTGAACACAGAAAGCTGAGAAGAGCGCGCAGTCAACAAGCCTTGTAGAAGAGCCGTAGGTGCAGTGGGACACGCCCACAAGGGAAGATACAAATACGTTCAAAAATGCCATTTCAAATTCGTTCATTTAGAAAATAATGAAATACTAGTCCTCGCCATGTCTAGTAGTCTGTGTATAAATGTTTAAAGGATGGGGAAAAAGTGTATTTTAAAAATAGTGTGTATTTTTTTAAACCTACCGTGATCGTATTGTCGATCTCTTCTTCGTACCATAAATACAGTTGATGTTCTTCTGTATTATTGTGCTCGTGTCTGGTAGCGCAAAGTGGCCTCTCCTGTAATGGGCAAGTGACCACGCCACACAAGCACCCATGCCAACCTATTAGCTATATGCTATGAGCAACCAAATAGCTTGGCTATTAGCTATAAGCTACTAGCTATAGGCTATTAGCGAACAAATAGCTTGGCTAATAGCTTCAGACTGTTAGCTATAGGCTATTAGCAACCAAATAGCTTGGCTATAGCTTGGCATGGGGGGGATTTAATGAACGAGACCCCCTTTTATTTTTTTATTTTTTTACACTTTATCTTAATCTCCTTCTATGGCACATGATCACTCGCATTTCGCCGCAGACTGAACGGTGTGTAACGTCATATATACAAACTGTCACTGACCATCTTGTACACAGCGTTAACAACATTTAGTTATGCAGAAATTATTCATATTGATAAAATATCAATACTTTTTTTAATGTCCTTAACTTACGTGTTAGGCTGCTTGATGATTCAGAGTAAGAACTTCATTGTATGGTGGAACACACTGTATTATCGTATTGTCGATCTCTTTTTCGTACCATAAATGATGTTCATATTCTACTGTATTATTGTGTTTGTATAAGGTAGTGCCAAGTGCCAAGTGGGGGGAAATAGTAAACACCCATTTCCTTACACTTTATCTTAATCTCTTTCTCCATATCATTTATGCAAGGTTTTATTATACACACACACACACACTCACACACTCTCACACACTCACACACATTCTCACACACACACACACACACACACACACACACTCACACACATTCTCACACACACCTGTGTGAACTGAACTGGAACTTAAACACTCAGTTCAATTCAATATTCATCCATGTCTATAGCACCAGCCACTTTATATCTGTTTACATGCCGTTTCTGAACATTTACTTAATTGCTGCTGTTTCTGTTTTTGTACACATTTCAAACTGCCACCAACTGCTGCTATTACAGAAGCTATTAGAGCGGGTAAACTAAGTATTGAACACGTCACTATTTGTCTCAGTAAATATATTTCAAAAGGTGCTATTGACATGAAATTTTCCCCAGATGTTGGTAAGAACCCATGCAATCCACACATGTGAGGAAATGAAACCATAGACAACCATAAATTAAGTTCTGTGTAATAATGTGAAATAACAAAGGGAAACGGTGTTGAAAACGCTTAGTGAAATTTATTTAATACTTGGTACAAGAGCCTTTGTTGGTAAAGACAGCTTCAAGACGCCTCTTGTATGGAGAAAGTAGCATGCATTGCTCAGGTGTGATTTTGGCCCATTGTTTCACACAGTCTTGAAAGCTTGAAGGGTCAGTGGGCGTTTTCAATGAACTCTGACCATAGATTTTCAGTTGGATTCAAGTCAGGTGATTGGCTGGGCCATTCGAGCAGCTTTAATTTCTTTCTCTGAAGAAAGAAATGTAATTTCTATCTCCTTGGCTTTGTGTTTGGGATCACCGTCTTACTGAAATGTCCACCCTGGTTTCATGTTCATGGTCCTGGTAGATGGCAGCAGATTTTTTTTTTTCATAAAGAATGTCTCGGTACATTTCTCAGTGGAGACGTATTCTCTGCAGTGATGAATTAGAGCAGAGACTGCGAGCCAGGCCTACTTATCTAACATCAGTGCCTGACCTCACAAATGTGCTTCTAGAGCAATGTTGAAAGATTCCATAAATACACTCCTAAAACTTGTGGAAAGCCTTGCTAGAAGAGTTGAAGCTGTTATAGCTGCAAGGAGAACTCCACATTAGACCGTACGGCTTAAGAATGGGATGTCATTCAAGTTGATGTGCACGTAAAGGCAGGCGTCCCAAAACTTTTGGCCATAAAGTGTATATACAAATAGTGCTTACCTTGCTCATGTCCACGTGTTGCACTTGTTGAATCTCCACTTGTTATTCGTTTTACTGTACTCTATTAATTTTCCAAACACAAAAGTTTTGAAGCGTGTCTAGGGTTAGGCACGTTAAGGGAAAACATCCCCACCTAGTGGGGAACACATGCAAGTCCACAGTAATAAAACGACAAATCCATTACACACACTACAAGATTTTCTATAACATACCTGCCCAGTGTAGATAGAACACGTGGAAATATGGATTTCGTTGCATGGAGGATAAAGCAGTTCTACATAAAACTCAAGATAACACCAATTAATTAGGATTGTGACCAAGTCATAATAACTCAAGATAAAAGCACACATTCAGCGCCCAACACACATCATTAACTGTTCCCCAACAAGTTCAGCACAGAATAAATCCACAATAAAGCAGTTATTAGTGTGTTTCAGATTGTGTAATTTTAATTCACACCTTGTATGTTTCTTTTTTTATGTACTTTTTATGTCCTCACATGTTCCATGTCATATAATTAAATCTAGCATATGATTAAAACGATGAGTTGGTCTAGTGATGTTTTGTTTAACCCCAAAGGAATTTGGTAAATCCAGAAACCAGAGTCCTAAAGCATCATTGGCATCGTCTACATGAATGTTCAAGTCACCTACAATCAACACTTTGTCAAAATGAATCAATAGGTCTGAGAGTAAGTGTGCAAACTCTTGAAGAAAATCAGCGTAGGGCCCCGGGGTCTATACACGGTGGCCAGAGCAAAAGATAGCAGGGATTTATTATGCATGTCTGTGAGTACTATATTAAGGACAAGCACTTCGAATGAGTTAAACCTGGGTCCTGTTTTCTGAGTAACAGTAAGAGAATTGTTATAGATAGTTGCAACACCACCTTCACCACCAGTCTGACGGGGCTCATGCTTATCGGAATATCCTGACGGAGTAGACTCATTCAGACCAATGTGGTCATTTGGTCTAAGCCAGGTTTCAGTAAGGCAGAGTGCATCAAGACTCTTATTCAATTCAATTTTATTTGTATAGTGCTTTTAACAAAGAGCATTGCCTCAAAGCAGCCTTACATAAGAAAAAAGAAACAGACAAACAGTCCTAGATGTTATCCCAAGTGAGCAAGCCTGAGGGAAGGAAAAACTCCCTTAGATGGTATGAGGAAGAAACCTTGAGAGGAACCAGACTCAAAAGGGAACCCATCCTCATTTGGGTGACACAGGAGAGTGTGATATGAACAATGTCCTTCCTGCATTCATGTATAGTCAATTGTGTGATGCAGATACAGCATGTGTACAGTGTTGTGTAAATGAATAAAGAGATTGTTGTCGTCCACATATGGTTGGCAGCGTTGCTTTGAATACCCCAGTCCTCACAAAGCCAAACCCGGCTGGAGCTGGTCCATCTCTGGATGCCACTGGATCTGCCACAATCTCTGTATACCTCTGGATGGGTGGTAGAAGAAGGGAAACAAGTGGAAAGTAATTAGCGTAGCTGTTGTTCATAATATGAGCTGAATTGTGAGAGCTTCTGTGTGCTGGTTTTTGGACCAATAAGTAATATCTCTGTCCTATCAGAATTTAATAATAGAAAATTTTCAGTAGTCATCCAATCTTTTATATCTTTAACACACTCAGTTAATCCAGACAAATTAGATATTAGAGATATATAACTGGGTATCGTCAGCATAACAATGGAAACTAATCCGATGCCTTCTAATGATGTTACCCAATGGAAGCATGTAAACTGAGAAAAGCAGAGGTCGTAAAACCGACCCTTGTTGGACCCCGTATTTCACTGGCACTACATTGGACAGTTCTCCATTTGAATCTACAAAATGGTATGGATCAGACAGGTAGGATCTAAATCATTTTAATGCTTGTCCCTGCATACCTGTGTGATTTTGTAAGCGGTCTACGAGAATGTTATGATCTATAGTGTGGAATGCAGCACTAAGATCAAGCAGGACTAAAATGGAGATGCAGCCTTGGTCTGAAGCTAAAAAAAAAAAAAAAAAGTCATTTGTGATTTTAACTAGTGCAGTTTCTGTACTATGATGGGGCCTGAAACCTGACTGAAATTCTTCAAGGATATTGTTTTCCTGTAGGAAGGAGCATACTTGAGTTGACACCACCTTTTCTAATATTTTTTATATATAAACGGACGGTTTGAAACCGGCCTGTAATTTGATCCTTCGTTAGGGTCTAGTTTAGGTTTCTTCAGAAGAGGCTTAATAACTGCTAACTTGAGAGGTTTTGGGACATGACCTTGATATAACGAGGAGTTGATAATATTGAGAAGAGGCTCTCCAGCTGCATGTATCACTCCTTTCGGCAATCTAGTTGGAATTGGATCTAACAAACACGTTGTTGATTTAGCCGTGGTGATAAGTTTAAATAGCTCTTCCTGCCCTGTACTGGTCAAGCACTGTAGCTCTAGATGTGGAGCTTTAGGTTGGGCTGGAAATTCATAAAGTCCTCATTACTAAACTGTGATGGAATACTCTCTCCAGGAATCTGATGTTTTGTTAGTCTAGCCACTATACTAAATAAGTTTGTTTGTAAGGATTGTTCTGGTTTATTTCAATCAGTTTGCTCAGATGCTCTGCCCTAGCAGCTTTTACAGCCTGTCTATAGCTGGACAAACTGTCTTTAAACGCAATTCTAAAAACTTCAAATTTAGTTGTTCTCCACTTTGGCTCGAGGTTACGGGTTGCTCTCTTGAGGGCGTGAGTACGACTATTATACCGTGGTGCAGGTGTTTTAACTCTGACCTTTTTTAGTCAGATGGGGACAACCAGTGTTGGGGAGTAACTAGTTACATGTAACGGCGTTACGTAACTTAATTACAAAATAAATGTAACAGTAACTCGTTACAGTTACTTAGAAAAATATGTAATTAAAATTAGTTACTTATGAAAATGTTAAAGATTACAAATACAGTTACATCTGAATATTTTCTTTAAAAAAAACTAGTATATGTCGAATAAATATTAATTTGTTGTTAGAGTTTGTTAAAGTGGTACTATTCTGATGATTTTGATTGGTTCTCTGGTTTGAATTTGCGGCGCGTCTGCCAATCACGTTACTACATTGCCTCGGAAAGCTTTAGGCAAATACACTGAGAGTTACCACCATGGCGAGTGATAAAAATGCATTTCAGTCTTGGAAATTTAAAAATAATTTAATCCTAAAATCCGATAAGGGGCAAATATAAAAGTTCAGTGCAAAATTTGTTTGCTGGCTGTTAAAATGCTTTCGACATCAAAGGCTTCAATGTTGAACCTGAGGAATCATCTGCAGGTATGTAACCTAGCCTTTCTTTATTTTATAATGTATTTAAAATGTAAAATTTTTGTCATTATTGTGAGTGTACAGAAATAAAAACAGACCCTTTAGTTTCGAATGATATATTACTCGTTTTTGTATAATAAAAAGTGACGGAGTGGGTCAGTTGATTTACTGTAGCTGCTGTGTGGAAAAAAATCCACTAAAATGCGCCTGCGCGTTCATCGAGCCCATAGTGTACTCAAGACCTGTATTCAAAACATTCAGAACAAATTTGCTAGTCTGATAGCCATGGGTGTCGCTAGGCCATTTTAAAGTCCCCCTAAAATACCGCGATTGTCCATAAACTGTACACGAATAAGTGATCGCCTCAGTCCCCTTTAAATTTCATATGAAAACGGCGGCAGACTTCGGCTCCTCCCCGTCTTTCAGCGCGTTCTTTAATCTGCAGACCGCGGCGGCACAGAGCGAGGATCAGAGGACAAGTGTGTGTGTGTGTGTGTGTGTGTATTAAGTGTGTATCGCGGTGCGCCCCCTATGGGTCAATAATGAAACAACTGTGTGTGCGAATTTTTTGAAAAACGCATGTGCTATTGCATTAAAAGTTAAACATTCTGATTAAATTCCACTACAACTCTGTGTGTCAGCAAATGACAGAGTAATGAGATAATTACAAAATCACACGTTCTTCCACATTCCTTTAATCATTAAACAGTAAATAGTACATAAATAATCTTGTATCAGGTTATGTAGCCCATTTGGTTGCTACCTAACATAAGCTTCTGCACTATTTTTGCCTAATTTCCGGTAAACATCTATAAATCTGGATTTCTGAAAATACCCTAATCCTATCTTTATAACATAGTTTTAAAGTAACTAAATGGTTTACCAGAGTGCTTTTCAAAGTAAAATGTGAAGTAAAGAAACTGATAAATGAGAAGAGGACAGCTAATAAAATATTCTAGTAGGACAAGTGGGTATTTAGTAGTATTGTATTTCCACTGTAATAGCAGTTGTAGTTTTGGGACACCCCTCCAAATCATTGGCCACAGGTGTATAAAATCATGCACCTAGGCATGCAGACTGCTTCTACAAACATTTCGCTCTCAGGAGCTCAGTGAATTCAAGTGTGGTACCGTGATTGGTTGCCACCTGTGCAATAAGTCCATTCGTGAAATTTCCTCACTACTAAATATTCCACGATCAACTGTTAGTGGTATAACAAAGTGGAAGCAACTGGCAACAACAGCAACTCAGCCACGAAGTGGTAGGCCACATAAAATCACAGAGCGGGGTCAGCGCATGCTGTGGCATACAATGTGCAGAAGTCGACAACTTTCTGCAGAGTCAATAGTTTCAGAGCTTTATTTCTGTTCTCTATATATTTCTGTTATTCTGATATTCTATAAAGCTGCTTTGAGACCATGTCAATTGTTAAAAATGCTATATAAATAAACTTGAATTGAATTGAATTGAATAGACCTCTGAACTACCCTACAGATTAAGAATGGGATGTAATTAAAGTTCATTTGCATGTAAAGGCAGACGTCCCAAAACATTTGGCAATACAGTATAGTGTATATCAGGAACAGACTCAGTTAAGACCTTGCACAGAGCGGGTGGATTTCCTCTGGTACACCAGTTATCCCACTATTAAAAGGAACCGTAATGTGTAGCTGTAAACCTAGCATTAGGAGAAGCTATAGCATAGTACATTTAGCTCACCATTACATTTGCATATCTCATTTTATACAGCTCAGCAATTGAGTGCCAACTGAGGCCTAGCAGAAGCAAAATGGTGGTCCCAGGATTTGAACTCATGACCTTCCAATCAGTAATTCAACACCATAACCACTGAGCTACTCCTACATTAAGAGAAGTTGTAGCAGGTAGCTGTTATCAGTTTAAAGCAAGGACTCGAAGGCCCAATCCGAATTCTATTTTATACCCCTTCGCCTACACCAACCCCTGCGTCTAGCCCTTCCCCTTGCCCCTTTAAACAGAGGGGCGACGTGGAGGGGTGAAAATATTCCCCTAAGAAATCGGACACCACTACTACACCGTTACACGTCATCGTACATTGTCGCTAGCTCCTACATCAAAAGAGATGCGCCGATGTTTGTGACAAACTTCATACAAAACATGCAAGACTGATGGATCATGGTGCAATAAACACGAAACTGTAAGCAATGTTCGTTTACATCGTGTTCATGTATTTATGAGTGTAACCACATGAAAACTGATACCAACGTGCGGTAAAAGATAAGAAAATTCCCCTAGATTTTTATTTCTATGTCAAGTCACCGGGTATCAGATATAAAATACGATGTGGGACTATTGTGTAATCAGATTGTGTAAAATACACAAACTTTCACGATTTTTTCTTTCCTGGTAAGGTCCCCATTACCAGGGTTTTTTTTTTGGTTAATAATAAAAGCAGTAAGCTAAAATTATTTTCAGTAGACTTTCACTAGTCTTTATAGTTGGATGTTCACCAATAATACTTAAACCAAACACAACCAACAACACCAGTGACAACCCATTAAAATCTGCCTGCTATCATCACTGAAAGATAGACTAAAAACCTAAGTCTTTTATTTTATTTATTACAATATCTATGATAAAGTGATTGTGAAATGAAAGGAAATTGTGCATGGAGTGTCAGGACGTTGAGTTGGATGATGCAGATGATTTATTAGATTTACACTAGACGAAAACCGGAAGAATAATCCAGATTAAACACAAAATACGAGAAATACACTACTGCTCTGTGCTGCAGAATAATGAACAGATGCGCACGCAGCGCACGGAAGCTTCTGCTTCAGAGTTCTATATGTATACTGGTGTTCACTGGCTGCAGGTGTGTCTCATTACAGCTTGAACTTGACTGTATGTGTGTCGGAAGTTGTAGTTTGTGTCTGTCTGCCATGTTTGTATTTTAAGTTCAATTGATTCTAATACTGCGGGCGGCTCCGATCCGTCTCGGAGAGCAAAAAAGGCACCGATGCTTAAAGCGGCATTCAACCAAAATTCACGCATAGTTAATAAAAAAAAGCAACATATTACTGTCTACTGCCCATTACCACCACCCTGTCTCCAAAAAGGTTTGACGGAGAGAGTATCATATTCATCTTATCAAAATGACACCGCGATTTGTTTTCACCGCCGACGGCATTTTAGTTCATAAAAGTTTGTATCGGATTGGGACGCGGTAATTGGGTTGCAGAAGTTACGTTCAGCCATTTTGAAATTGCCCTGGCAAGTGTGACCCCGCCCACGCAGCGCTCCTTGGAAAAAAAAAACCTGTCATGGACGAAACAAGGTAAGACCGTTTTTATATTATTTTAACCATGTCAAATTATAAGTATTGATTGTTTATAGATGTACTGTGATTAAGTAGATCGTTAATTAAGCAAATTAAGGTGGTAATTCATGTTGTCGGAGGCGACTAGCAAGGTTCGTTTTTGGCAAGCTAACTTACTAAATTGATTTTTGTTGTAATTGGGTACGAATTTACTAGATTATTCAATGTTTTGATTATAGTTTAAACAAAATGGCCAGCCATATCCGTCAGGGTTTTTGAAGGCATTAGTAATAATAATTTAAGAGTTTACATCAGCTTTATAGAGTCAGTGCGTTATGGGATATAAGTGGTAATTAATTGTTTATTTCTTCATTAATCACTTTTGTGCACTATAAGTTAAAAAAAAAATAAAACAACAGGTTTCATTGGAATCCTTAATTAAACTATCATGTCTAACCCCAACTTCCTAACAAGCTGGAATATGTGAAGAAAATAATTTCACTGGCTTAGGCCTGTCATACATTTCTGGCCAGTGAAATTCTTTTCCTTCATATATCCCTGCTTGTTAGAATGTTGGGGTCAGAGCACAAGGTCAGCCATGATATGGTGCTCCTGGAGCAGAGAGGGTTAAGGGCCCGATCGTGGCAGCTTGATGGCACCTTAACCCCTGAGCTACAACTGCTCCTCATGCATCCTTATGTTCAGTTTAAACATGGTATAAAAGTATTGTTGTATGCTAGCATTCATTGAGTTCTTTTTACTTTTTCAACTGACCAAATAAAACCAACGTAAGGGTGAATAAGAAGGTGATAGAGAGGTTCAGAACTCGCATCACAAGACTCAAGCATCATCATAATGAATGTGCAAGGCGATACGAAGCAAGTCAGAAGGTGAGGCATTTTTACAGTAGCCAAATTAATTTCATAAAGGCCTGTTACTAAAGAGGTAGCCTATATCATAGTATTCACAATACTGAAGTTGTTCATTAGGATGTAATGTGGTATAAAATCTCAGTGAGACCCAAATGTAACCCAGCCATAAATTCAAATCTAATGCATTATACAAATATGTATAAAACTATTTTCTACATATTTGCCAAAACAAAAAAAAACAAAGATTTATATTAAGTAGAATATTTTATGCAGTATACTCTTGTAAAAAAGTTAAACTGAAACTGCATAATGCATGGAAACCAAAAGATTTTTATGACCACAGTTATGAATTAAATAGAATCAAAGAAGATATCCTGGCATTACAGTGGATGTGTATGAAAAGATCCATGGTAAGTGTCTGTGTGGATTTTTGAAAATGAAAAGTAAAAAAGAATTCATGACAACTGACTATTTCTGTTAACTTGAACAGGCAGAGTTAGATGTAGATATGGGCAGTGGGCCTTCAAACGTCAATGAGCATCTGGCCAAACAACCTTTGTCTACAGAGAAGACTGTGGTAAGCATGCATGCTGTGATACCATCTTATTAAGCACAACTCCTCTAAACGCAGTTATACCATGCAGAAGACACTGAAGGCATAAATTAACAATCGTTGCAATCATACATTGGTGTTTTAGGATTTGCAAATAGATATATACAGACTGTTCTTTTGCAGCATTGAAGTCTTTGTGATGGTCTTAAAAATGTGCAAATTGTTTCGCCTTTACCCAAACCACAAACAGTAATATTTAAGAAGCCTTTTAGGTGAGAATGATGAATATCAGTAACATTGCTCTATAGATTTTTGCTATGTCTCTTACTAGGACACAGATATATATATACAGGGGTTGGACAATGAAACGCCTGGTTTTAGACAACAATAATTCATTAGTATGGTGTAGGGCCTCCTTTTGCAGCCAATACAGTATCAATTTGTCTTGGGAATGACAGATACAAGTCCTGCACAGTGGCTAGAGGGATTTTGAGCCATTCTTCTTGCAGAATAGTGTCCAGGTCACTACATGATGCTGGTGGAGGAAAACGTTTCCCGACTCGCTCCTCCAAAACACCCCAAAGTGGCTCAATAATATTTAGATCTGGTGACTGTGCAGGCCATAGGAGATGTTCAACTTCACTTTCATGTTCATCAAACCACTCTGTCACCAGTCTTGCTGTGTGTATTGGTGCATTATCATCCTGATACACGGCACCGCCTTCAGGATACAATGTTTGCACATGGTCCTCCAGAATGGTTCGGTAGTCCTTGGCAGTGTATTGGGTCTAGGGAATGCCATGATATTGCAGCCCAAACCATCACTGATCCACCCCCATGCTTCACTCTGGGCATGCAACAGTCTGGGTGGTACGCTTCTTTGGGGCTTCTCCACACCGTAACTCTCCCCGATGTGGGAAAGACAGTGAAGGTGGACTCATCAGAGAACAATACATGTTTCACATTGTCCACAGCCCAAGATTTTCGCTGCTGGCACCACTGAAACCAACGTTTGGCATTGGCACGAGTGACCAAAGGTTTGGCTATAGCAGCACGGCCATGTACATTGACCCTGTGGAGCTCCCGACGGACAGTTTTGGTGGAAACAGGAGAGTTGAGCTGCACATTTAATTCTGCAGTGAGTTGGGCAGCTGTGGTTTTATGTTTTTTGGATACAATCCGGGTTAGCACCCGGACATCCCTTTCAGACAGCTTCCTCTTGCGTCCACAGTTACTCCTGTTGGATGTGGTTCTTCATTCTTGGTGGTATGCTGACATTACCCTGGATACCGTGGCTCTTGATACATCACAAAGACTTGCTGTCTTAGTCACAGATGCGCCAGCGAGACGTGCACCAACAATTTGTCCTCTTTTGTACTCTGATATGTCACCCATAATGTTGTGTGCATTGCAATATTTTAAGCAAAACTGTGCTATTACTCTGCTAATTAAACCTTCACACTCTGCTCTTACTGGTGGAATGTGCAATCAATGAAGATTGGCCACCAGGCTGGTCAGATTTAGCCATGAAACCTCCAACACTAAATTGGCCCGTGTTTCAGTTTCATTGTCCAACCCCTCTACAAAAGTTCTTGAAAGACTCTAGTCTCTTAACATTTTACATACTTTTAAAGATTTCTCCATTTGTAGCTATAATTCAACTTTGCCACTCAGGGGCATGACTCAATTTAATATCAAATTTATTCTATATCTTCTTTGTTGGGTCTAGTTACAGTAGCTAGTTAAATGTAATGTAAATTCCTTAGTTTCCCTTACAGATTTTCTGTTTTAGGTCACAACTGCACTGAACTGCTGAACAAGCAATTTAATGAAGTCTTTTTTTTGTCAAAGTGCAGGCATAACATTAAATATGTAACTATGTGAAATTACCAAAGGTGAAGGTTGGGAAAATGTTCTGTTGTACATTTTATAACCTTGTTTTATGTGAATCTTGGATGTTGCATGAACTCTCAGTGGACGCTGGGACCAGATATCCACTTTGATTCTGGTTTTAAACTGAAACCACTTTATTTATTTCTAGCTTGCCAGACAAGACCAGACCAGTTCCACCTCAGAGGACATTACTAGTATTGAAAACAGTGAGGATGATTATGTACCCGAATCTGAGAGCTGTTCAGAAGACTCTGAAGAGACTCCACAGAAAAGATCCAAAGTTGGTTCTCAGCCCAGTGCCTCATCATCTACCTGTGTGACATCAGATATCAGTCAGAATGCCTACAAGGACACGGGAACTCTGCCAGACAATGACAGTAGCAGTCAAGTGTCAGTCATGCAACTGAAAAAGACTTCAGATGGTCAAAGGATGTATAACAAAAAACAATATTGTTTTTACTGCTCCAAGCCATTCTGCAAAATGGCAATACACTTGTCTCAAGTTCACAGGAATGAGCTGGAGGTAGCAAAGGCCCTTTCTTTTCCAAAGGGATCTAAAGAGAGAAGAATCAATCTGAATCTGCTGAGAAACAAAGGTAATCTTGTACACAACACAAATGTTCTGAAAAATGGAAAAGGAGAATTGGTTCCATGACAACAACCTTCTGCTACATATGTTGATATTAACGATTATATGCACTGTTTGAACTGCCAAGGCCTGTTCAGACGAAAGGCACTTTGGAGGCATATGGCAAGGTGCAACTTGGCAAAGCAATGCCAGGCCACAAAACCAGGCAGATCTAGAGTCCAAGCACTCTGTGCTTATGCACAGCCTGTTCCGAATGGAGTAAGTAAAAAATTATGGAAACTGATCAGTGATATGAAGCAAGATGAAGTAACGCAGGCAGTTAAAAGTGATACATGCATCATCAAATTTGGAGAAGACTTGTGCAACAAAATGGGTAGTGACAAAACCAAGCATGAATACATCAGAACTAAAATGCGTGCGGCTGGAAGGTTGTTGGTGTGTGCTAGGAAAGTGGGAAAGCTTCAGAGTATCAAAGACTTTTTTATATCCTCAAACTTCCATCATGTCATCCAGGCTGTTAAAGATATCTCAGGATACCAAGATGAAGATGAAGTCTTCACAGTTCCATCATTGGCATTAAAACTGGGGCACAACCTTAAAAAAAATGGCTGATATCTCTGAGTGTGAAGCAGTGATTGCAGGAGAGGAAAATGATGTCCAGGATGTCAAAAGGTTCAAGCAATTGTATACCACCAAATGGAATGAATATGTATCAGCATCAGCACTGAAAACACTCAATGAGGCCAAGTGGAACTCTCCAGAACTTCTACCTTTTACTGAGGATATTAAAAAAATGCACATGTATCTAAGAAGTAAAACTAAACTGCACCAACAAAAGCTCAGAAATGAGAAAAGTCAGAAAAATTGGTCAAATCTTGCTCACCTCATGCTATGTGATGTCATTTTGTTTAACCGCAGGAGGGCAGGAGAAGTAGCAAAAATGAAGTTGATTTGTATCTTCTTCGAAATTCATCTGTTCTACATTCTGATCCTGCGGATGCTTTATCTGAACTTGAGCAGAAACTGTCAGCATTTCCAACGTATTGAAATCAGAGGCAAACGAGACAGAAAGGTTCCAATACACCTAACTCCAAGTATGCTAGAATCTATGGAGCTACTTGTAAAGAGCCGTCAAACGTGGCATACCTGACGAGAATCAGTATTTTTTTTGCAAAGCCTCTGACAGAGTCATCATATTACAAAGGCCCAGATTGCATCAGAGTAGCTGCCCGACAGTGTGGAGCCAAACATCCTAGCACTTTGTCATGAAAACACGTTGCGACATTATCTAAAGTGCTAAATCTGACTGACACAGACTTGCTTGGCTGTTTTTATTGCAGTTGTAAACAAACCTGCTTTATGTCTTCAGATTGTCAAATTGTGTTGGTTTTTTTGTAGGTTGAATGGCGATAAAGAATATTTTCATTTAGCTATTTGTATATGCTCATACAAAAACATTTGTTAATATAAATGATGTGAACTGCAAACAGCTAAACCGGGCTAGTCAACCATTGCATGACTTTCTGTCCGTCGTTGTTTGGTTTTGGTTAGTGTCTCTGTCTTTCAGAGGAATCTTCAGTTGGCAGCAAGTCTTCACAGGAGAGTCAGGTACCACGGCTAAAGAAGCGACGTCAGTCTCCTTCAACATCTATAGGTAGCCTCAGAGCTGTGGTCTGAGAATGAGCAGTTATTCCCTGTTAAGTATTTTTGTATCTCTAATTGAATCAAAGCTTGTTTATTCCTTGTGTGACATAACCCAATTCGTCAGGAAGCTAGCGATAAAAACAATGTTAATTCTAACATTTTTTGTGTGCTAATATACAGTGCTGCCCATAACTCCCAAGTATTTGCAGTCAAACAGTCTGACCTTCCTATAACCTTATGCATTGCTTGTATTTTTATTTATTTATTTTTTTACTCATTTTCATTTGGTTTTTGGTTATGGTGTTCCAGTGTTGAAGTGTTTAGTTGCTTTGTGTTACAGAAGAACCTTCATTTGGTTCTAAGCCTGCAAAGGAGAAAGAGACACCACAACAAAGGAAACCATGTCGGTCACCTTCAAAGTCAGGTAAAGGGTCAGAACTTTGTCAAGCCAGTTACATAGCTGAAGATATATAATGTTACAGAATTTCTTGTAGATATTTTTATTCACTGTATTTCTGTGTTATGTGTGCAAGAGATTTAAAGATTAAAAGATCTCATATAACTGAGGATTGATTATTGCCTTCTGGTGAAATTATTTTCTTCTTTAAGTTTGTCGAAATGCCCAAAAAGAAAATGGACAGAAGAGGAGGTGAAGGCGGTCGAAAATAAACTCTTGGATTGCATCACCTCTGGCACGGTACCGGGGAAAAGGCAATGTGAAGACTGCATCAGGTCAGCTCCTGTAGGACTTAAGCACAGAACCTGGGAGGCAGTCAAGTTTTATATCAAGAACTGAAAGAAGAAAAAAATGAATTGCCAAATGCCTGGCTCAGGAGAGTATTCAGAAATTTTTTTGGAATACTCTTGCACACTGTTTTCTGTTGCCTGTTGCGTTCAGAGAAGGGTTCATTGCAAATTGTTCATCACAAACTGTTGACTCCATCGCTAAAATAAGCTACAAAAAATAAAGTTCTGTCAGAACTACTTTTGACAAAAGATGATTTGTTTGAATCTTTCAGTACAGTTCTGTTTGTTGGCAGCAGGAAGTACCTGCTGACCTGAGTGCTAAAAATGGCTTATTAAGGATTTTGAGGTGAGGTCCCCATCGGGAACCTCAGAATCATACACAGTGATGTCAAACATTTGCATATCAAAACATTACGCCACAGGTCCCCACGAGGGTGTTCTACCTGACAGGGTCCCCACTGGTTAGTAAAGGGGCAGAGCCATTTTTTTCAAGTGATGGCTGTATTAACAAATGGAAATAGAGTGTGGATCAGTTCCTGCCATGTCTGTAGCCCATTCAGAAAGGGTGGTCCCCACCAGTCTGCATCCTGTCATGTGTCCCCACTGAGTAGCAAAAACCGGTATGTGTGTGTGTGATCAGGAAGACTCGTATTTGGCGTGTTCAGTACTTAAATGTTATACACATCTATGCAATTCAGTGGAATGCTGCATTAAGTTTACCATCCTACCCTGTTAGTCAAACCTTTATTGTATTTTATTTTATTATTTATTAATTATTTATTTTTACTATTATACCCTCATTGGGGGCTGAGCCCCCTTTAAATGAAAATCCTAAAATCGTCCCTGCTGCTAGTTACCTTTACCAGGCACACTTCTATTAATGAACCCTTTGACAGAAAATATATAGCTCACATTTTTCCTCCTTGAAAATGTGTTGGTAATGTCAGATCTAATATAACTTAGTTATTTTAGCACTGTAGCATACATTATGATGACTCTTTTCAGATTATGTTTTTTTTCAAGGCATTGTTACTTGCCAGTGTGTCCTGTCATAGCTATGCAAAGATTTGATTCCTAAAACAGTATTAAACAGTTTTTATGAAGTCTGGTTTTGTGGTGGCTGAGCTTAAATTAAATCAATATAATCTTAATTCAAGTGATGAAAGATTTAAATTCTAACAGTAAACAGAGTTGAGTACTACTGTAAGGTTAACCCTGCCTGGTATAAATGTTTGGAAATGATTTTGTTGAAAATATCCATTAGAAACTTAAAAGTAATCAAAAAGTAATCAAATGTAATCAGTTACTTTACTTTTATAAAGTAATTGAAAAGTTACACTACTTATTACATTTTAAACAGAGTAACTCGTAATCTGTAACCTATTACATTTCCAAAGTAACCTTCCCAACACTGGGGACAACAGTGTCTGGTGTGCTGGTGAACATAGTGCCTATGCTGTTAGATACTTCATCTAAATCATCTGCATTTAGGGGTCTAGCAAGAAGTTGAGACAGATCTGGCAGATTGCTTGTGAATCTGTCTTTAGTGGTCAGAGTAATAGTTCTGCCAAATTGATAACGTGGAGAGACGTGTCTAATATGTTCTACAGGTAGAGTGTACACTAAGAGGTGATGGTCTGTGATATCATCGCTTTGAGGTAGAACGGCTATATCAGTGACATCGGTCCCACGTGATATAATTAAATCTAGCGTATGATTAAAACGATGAGTTGGTCTAGGGATGTTTTGTTTAACCCCAAAAGAATTTAGTAAATCCAGAAACCAGAGTCCTAAAGCATCATTAGCATTGTCTACATGAATGTTAAAATCTCCTACAATCTACAGTCAAAATGAATCAATAGGTCTGAGTGTAAATGTGCAAACTCTTTAAGAAAATCGACGTAGGGCCCCGGGGGTCTATACACGGTGGCCAGAGCAAGAGATAGCAGGGATTTTTTTTTATGCATGTCTGTGAGTGCAACATTAAGGACAAGCACTTCGAATGAGTTAAACCTGGGTCCTGTTTACTGAGTAACAGTAAGAGAATTGTTATAGATAGAGAATTGTTAGAAGACACCACCTCCACCACCAGTCTGATGGGGCTCATGCTTATAGGAACATCCTGACGGAGTAGGCTCATTCTGACCAATGTGGTCATTTGGTCTAAGCCAGGTTTCAGTAAGGCAGAGTGCGTAGAAACTATGATCTGAGATCATTTCATTAACAATAAGTGCTTTCGGTGCAAGGGATCTAATGTTCGGAAGCCCAAACTTTAGAAATTGTCTTTACTTATTTGGCCTTTGTCGGGTTTAATTGTGATTAGATGAGAGCTATTAGCGAATTGATCCTTTGATCTCACTAATTGGGGAACAGACACAGTTTCTATAGGACGAGCTATGTGTGCACTTGTGTCAGTCTGGTGAGTTGAACAGTAGCTATTCTAATTGTAATCTAAGGTAAGACTTACCAGTCAGATGGTGCGTAGTGTCCTGGAGATGTTGTCCGAGAGGACTGCTGCTCCAACTATGCCCATCAGAACGGTAGAGCCTAAGACGCTCCCAGAAAATATTCCAATTATCAACAAAGCTTAATTTCTGGTCTTGACACCATGAGTGTAACCGTTCGTTAAAAGCAAATAGTCTAGTGAACCTCTCGATTCCTTGCTGGAACGCGGGAAGTGGTCATGACACGATGATCCTCGTCGATGGGCGATGTGGTGTGAACCTTCTCCACCAGGCTCCTGAAGTCCTTCTTCAGGATCTCCATCTGCCTCAGCCTGATGTCGTTCGTGCCAGCATGGAGGACCACAGCTCCGATGTGCTTATTCAGGATGGCGGGTACCCGTGCAGCGACATCAAGAACACGAGCACCAGGAAGACAGCGAGTGCGCACCTCACCTTACCTTTAGCCTCACCTGCACTCAAAGGCAAACCCACAACCGACATAGTGTTTAAGAGCAGTAGTACAACCGAGATAATTGGTGTGAAAAACGTAAACAAACCTGTGGTAGCCGGGCTATCGGGTTAGCGATGCTAATGGGCTAACCGGCTAGAAGCGGGTGTTCTGGAAAACCAATAAAACTAGCAATGTAATACGCGTTTGGAATGAGAATATTATGGGATACTGTTGACTACTAAAGATGCTATGAAAAGTTATAATATAGTACTGGGATTAAGATAAAAATCGAGAACGTTTAGCGAAATTTTAGGTCAGCTTGGCGGAGCTCAGAGAAACATGTCTGCATATAGTCTGTGTAGCTTGAATGTAAGTGTTTTTAGGCAGCAAGTGAATAGCCAGGTCTCCAAACCTATTATCTGAGATCATTTCATTAACAATAAGTGCTTTAGGTGCAATGGATCTGATGTTGAGAAGCCCAAACTTTAGAAGTTGTTTTTGTTTGTTTATTTGGCCTGTTTATGGTTTAATGGTGATTAAACCTTGTCTTGGAAGTATGACAGTATATTATAGAGTAAATTGGCTTCATCTACAACATGTATTTTCCCTACAGAATGCATATATATTTATATATATACACACACAAATACATAAGCATTTATACTATACTGTCAAAAGTTTTGGGACACCACTCCAAATCAATGAATTCAGGTGTTCCAATCACTTCCATGGCCACAGTTGTATAAAATCCAGAAGCTAGGCATGCAGACTGCTTCTACAAACATTTGTGAAAGAATGGGTCGCTCTCAGGAGATCAGTGAATTAAAGCATGGTACTGTGATAGGCTGCCACCTGTGCAATAAGTGAAATTTCCTCACTACTAAATATTCCACGATCAACAGTTAGTGGTAATATAACAAAGTGGAAGTAATTGGGAACAACAGCAACTTGGTCCACGAAGTGGTAGTCCACGTAAAATCACAGATCAGGGTCAGCACACGGTGCGCAGAAGTCGACGACTTTCTGCAGAGTCAATAGCTACAGACCTCCAAACGTTGTGTGGCCTTCAGAGTAGTGTCCCAAAACTTTTGGCCATAAAGTGTATATACAAATAGTGCTTACTTTGCTCATCTCCATTTGTTGCAAGACTATTCGTTTTTTACTGTACTGTATTCATTTTCCAAACACTGTAATGGCTTATCTGTAGTTATGACTTGAAGTTTTGAAGCGTGCCTTCAATTTGATGAAAGCTCATGTAGAAACACCATAACACTAAGCCATCGGCTGTCTTAGATTGCACTACCTTGTCTTGTACAGGCAGGGCACTGACTTAGAGCAATGTCAGAGGTGTATTCTGTACTCGGTAGTCCTTGATGAACTCCTCTGTCTCCTCACCAAGGTAGAAAATGAGGCCTCTGATCACAGCTTCTCTTCAGGCAAAATGCAGGATGAGGAGGAGGACATTCCTCCTCCATCTGAAAGAGAGAGAGAGAGAGAGAGAGAGAGAGAGAGAGAGATTTAAAACTTTGCCAGCTTATATTGGAGAACACAACTTCAAATGTTCAACATACCTGGGAAAACTCAAATGAAGTCCATCACAGGTGGTTCATTGAGGATTACGTCAATTCGATGAACAGAAAAGATCTTCGTCGTCTTCTTGATGAGATAAAACAAAGTACAATGAGCTTTTTAACATAGAAACATGAATCAGGTAACTCTTGAACTCTTACCATAACCATATTCAAGTTGAAGTGAATTATTTAACATCCACTTTTAACCTTTTGAACATCTTTAACTAGAACATTACTATGAATTTCTTATTATTTATTTATTTATTTATTTTACAGTAATTCTGTCCTGTTAACCAGAATCAACATCACTTATTTGTGCCAATTCTAGGCTTAGTAATGGCACAGACCAAGCTAGCGATTAGCATTAGCTGCCATCAATCTCACAAACCCACGACTGGTTTCTATGAAAAGTATCTAGACAACAATATCAAGTACGCTGTCATTTCATCTTACCATATTAGCCACAGCTACAAGCTACGAGCTAAAAGTCAACATGCTATACACTCACCAGGCTTTCAGCAGGAAAAGTAGCCCAATATTTCAGGCGGCTTACAACAAGTTGTAGTTAATTCACTTTAATTCAAAAACCATTCTTTTTCAATCTCAACATCACTTACTTGTGCCAATCCAAGGCTTAGTAATGGCACAGACCAAGCTAGCGATTAGCATTAGCTGCTAATGCTAACGTGATTAAACGCATAAAATATGCCGTTTATTCATTTGCAATGGTACAAAAAGGCACCGAAGCCTTAAATAAGGAGGTGAGGGGGCGGCCACAATTTAATGGAAATGTTAACAGAAAAGAAACAGCTCATGGAGATTTTAGCTATTAGCACACCCATCACCCGCTTTTACTCTACTTTGAACAAGAAGCACGTAGTGTACACTCTGCCTGAGGTCCGCACGGGCTTCGAACCGCGGTCTCTAAGGGCCTGAGCTCCAAAAACCAACACGCTACCTACTAAGCTACGACAGGTTCCACCCCTACTTACAGCTGATAGGCTGGGGTGCCGTACGCAATCCCTCTGCGGATTGGACAATTCAACCGTCACTCAACTCGACTGAAACAACCCGGAAGGTAGAACGGAGCGTGTCCAAGTCCTGACAAGTTGGAAACACTAAATATGCGCTTGGCGCCAGCATTAAGGACCGGATTACAATAGTTCCGTGGAAATAAGTCAATAAATCCAGAAAAAAATCTTAGCTTTACTGCCGAGCCACAGGCCCTGGGTCAAAGCTGGCCTCTGAGCAGTCATAACACTTGGAGCAGCGTAACGTGAGAAACTTACCCCTATCCTGTGGGTGCGAGTAAAATTGCTTTAAACTCGCCGACAAGAAGAAAAATCAGTAGGTGCACATAACAATTCTCTACACTAGCTAAAGAAAGGCACACACGGCTCCTTTCAAAGCAAAAGCCCCAGAAGTCGATGGATACTCCCACTCATTACACAGGAGACGATAAGAAACCGTTTGCTTGGACAATGGGAATTGCCATGCATGCAAGCTCACACTGTCAGTGACGGCTAAAATGTACAAAGCGCATTGCTGAACACAGAAAGCTGAGAAGAGCGCGCAGTCAACAAGCCTTGTAGAAGAGCCGTAGGTGCAGTGGGACACGCCCACAAGGGAAGATACAAATACGTTCAAAAATGCCATTTCAAATTCGTTCATTTAGAAAATAATGAAATACTAGTCCTCGCCATGTCTAGTAGTCTGTGTATAAATGTTTAAAGGATGGGGAAAAAGTGTATTTTAAAAATAGTGTGTATTTTTTTAAACCTACCGTGATCGTATTGTCGATCTCTTCTTCGTACCATAAATACAGTTGATGTTCTTCTGTATTATTGTGCTCGTGTCTGGTAGCGCAAAGTGGCCTCTCCTGTAATGGGCAAGTGACCACGCCACACAAGCACCCATGCCAACCTATTAGCTATAGGCTATGAGCAACCAAATAGCTTGGCTATTAGCTACTAGCTATAGGCTATTAGCGAACAAATAGCTTGGCTAATAGCTTCAGACTGTTAGCTATAGGCTATGAGCAACCAAATAGCTTGGCTATAGCTTGGCATGGGGGGGATTTAATGAACGAGACCCCCTTTTATTTATTTATTTTTTTTACACTTTATCTTAATCTCCTTCTATGGCACATGATCACTCGCATTTCGCCGCAGACTGAACGGTGTGTAACGTCATATATACAAACTGTCACTGACCATCCTGTACACAGCGTTAACAACATTTAGTTATGCAGAAATTATTCATGTTGATAAAATATCAATATTTTTTTTAATGTCCTTAACTTACGTGTTAGGCTGCTTGATGATTCAGAGTAAGAACTTCATTGTATGGTGGAACACACTGTATTATCGTATTGTCGATCTCTTCTTCGTACCATAAATGATGTTCATATTCTACTGTATTATTGTGTTTGTATAAGGTAGTGCCAAGTGGGGGGAAATAGTAAACACCCATTTCCTTACACTTTATCTTAATCTCTTTCTCCATATCATTTATGCAAGGTTTTATTATACACACACACACACACACACACACTCACACACATTCTCACACACACACACACACACACACACACACATTCTCACACACACACACACCTGTGTGAACTGAACTGGAACTTAAACACTCAGTTCAATTCAATATTCATCCATGTCTATAGCACCAGCCACTTTATATCTGTTTACATGCCGTTTCTGAACATTTACTTAATTGCTGCTGTTTCTGTTTTTGTACACATTTCAAACTGCCACCAACTGCTGCTATTACAGAAGCTATTAGAGCGGGTAAACTAAGTATTGAACACGTCACTATTTGTCTCAGTAAATATATTTCAAAAGGTGCTATTGACATGAAATTTTCCCCAGATGTTGGTAAGAACCCATGCAATCCACACATGTGAGGAAATGAAACCATAGACAACCATAAATTAAGTTCTGTGTAATAATGTGAAATACCACAGGAAAATGGTATTGAAAACACTTAGTGAAATTTATTTAATACTTGGTACAGGAGCCTTTGTTGGTAAAGACAGCTTCAAGACGCCTCTTGTATGGAGAAAGTAGTTGCTTGCATTGCTCAGGTGTGATTTTGGCCCATTGTTTCACACAAACAGTCTTGAAAGCTTGAAGGGTCAGTGGGCGTCTTCTGTGAACTCTGACCATAGATTTTCAATTGGATTCAAGTCAGGTGATTGGCTGGGCCATTCGAGCAGCTTTAATTTCTTTCTCTGAAGAAAGAAATGTAATTTCTATCTCCTTGGCTTTGTGTTTGGGATCACCGTCTTACTGAAATGTCCACCCTGGTTTCATGTTCATGGTCCTGGTAGATGGCAGCAGATTTTTTTTTTCATAAAGAATGTCTCGGTACATTTCTCAGTGGAGACGTATTCTCTGGAGTGATGAATTAGAGCAGAGACTGTGAGCCAGGCCTACTTATCTAACATCAGTGCCTGACCTCACAAATGTGCTTCTAGAGCAATGTTGAAAGATTCCATAAATACACTCCTAAAACTTGTGGAAAGCCTTGCTAGAAGAGTTAAAGCTGTTATAGCTGCAAGGAGAACTCCACATTAGACCGTACGGCTTAAGAATGGGATGTCATTCAAGTTGATGTGCACGTAAAGGCAGGCGTCCCAAAACTTTTGGCCATAAAGTGTATATACAAATAGTGCTTACCTTGCTCATGTCCACGTGTTGCACTTGTTGAATCTCCACTTGTTATTCGCTTTACTGTACTCTATTAATTTTCCAAACACAAAAGTTTTGAAGCGTGTCTAGGGTTAGGCACGTTAAGGGAAAACATCCCCACCTAGTGGGGAACACATGCAAGTCCACAGTAATAAAACGACAAATCCATTACACACACTACAAGATTTTCTATAACATACCTGCCCAGTGTAGATAGAACACGTGGAAATATGGATTTCGTTGCATGGAGGATAAAGCAGTTCTACATAAAACTCAAGATAACACCAATTAATTAGGATTGTGACCAAGTCATAATAACTCAAGATAAAAGCACACATTCAGCGCCCAACACACATCATTAACTGTTCCCCAACAAGTTCAGCACAGAATAAATCCACAATAAAGCAGTTATTAGTGTGTTTCAGATTGTGTAATTCTAAATTTTTAATTCACACCTTGTATGTTTCTTTTTTTATGTACTTTTTATGTCCTCACATGTTCCATGTCATATAATTAAATCTAGCATATGATTAAAACGATGAGTTGGTCTAGTGATGTTTTGTTTAACCCCAAAGGAATTTGGTAAATCCAGAACCAGAGTCCTAAAGCATCATTGGCATCGTCTACATGAATGTTCAAGTCACCTACAATCAACACTTTGTCAAAATGAATCAATAGGTCTGAGAGTAAGTGTGCAAACTCTTGAAGAAAATCAGCGTAGGGCCCCGGGGGTCTATACACGGTGGCCAGAGCAAAAGATAGCAGGGATTTATTATGCATGTCTGTGAGTGCTACATTAAGGACAAGCACTTCAGAGTTAAACCTGGGTCCTGTTTTCTGAGTAACAGTAAGAGAATTGTTATAGATAGTTGCAACACCACCTCCACCACCAGTCTGACGGGGCTCATGCTTATCGGAATATCCTGACGGAGTAGACTCATTCAGACCAATGTGGTCATTTGGTCTAAGCCAGGTTTCAGTAAGGCAGAGTGCATCAAGACTCTTATTCAATTCAATTTTATTTGTATAGTGCTTTTAACAAAGAGCATTGCCTCAAAGCAGCTTTACATAAGAAACAAGAAACAGACAAACAGTCCTAGATGTTATCCCAAGTGAGCAAGCCTGAGGGAAGGAAAAACTCCCTTAGATGGTATGAGAAAGAAACCTTGAGAGGAACCAGACTCAAAAGGGAACCCATCCTCATTTGCATACATTCATGTATAGTCAATTGTGTGATGCAGATACAGCATGTGTACAGTGTTGTGTAAATGAATAAAGAGATTGTTGTCGTCCACATATGGTTGGCAGCGTTGCTTTGAATACCCCAGTCCTCACAAAGCCAAACCCGGCTGGAGCTGGTCCATCTCTGGATGCCACTGGATCTGCCACAATCTCTGTATGCCTCTGGATGGGTGGTAGAAGAAGGGAAACAAGTGGAAAGTAATTAGCGTAGCTGTTGTTCATAATATGAGCTGAATTGTGAGAGCTTCTGTGTGCTGGTTTTTGGACCAATAAGTAATATCTCTGTCCTATCAGAATTTAATAATAGAAAATTAACAGTAGTCATCCAATCTTTTATATCTTTAACACACTCAGTTAATCTAGACAAATTAGATATTTGAGATACACTATATTGCCAAAAGTATTCGCTCACCTGCCTTGACTCGCATATGAAATTAAGTGACATCCCATTCCTAATCCATAGGGTTCAATATGACGTCGGTCCACCCTTTGCAGCTATAACAGCTTCAACTCTTCTGGGAAGGCTGGCCCCAAGGTTTAGGAGTGTGTTTATGGGAATTTTTGACCATTCTTCCAGAAGCACATTTATGAGGTCACACACTGATGTTGGACGAGAAGGCCTGGCTCTCAGTCTCCGCTCTAATTCATCCTAAAAGTTTTTCTATCGGGTTGAGGTCAGGACTCTGTGCAGGCCAGTCAAGTTCATCCACACCAGACTCTGTCATCCATGTCTTTATGGACCTTGCTTTGTGCACTGGTGCACAGTCATGTTGGAAGAGGAAGGGGCCAGCTCCAAACTGTTCCCACAAAGTTGGGAGCATGGAATTGTCCAAAATGTCTTGGTATGCTGAAGCATTCAGAGTTCCTTTCACTGGAACTAAGGGGCCAAGCCCAGCTCCTGAAAAACAACCCCACACCATAATCCCCCCTCCACCAAACTTTACACTTGGCACAATGCAGTCAGACAAGTACCGTTCTCCTGGCAACCGCCAAACCCAGACTCGTCCATCAGATTGCCAGATGGAGAAGCACGATTCGTCACTCCAGAGAATGCGTCTCCACTGCTCTAGAGTCCAGTGGCGGCGTGCCTTACACCACTGCATCCGACGCTTTGCATTGCACTTGGTGATGTATGGCTTGGATGCAGCTGCTCGGCCATGGAAACCCATTCCATGAAGCTCTCTGCGCACTGTTCTTGAGCTAATCTGAAGGCCACATGAAGTTTGGAGGTCTGTAGCGATTGACTCTGCAGAAAGTTGGCGACCTCTTCGCACTATGCACCTCAGCATCCGCTGACCCCGCTCCGTCAGTTTACGTGGCCTACCACTTCGTGGCTGAGTTGCTGTCGTTCCCAAACACTTCCACGTTCTTATAATACAGCTGACAGTTGACTGTGGAATATTTAGGAGCGAGGAAATTTCACGACTGGATTTGTTGCACAGGTGGCATCCTATCACAGTTCCACGCTGGAATTCACTGAGCTCCTGAGAGCGACCCATTCTTTCACAAATGTTTGTAAAAACAGTCTGCATGCCTAGGTGCTTGATTTTATACACCTGTGGCCATGGAAATGATTGGAACACCTTATTCTGATTATTTGGATGGGTGAGCGAATACTTTTGGCAATATAGTGTATATAACTAGGTATCATTGGCATAACAATGGAAACTAATCCGATGCCTTCTAATGATATTACCCAGGGGAAGCATGTAAACTGAGAAAAGTAGAGGTCCTAAAACTGACCCTTGTGGGATCCCGTATTTCACTGCACTACATTGGACAGTTCTCCATTTGAATCTACAAAATGGTATGGATCAGACAGGTAGGATCTAAATCATTTTAATGCCTGTCCCTGCATACCTGTGTGATTTTGTAAGCGGTCTACGAGAATGTTATGATCTATAGTGTGAAATGCAGCACTAAGATCAAGCAGGACTAAAATGGAGATGCAGCCTTGGTCTGAAGCTAAAAAAAAGTCATTTGTGATTTTAACTAGTGCAGTTTCTGTACTATGATGGGGCCTGAAACCTGACTGAAATTCTTCAAGGATATTGTTTTCCTGTAGGAAGGAGCATACTTGAGCTGACACCACCTTTTCTAATATTTTTGATATAAACGAAAGGTTTGAAACCGGCCTGTAATTTGATCCTTCGTTAGGGTCTAGTTTAGGTTTCTTAAGAAGAGGCTTAATAACTGCTAACTTGAGAGGTTTTGGGACATGACCTTGATATAACGAGGAGTTAATAATATTGAGAAGAGGCTCTCCAGCTGCATGTATCACTCCTTTCGGCAATCTAGTTGGAATTGGATCTAACAAACACGTTGTTGATTTAGCCGTGGTGATAAGTTTAAATAGCTCTTCCTGCCCTGTACTGGTAAAGCATTGTAAAGTCCTCACTACTAAACTGTGATGGAATACTCTCTCCAGGAATCTGATGTTTTGTTAGTCTAGCCACTATACTAAATAAGTTTGTTTGTAAGGATTGTTCTGGTTTATTTCAATCAGTTTGCTCAGATGCTCTGCCCTAGCAGCTTTTAGAGCCTGTCTATAGCTGGACAAACTGTCTTTAAACGCAATTCTAAAAACTTCAAATTTAGTTGTTCTCCACTTTGGCTCGAGGTTACGGGTTGCTCTCTTGAGGGCGTGAGTACGACTGTTATACTGTGGTGCAGGTGTTTTAACTCTGACCTTTTTTAGTCGGATGGGGGCAACAGTGTCTGGTGTGCTGGTGAACATAATGCCTATGCAAAAGTTTTGGGACACCACTCCAAATCATTGAATTCAGGTGTTCCAATCACTTCCATTGCCACAGTTGTATAAAATCCAGAAGCTAGGCATGCAGACTGCTTCTACAAACATTTGTGAAAGAATGCGTCGCTCTCAGGAGATCAGTGAATTAAAGCATGGTACTGTGATAGGCTGCCACCTGTGCAATAAATGAAAGTTCCTCACTACTAAATATTCCACGATCAACAGTTAGTGGTAATATAACAAAGTGGAAGTAATTGGGAACAACAGCAACTTGGTCCACGAAGTGGTAGTCCACGTAAAATCACAGATCAGGGTCAGCACACGGTGCGCAGAAGTCGACGACTTTCTGCAGAGTCAATAGCTACAGACCTCCAAATGTTGTGTGGCCTTCAGAGTAGTGTCCCAAAACTTTTGGCCATAAAGTGTATATACAAATAGTGCTTACTTTGCTCATCTCCATTTGTTGCAAGTCTTTTCGTTTTTTACTGTACTGTATTCATTTTCCAAACACTATAATGGCTTATCTGTAGTTATGACTTGAAGTTTTGAAGCGTGCCTTCAATTTGATGAAAGCTCATGTAGAAACACCATAACACTAAGCCATCAGCTGTCTTAGATTGCACTACCTTGTCTTGTACAGGCAGGGCACTGACTTAGAGCAATGTCAGAGGTGTATTCTGTACTCGGTAGTCCTTGATGAACTCCTCTGTCTCCTCACCAAGGTAGAAAATGAGGCCTCTGATCACAGCTTCTCTTCGGGCAAAATGCAGGATGACAAGGAGGAAATTCCTCCTCCATCTGAAAGAGAGAGAGAGAGAGAGAGATTTAAAACTTTGCCACAAACACCTTATATTGGAGAACACAACTTCAAATGTTCAACATACCTGGGAAAGCTCAAATGAAGTCCATCACAGGTGGTTCCTTGAGGATTACGTCATTTCAATGCAGAGAAAAGGTCTTCGTCGTCTTCTTGATGAGATAAAACAAAGTACAATGAGCTTTTTAACATAGAAACATGAATCAGGTAACATGAACTCTTACCATAACCATATTCAAGTTGAAGTGAATTATTTAACATCCACTTTTAACCTTTTGAACATCTTTAACTAGAACATTACTATGAATTTCTACATTTTTTTTTACAGTAATTGTGTCCTGTTAACCAGAAAAGGCTTTTAACCAGGAAATAACAGGATTTATATCAAAACCATTTCTTTTTCAATCTCATCACTTACTTGTGCCAATTCTAGGCTTAGTAATGGCACAGACCAAGCTAGCGATTAGCATTAGCTGCCAGCGCTAACGCGATTGGCACATAAAACATCCCATTTATTCATTTGCAATGATACAAAAAGACACCAAAGCAGGTAAACATTAGACATCATTCTCACAAACCCACGACTGGTTTCTATGAAAAGTATCTAGACAACAATATTAAGTACGCTGTCATTTCATCTTACCATATTAGCCACAGCTACAAGCTACGAGCTAAAAGTCAACATGCTATACACTCACCAGGCTTTCGGCAGGAAAAGTAGCCCAATATTTCAGACGGCTTACAACAAGTTGTAGTTAATTCACTTTAATTCAAAAACCATTCTTTTTCAATCTCAACATCACTTACTTGTGCCAATCCAAGGCTTAGTAATGGCACAGACCAAGCTAGCGATTAGCATTAGCTGCTAATGCTAACGTGATTAGCGCATAAAATATGCCGTTTATTCATTTGCAATGGTACAAAAAGGCACCGAAGCCTTAAATAAGCAGGTGAGGGGGCGGCCACAATTTAATGGAAATATTAACAGAAAAGAAACAGCTCATGGAGATTTTAGCTATTAGCACATCCATCACCCGCTTTTACTCTACTTTGAACAAGCACGTAGTGTTCACTCTGCCTGAGGTCCGCACGGGCTTCGAACCGCAGTCTCTAAGGGCCTGAGCTCCAAAAACCAACACGCTACCTACTAAGCTACGACAGGTTCCACCCCTACTTACAGCTGATAGGCTGGGGTGCCGTACGCAATCCCTCTGCGGATTGGACAATTCAACCGTCACTCAACTCGACTGAAACAACCCGGAAAGTAGAACGGATCGTGTCCAAGTCCTGACAAGTTGGAAACACTAAATATGCGCTTGGCGCCAGCATTAAGGACCGGATTACAATAGTTCCGTGGAAATAAGTCAATAAATCCAGAAAAAAATCTTATCTTTACTGCCGAGCCACAGGCCCTAGGTCAAAGCTGGCCTCTGAGCAGTCATAACACTTGGAGCAGCGTAACGTGAGAAACTTACCCCTATCCTGTGGGTGCGAGTAAAATTGCTTTAAACTCGCCGACAAGAAGAAAAATCAGTAGGTGCACATAACAATTCTCTACACTAGCTAAAGAAAGGCACACACGGCTCCTTTCAAAGCAAAAGCCTCAGAAGTCGATGGATACTCCCACTCATTACACAGGAGACGATAAGAAACCGTTTGCTTGGACAATGGGAATTGCCATGCATGCAAGCTCACACTGTCAGTGACTGCTAAAATGTACAAAGCGCATTGCTGAACACAGAAAGCTGAGAAGAGCGCGCAGTCAACAAGCCTTGTAGAAGAGCCGTAGGTGCAGTGGGACACGCCCACAAGGGAAGATACAAATACGTTCAAAAATGCCATTTCAAATTCGTTCATTTAGAAAATAATGAAATACTAGTCCTCGCCATGTCTAGTAGTCTGTGTATAAATGTTTAAAGGATGGGGAAAAAGTGTATTTTAAAAATAGTGTGTATTTTTTTAAACCTACCGTGATCGTATTGTCGATCTCTTCTTCGTACCATAAATACAGTTGATGTTCTTCTGTATTATTGTGCTCGTGTCTGGTAGCGCAAAGTGGCCTCTCCTGTAATGGGCAAGTGACCACGCCACACAAGCACCCATGCCAACCTATTAGCTATAGGCTATGAGCAACCAAATAGCTTGGCTATAAGCTACTACCTATAGACTATTAGCAACCAAATAGCTTGGCTATAGCTTGGCATGGGGGGGATTTAATGAACGAGACCCCCTTTTATTTTTGTACACTTTATCTTAATCTCCTTCTATACATCATTTAAGCAAGGTTTTATTATTTTCCAATTTAATAATCAACAATAAGAACAATTAATCAGCAAAGACAATCGTCACTAGGGATGAGTGATACCACCATTTTTTAACGTGATACGATACAGATTTTTTATCTTGTTTTTCTTACAATTTTAACGCCACCGATACCACTGATTATTTGAAATGTGAATGTGATTTTTCAAAATAATGTTCATTTTTACAAAAGAGATCATTACATGTAAATGCAAATTACAAAGGCATACTGGCCATTAATAACAACTTACACAAAATATACACACACACATAGTATAAATATTCATATACACGCATACTGGTATGCCTAACATTAAGGGGACATTCCAAACACAATTATTATTATACTGTGCAAACTGTATATTCTATCTCCAGAAGGCCAGAATTTGTGGGGACGTTTTTGGTCTCTGTAACGTAAGGAATACTAGTACATCCCCTATACATGCAGAAGTGCACGCATGAGCAAACACACACACACTTTCATATTTATTCTTATTTACCTAATGGTAACGAGAGAGAGAGAGAGAGAACAGTTAATAAGTCAATTAATTACTGTGTTCTTTGTACCTCCCTTAAAACTCTCCTGTAACGTCTTTTGTCGGGCAGAGGGAGACGGGGCAAAGGGAGACTGGGCAGCAAGTTTCAGTGTGTGTGTGTTGTCTGTAAGTGTTGAAAAAGGTTGCTTGTATTGTTGCTGTGTGTGACTTTTTTATCATCACAAATATTGATTGCATTGTGCATTTTTTCCCGCTGTTGAGAAGTAGCACCGCACCACGTTACATTTCCTTTCTGCCTTCGTGCCATTCTGTAACGTGTGTGTGTGTATGTGTGTTGCGTACGTAGCTGATTGGCACATGATCACTCGCATTTCGCCGCAGACCGAACGGTGTGTAACGTCATATATACAAACTGTCACTGACCATCCTGTACACAGCGTTAACATCATTTAGTTAAGCAGAAATTATTCATATCGATAAAATATCAATATTTTTTTTAATGTCCTTAACTTACGTGTTAGGCTGCTTGATGATTCAGAGTAAGAACTTCATTGTATGGTGAAACACACTGTATTATCGTATTGTCGATCTCTTCTTCGTACCATAAATGATGTTCATATTCTACTGTATTATTGTGTTTGGATAAGGTAGTGCACACTTTATCTTAATCTCTTTCTCCATATCATTTATGCAAGGTTTTATTATTCACACACACACACACACACCTGTGTGAACTGAAGACAGCTTCAAGATGCCTCTTGTATGGAGAAAGTAGTTGCATGTATTGCTCAGGTGTGATTTTGGCCCATTGTTTCACACAAACAGTCTTGAAAGCTTGAAGGGTCAGTGGGCATCTTCTATGAACTCTGACCATAGATTTTCAATTGGATTCAAGTCAGGTGATTGGCTGAGCCATTCTAGCAGCTTTAATTTCTTTCTCTGAAGAAAAAATTTTAATTTCTATCTCCTTGGCTTTGTGTTTGGGATCACCATCTTGCTGAAATGTCCACCCTGGTTTCATGTTGATGGTCCTGGTAGATGGCAGCAGATTTTTTTATAAAGAATGTCTCGGTACATTTCTCAGTGGAGACGTATTCTCTGGAGTGATGAATTAGAGCAGAGACTGCAAGCCAGGCCTTCTCATCTAACATCAGTGCCTGACCTCACAAATGTGCTTCTAGAGCAATGTTGAAAGATTCCATAAATACACTCCTAAAACTTGTGGAAAGCCTTGCTAGAAGAGTTGAAGCTGTTATAGCTGCTAGGAGAACTTAGGGCCCCGGGGGTCTATACACGGTGGCCAGAGCAAGAGATAGCAGGGATTTATTATGCATGTCTGTGAGTGCTATATTAAGGACAAGCACTTCGAATGAGTTAAACCTGGGTCCTGTTTTCTGAGTAACAGTAAGAGAATTGTTATGGATAGTTAGTTATAGATAGCAAGCCTGAGGCAAGGAAAAACTCCCTTAGATGGTATGAGGAAGAAACCTTGAGAGGAACCAGACTCAAAAGGGAACCCATCCTCATTTGGGTGACACAGGAGAGTGTGATATGAACAATGTCCTTCCTGCATTCATGTATAGTCAATTGTGTGATGCAGATACAGCATGTGTACAGTGTTGTGTAAATGAATAAAGAGATTGTTGTCATCCACATCGGGTTGGCAGCGTTGCTTTGAATACCCCAGTCCTCACAAAGCCAAACCCGGCTGGAGCTGGTCCATCTCTGGATGCCACTGGATCTGCCACAATCTCTGTATGCCTCTGGATGGGTGGTAGAAGAAGGGAAACAAGTGGAAAGTAATTAGCGTAGCTGTTGTTCATAATATGAGCTGAACTGTGAGAGCTTCTGTGTGCTGGTCTTTGGACCAATAAGTAATATCTCTGTCTTATCAGAATTTAATAATAGAAAATTATCAGTAGTCATTCAATCTTTTAAATCTTTATGTTGTTATGTTCTTTATGTAGCACCAGGGTCCTGGAGAAACGTGGTCTCATTTCACTGTATACTGCATCACCTATATGTGATCAAAAGGACAATAAAAGCTTCTTCACTTGATTTAAATGTATTCTTTGTTTTATCATTATTTATGTTTATTTAGGTGTGTGCTTTAACATATATATTTAATAATATAAATATTGGTATTTTTTGTTGATAGATTTCTATACTTTGTTAGTATTTTATAATAATTTATCACTTACGGATATTGTTATGGTCTGTGTCTTGTGCTGTATTATTCTTATCTATGTAAAAAAAAAGACAATATTTCTAACAGTAGGTACTGAGAAGCCATATTTTGCATATAATTAAATAAGTTAAGTCAACTAACTACACAGGAGTTAGAACATGACTCATTTTGACAGCAGGAATGTTTCTGATGTCCCGAAACAGACTATTGATCCCCAGCTTGCTCTGGAAGCCCCAGCTTGCTCTGGTTGCTCTGGAAGTAGAATTTACTACTGTGAGTCTCCAGTAAATTCTAAAATACATTAATAGCCAATATAAATAAAAGTCCACAGTGTTAGTATTTTAAGGGGCACAATCATTTCCTTAATTGCAAACATTTATTGTTATTAGGAATGTTTTTTTAACTGTTTTTCAGAAAGCTGAAAAAAAGTAATAACAACCAGTTGTTGTTTTTTTCTGAGCTCCGTCAAGTTTTCTAGATTTCTATCCTAGATCCAGTCCCATATGATAACTTTTTATAATATCTTCAGTATCACATAATATTCTCATTCCAAAGTCTTTTTATATCACTAGTTTTATTTGTTTTCCTGAACACCCGCTTATAGCCGGTTAGCCCATTAGCACGCTAACCCGTTAGCCCGGCTATCACAAGTTTGTTTACGTTTTTCACCAATTATCTCTGTTATTCTACTGCTTTTTAAAACTATGTCAATTGTGGGTTTGCCTTTGAGTGCAGGTGAGGATTCCTTCGAGCTGCATGGGGAGCTGGAGGCCGTGGAGAAGCAGATTCGCGACCTACAGGTGAAGCAGGCCCAGCTGCGACAGCGGAGAGCCGCGCTGGAATCATCTCAGACTGATGCTCACCTGTCCCAGGTAAATCCGCGGCATGATATGAACACTCCCACAACCTCAACTCCGCGTGTTTCTCTGCCCAGGCCCAGTGCACCTAGGACACAGCCCGCCCAGGTTTCGTTCACTCCGGTGCCAGGGTACCACGGAGCCTGGATGCAGCAGCAGCGGAAGACACGAGCCAAGCCCCAGCCGAGGACCTCTCGGTTGTTTTCCTGGTGTTCATGTTCTTGATGTCGCTGCACAGATACCCGCGATCCTCAACAAGAACATCGGAGCTGTGGTCCTCCATGCTGGCACGAACGACATCAGGCTGAGGCAGACGGAGATCCTGAAGAAGGACTTCAGGAGCCTGGTGGAGAAGGTTCACACCACATCGCCCCTAATTTGAAGTGCTGATATACATAGAAAATCTCTGCTATCTCTTGCTATGGCCACCGTGTATAGGGGCCCTATGTCGATTTTCTTAGAGTTTGCACATTTACACTCAGACCTATTGATTCATTTTGACCGTAGATTGTAGGAGACTTTAACATTCATGTAGATGATGCTAACGATGTGTTAGGACTCGCATTTATAGATTTACTAAATTCCTTTGGGGTTTAACACTAGACTTAGTTATATCACATGGGACTGATGTTACTGATATAACCGTTCTACCTCAAAGCGATGACATCACAAACCATCACCTTAGTGTACACTCTACCTGTAGAACATACACTATATTGCCAAAAGTATTCGCTCACCTGCCTTGAGTCGCATATGAACTTAAGTGACATCCCATTCCTAATCCATAGGGTTCAATATGACGTCAGTCCACCCTTTGCAGCTATAACAGCTTCAACTCTTCTGGGAAGGCTGTCCACAAGGTTTAGGAGTGTGTTTATGGGAATTTTTGACCATTCTTCCAGAAGCGCATTTGTGAGGTCACACACTGATGTTGGACGAGAAGGCCTGGCTCTCAGTCTCCGCTGTAATTCATCCCAAAGGTGTTCTATCGGGTTGAGGTCAGGACTCTGTGCAGGCCAGTCAAGTTCATCCACACCAGACTCTGTCATCCATGTCTTTACGGACCTTGGTTTGTGCACTGGTGCACAGTCATGTTGGAAGAGGAAGGGGCCAGCTCCAAACTGTTCCCACAAAGTTGGGAGCATGGAATTGTCCAAAATGTCTTGGTATGCTGAAGCATTCAGAGTTCCTTTCACTGGAACTAAGGGGCCAAGCCCAGCTCCTGAAAAACAACCCCACACCATAATTCCCCCTCCACCAAACTTTACACTTGGCACAATGCAGTCAGACAAGTACCGTTCTCCTGGCAACCGCCAAACCCAGACTCGTCCATCAGATTGCCAGATGGAGAATCGCGATTCGTCACTCCAGAGAACGCGTCTCCACTGCTCTAGAGTCCAGTGGCGGCGTGCTTTACACCACTGCATCCGACGCTTTGCATTGCACTTGGTGATGTATGGCTTAGATGCAGCTGCTCGGCCATGGAAACCCATTCCATGAAGCTCTCTGCGCACTGTTCTTGAGCTAATCTGAAGGCCACATGAAGTTTGGAGGTCTGTAGCGATTGACTCTGCAGAAAGTTGGCGACCTCTTCGCACTATGCGCCTCAGCATCCGCTGACCCCGCTCCGTCAGTTTACGTGGCCTACCACTTCGTGGCTGAGTTGCTGTCGTTCCCAAACACTTCCACGTTCTTATAATACAGCTGACAGTTGACTGTGGAATATTTAGGTGCGAAGAAATTTCACGACTGGATTTGTTGCACAGGTGGCATCCTATCACAGTTCCACGCTGGAATTCACTGAGCTCCTGAGAGCGACCCATTCTTTCACAAATGTTTGTAAAAACAGTCTGCATGCCTAGGTGCTTGATTTTATACACCTGTGTCCATGGAAGTGATTGGAACACCTGATTCTGATTATTTGGATGGGTGAGCGAATACTTTTAGCAATATAGTGTATTAGACACGTCTCTCCATGTTATAAACTTGGTAGAACTATAACTCTGACCACTAAAGACAGATTTACAAGCAATCTGCCAGATCTGTCTCAACTTCTTACTAGACCCCTAAATGCAGATGATCTAGATGAAGTAACCAACAGCATAGGCACTATTTTCACCAGCACTCTAGACACTGTTGCCCCCATCCAACTAAAAAAGGTCAGAGATAAAACACCTGCACCACGGTATAATAGTCATACCCACGCCCTCAAGAGAGCAACCCGTAACCTCGAGCCAAAGTGGAGAAAAACTAAATTAGAAGTTTTTAGAATTGCGTTTAAAGACAGTTTATCCAACTATAGACAGGGTCTAAAAGCTGCTAGGGCTGAGCATCTGAGCAAACTGATAGAAATCAACCAAAACAATCCCAGATTCTTATTAAGTACAGTGGCTAGACTAACAAAACATCAGATTTCTGGAGAGAGTATTTCAGCACAGTTTAATAGTGAAGACTTTATGAATTTCTTCACTGAAAAAATTGATAGTATTAGGAACAAAATATTGGATGTTCAACCTTTGACAGCATCTGGTGATCTAGACCAGCCTAAAGCTCCACATTTAAAGCTACAATGCTTTACCAGTACAGGGCAGGAAGAGCTATTTAAACTTATCACCACGGCTAAACCAACGTGTTTGTTAGATCCAATTCCAACTAGATTGCTGAAAGAAGTGATACATGCCGTTGGAAGCCTCTTCTGAATATTATTAACTCCTCGTTATATCTAGGTGATGTCCATATCTCTCAAGTTAGCAGTTATTAAGCCTCTTCTTAAGAAACCGAAACTAGACCCTGATGAAATTACAGACCCATTTCAAACCTTCCGTTTATATCAAAAATACTAGAAAAAGTGGCTTTGGACCAAGGCTGCATCTCCATTTTAGTCCTGCTTGATCTTAGTGCTGCATTCGACACTATAGATCATAACATTCTCGTAGATCGCTTACAAAATCACACAGGTATGCAGGGACAGGCATTAAAATGGTTTGGATCCTACCTGTCTGATCGATACTACTTTGTAGATTTAAATGGAGAACTGTCCAGTGTAGTGCCAGTGAAATACGGGGACCCGCAAGGATCAGTTTTAGGACCTCTGCTTTTCTCGATATACATGCTTCCATTGGGTAACATCATTAGAAGGCATGGGATTAGTTTCCATTGTTATGCCAATGATACCTAGTTATATATTTCATCACAACCAGATGAAATATCTAATTTGTCTAGATTAACTGAGTGTGTTAAAGATATTAAGATGACTGATATTGACTGAGATTGGATGACTGATAATTTTCTATTATTAAATTCTGATAAGACAGAGATATTACTTATTGGCCCAAAAACTAGTACACAGAAGCTCTCGCAATTCAGCTTGCATTTAGAAGGATGTACTGTTACTATTAGCTCAACAGTGAAAGACCTGGGCATAATATTAGACAGCAACTTGTCCTTTGAAAATCATATTTCCAATATTACAAAAACAGCCTTCTTCCTTCTTAGAAATATTGCCAAGCTTAGGAACATTTTATCTGTATCTGATGCAGAAAAACTAGTTCATGCATTCATGACCTCCAGACTGGACTATTGTAATGCATTACTAGGTGGTTGTCCTGCATCTTCAATAAACAAGCTACAGTTAGTCCAGAATGCAGCTGCTAGAGTCCTTACCAGGTCAAGAAAATATGATCATATAACCCCAATATTATCATCCCTGCACTGGTTACCTGTTAAACTTAGAATTGAATATAAACTAGCATTACTTACGTTCAAGGCTCTAAATGGTTCAGCTCCCACGTATCTAGCCAGTCATCTAACACGTTACAATCCACCACGCTCTTTAAGATCACAAAAAAGTCCACAAAAGGGGGAAGAGCGTTTAGCTCCTAAACTTTGGAATAATCTTCCTGACAGTGTTCAGGGCTCAGACACAGTCTCCCAGTTTAAACGTAGACTAAAGACCTATCTCTTTAGCCCATAACACATCCCATAACTGTCACGGGGGCTTCCACCTCTACCTCGCGACCACGCCCTCCATCACCGGAGTTCTGACTCCTTCACCAGACACTCATTATTGCTCACTCTATTTATCACCCTCTCACCACAAGAGCAGTGGCTAGTATTAACGTTACTTCTGCTACGTTCATGCCTTACACCCAAGTGCCACGGACTACTAGCTGCTGCGCCCGCACCAACTCACCTCGTGTGGATAACTCTTTGTGCTTTCGTCAAGTTGTTCAGATAAGCCTATTTATGTTACGTTTCGGTTCGCCTTTTGTTTGCACAGTTTTGTTGTAAAATAAAGCACAATCACATTACTCACCATCTGCTCTCCAGTCTCTGTTCCTGGGTCCAGTGTGACAATAACCTTGTGCTCCAGTACATCTGATTAAATGCACATCATCATCTAGTGCTGCTAATATTATGAACAGCAGCTATGCTAATTCTGTTCCATTGTTTCCCTTCTTCTACCCATCCCAAGGCATACAGAGACTGTGCTGGCTCCAGTGGCATCTGGAGATGGACCAGCTCCAGCTGGGTTCTGCTTTGTGAGGATTGGGGTATTCAAAGCAGCTCTGTGGAAGACAACAACCTCCTCATTGATTTACATAATATTCTACACATGCTGTATTGGCATCACACAATTGTCACCCAAATGAGGATGAGTTCCCTTTTGAGTCTGGTTCCTCTCAAGGTTTCTTCCTCATACCATCTAAGGGAGTTTTTCCTTGCCACAGTTGCCTCAGTCACCTCAGGCTTGCTCACTTGGGATAACATCTAGGACTGTTTGTCTGTTTTGTCTGTTTATATGTTTGTTGTTTTCTTATGTTGTTTCTCATGTAAAGTTGCTTTGAGACAATGCTCTTTGTTAAAAGCGCTAGACAAATAAAATTGAATTGAATTGAACTTTAATTGAATTAAATGTCAAATTCTAACCCAAGAACATTATCCACAATCAAAAGAAAAATGTCCCCATGCTTTGTCCAGCTGATGACATCTGTAAATCCACTACAACTACATAGACACAATAAATAGGGTAATTCATGTGGTTTTAATTCAATTGTTCAATAATACAATGTAGTATATGATTATGACAATACAACACATCTCCAAATATATAAAAAACTGACTGTGCAGTTCAGCTAAATTTAAGGATTGGTTTATCTTTCTCAATATATGAACTCCTACATTGTTTTTAATTTATTGTAAGAGTGAACTGGGAAGATTTCCTCCCTACATGAGGTCCTAATTCATCATAAACAGACCTAGTAAGATTTTAAAACTAGAACATGATTGGTAAAAGTATTAAAATATAGGAACTTGACTGGCCTGCACAAGTCCAGAGTTCAGAGGGCTGTAAGTGTAAATTTGTTTTATTATTTGTATTCAGTTTTAAATGTTCAGTTCTTGTTTTTGACACAAAATGGCAGGCACTGCTATTGTTGATCTGATTTTAGAAAAATATTTTTATGCCCATACTTATGAGGGGCGATTGAAAATTAAACAAGAGGGCAACACCCAATATTAAGGTTTTTTAAACTGATCGGGTGTGTTTATTATCAGTCTTATATTCCAAATCCCTGTGAATGAGCAATAATGTGTTAGAAATTGTGCATTAATATATATTAACACACACACACACACATAGTATATATGGTAAAGACTAAAAGTTCATCCCAAACTAATTATTTAGTAGTTCTTTAATAGTTAATTACATAATCAAAGGTTGCAAAGAAGGGATCCCACACAGTGTCACCTAAAGTTTGAACATAAAAACAGCTCTGTAGAACAGCACTCCTTTGTTCATTAATTAAGAATATGGGGCAGTGGTAGCTCAAGTGGTTAAGGCTCTGGGTTTTTGAGCGGGGTCAAGCCCCAGCACCCCCAAGCTGCCACCGTTGGGGCCTTCAGCAAGGATCCCAACCCCGACACACACACACCCCACCCGCCGCTCCAGGGGCGCTGCTTCATGGCTGAACCTGCGCTCTGACCCCAACCCCCCAAGGATGGGAAATGCGAAGAAAGAATTTCACTGAGCAGTAATGAATATGTGACAAATAAAGGCAACTTTAACTTTAATATTCAGTAATTGATTGTATATACTGTTTATGTTTCTCAGAGGATGTGATGGCCAGTATACAAAGATGTCACTGATATACAGATACAGTGAATAATCTCCATTTCCAGTTACTGAAATTTGCTGTAGTTCTTTCTTGCTTTCCACCATTTTTGCTCATCTGCTAGGCAGAAATGACACCAAGTGTATGATGATGGTGTAATGGAAAAAAGCCATATAAAAACTAAAAACATATATATGTTTTTTCTATAAACTCTACGGGTAATATAGATCATACCACATCTTACAGAAATAACAGCTTTCAGCTGCTTCCAGCTGTTCAGGAGATCATCTTTCCTTTAATATCTCTGACTACTTCTGTTATTAGCCTTTAAAATGGTTTCCACTACCCCTGGAAGAACCATTTTAACTGCTTGCTGTGTTATTTCTTATGACTCTTGAGGAACAGATGAAAACTTGGATATCAAGCCAGGACACCAGGCAGAAGTTCCTTGGTCTGATGCAAGGTGTTTACTTAATAAAAACACCAAACATCTTTGCTTCAAATAATAATAATAATAACATTGTCAGTGCTAATTGTAATGAATTTTAAGAATGGGTAGAAGTATTTAATAGAATTGTTTGCAGTATTTCACATCTTGTTTGTGATGCTTATGGCACAGCTTGTGTGCTGCATGTCTCATTCAGCCCACCTATAATAAATGCAAAATATAAAATATATAAAATATAATAAACAATATGCTGCATTTTTTCTGCAGAGGCGTGAGGATGTGTTTGATGATAAACATATCATAGTCCATAGGCCTATCTACTGCCTTATGCAAAGCTACTGAATAAACAATTCTACGAAAGTCATTTCCATTTAAAATGGCATTGTTAGTACGTAATAAATCAAACTACAGAGTGAAGTAATTTCACTTAAAAGGATAATATTATAAAGCTATAAAATAAAATAAAATGGCCCCGAGACCACCACCGAGTAGAGAATGTGTGAATAATAAGTGAACCACAGTGGAATTTGTTTGCATTTCCCACTGTGTGTAGAATTAATGAGTGTTTATCAGATGTGTTAGGGATAATGATATGGCTGTGGAACTCTCTCTGTAGCATGATAAATAGTTTCTCTAATTGTACATTAAAGTCACTTTGACCCTGGTGTGTCCTGTGGTGTATTCATAATAAAATGAAACGGTTAGAAACTCAAGGCTCTTTGAATGCACTTTTCTCGCAAGCACTGTGAAGACACACCGTAATCTGTTATGTAAAAAAAAAATGTTTATAAGAGATATAGGTCTGATTTCACTGCACTTCTGTTGGCGAAGAAGAAGAAAAAGAAGAAGAATTTTCAATTCAATTTATTTGTATAGCGCTTTTAACAATAGACATTGTCTCAAAGTTAAGTTACTATTTATCGCTAACATTTATCCCTAATGAGCAAGCATTTGGTGATGATGGCAAGGAAAAAACTCCCTGAGATGATATGAGGAAGAAACCTTGAGAAGAACCAGACTCAGAAAGGAACCTCATCCTCATTTGGGTGACACTGGACAGTCAATAATGTAAATGTAAATAATGTCCTTTCTACAACAAGGAATTGTGCAACCAAAAGCTCCTGAACAGCTAACACTAATTCCTTCCTGCCAAAATTTGACTGATGCAATGACAGTTCAAAGATGGCATGATAGTCTCTAAGTGGTTCTGTCCACAGCAGTCTCCTGGGTCACGGGCTGTCCACGCAGATCTATCCCCAGCAGCAGCAAGCGGCGAGTCTCCAGCCAGGGGTAGAGTGTCTGGATGAATCAGGCAGGTCCAGAAAGATAAGAAGATCCCTTATATACACTACCAATAAAAAGTTTGCAGAGAAATATTATATTTCATCACTGTGTACTCATTAATAATAAATTCATTTATTTATTCATTAATCATCGGAAAGCTTAATCATCATCATGATCAGGATCATGGTGGTGTAATAACTTAATATATATATATATATATATATATATATATATATATATATATATATACACGCACACACTTTTAAAAAGGAGACTTTCCTTCTCACTCTGGTTGCGAAGTAATATGCCAAGTGTTTATACCTGACTTTACCAAAACTTCTGATTTCTCTTGTGTATCTTTTTTTGCTCTCTCTCTCTCTCTCTCTCTCTCTCTCTCGCTCTCTCTCTATTTAGAATTAAAACTAAAAAAAACCTCAAAAAGCAGTACTTTTAGTTGTTTAAGTAAATTCATTAAATTTAATTTCTAGTTTCTTTAAATGTAATCCACTAAATGGCTTTCAGGTTTATGTGGCTCCACATTAATCAGTTTGCATCAACATCACCATGTACTATGTTGGAAATCTCCAAATTGCAGATTTATCAAGACAAACCAAGGTATGTTATTAGTCAGTCAGGTCTGATAAAGTGCTTTTACACACAGCCGTCAGGACATGAGTGTACCTAAACATTCAGCCTGTAGAGGCCATTGTTTAAAGATTATGTAATGACGTTTATCTACATGTATATGTACAATCCTTAAAAAATCACATCTGTATTGTAAATGTAGCAGACATTATTCATCTGAGTGTTTTCATTTTATGTAACAGTGTATTTGTATATAATTTGCAGTCCAATTTCAGATGGTAAGAAAAATTGAAATCAATTCCAGATGTAGCAGTTTGTAGCCTAAATGTTTCAGTGAACTCGTATACTGTCTAATATACACTGATCAGCCATAACATTATGACCACTTGCCTAATATTGTGTTGGTCCACATTTTGCTGCCAAAACAGCCCTGACCCTACAGGACTACACTAGATCCCTGAAGGAGTGCTGTGGTATCTGGCACCAAGATGTTAGTAGCAGATCCTTTAAGTCCTGTAAGTTATGAGGTGGGGTTCAGCACATTAGATTGAGATCTGGGAAATTTGGAGGCCAAGTCAACATCTCAAACTCGTTGTTATGCTCATCAAGCCGTCCCTGAACCATTTTTGCCTTGTGACATGGCACATTAAACTCCTGAAAGAGGCCACAGCCTTCAGGGAATACTGTTTCCATGAAAGGGTGTACATGGTCTGGAAAAATGCTTAGGTAGGTGGTACGTGTCAAAGTAACATCCACATGGGCGGCATGACCCAAGGTTTCCCAGCAGAACATTGCCCAAAGCATGACACTGCCTCCGCGGCTTGCCTTCTTCCCATAGTGCATCCTGGTGCCATGTGTACCCCAGGGAAGCGACGCACATGCACCTGGCCATCCACGTGATGTAAAAGAAAACGTGATTCATCAGACCAGGTCACCTTCTTCCATTGCTCCGTGATCCAGTTCTAATGCTCACGTGCCAATTGTTGGCTCTTTCGGTGGTGCACAGGGGTCAGCAGGGGCACCCTGACTAGTCTGCGGCTATGCAGCCCCATATGCAACAAACTGTGATGCACTGAGTATTCTGACACCTTTCTATAAGAACTAGCATTAACTTCTTCAGCAATTTGAGCAACAGTAGCTTGTCTGTTGGATCGGATCACACGAGCCAGCCTTCGCTTCCCATGTGCATTCATGAGCCTTGGACACCCATGACCCTTCCCCTGGTTCACCACTGTTCCATCCTTGGATCACTTTTGATAGATACTGACCACTGCAGCCCGGGAACACCCCACCATAGCTGCAGTTTTGGAGACACTCTGATCCAGTCGTCTAGCCATCACAATTTAGCCCTTGTCAAACTCACTCAAATCGCTTGACTATTTTTCCTGCTTTTTACACATCAAATTTGAGGACACCATGTACACTTATTGCCTAATATATTCCACCCACTAACAGGTGCCATGATGTGAAGATAATCAGTGTTATTCACTTCACCTGTCAGTGCTCATCATTTTATGGCTGATCGGTTTATGTTGTGCGTATTTATTACATGTCATATGTGATGTGGTTTTTAAGATGCTCTTCCACTCACTACAGTTGTCAACACTGGTGTTTTGGCATTTTGGTCAGCTCAAACCATTTTCCTCTGACCTTTATCATCCCCAAGGTATTTCCAGAACTGCTGCTTTTTACACCATTCTCTTTAAACTCTGGAGACTGCTGTGAGCAAAAATGTCAGGAAATCAGCAATTTCTGAAATACTCCAGCCAGCCGTTCTGTGATCAACATCCATGCTATGGTGAAAATCACAGATATCACTTTTTTTCCAACGCACTGGTGTTGTGAACATTCACTAATGTTGCACTGTGATGCTGCCACATGATTGAATGAATGAACCAATGTTTTCCCTTTAATCAGACTCTAAATACCCTCTGAATTCAGCCTGATTGTGGCTCAGTGGTTCTGTGTGGCGTTGCTTTTAAAATGACCAAACCTAGGGTGTCATTTCCCATAGTTCTATTGTACAGCTGCACATAATGGATGTTAATAAAAAGCTACATATTCTAAATTGCTCTCCTCATGCATGGCAAAAAATATCCCCGATTTGCCATGGATCCTATATGGTACTGGAAATTTTTATGTCTACATGTGTGCTGTCTGTTCCCTCATTCACATTTGGAAATCCTGGGATGTCTTGAAAAATCTCTCATTTGCTGCTGTATCTTTTACCAATTTTAACAATTTTGCTTATACTTTCCTGGGAAAAGCCAGAACTGTCTCCAGTTTGTCTTTGAAATATGCCCTTTTTTGGATTCTCAAAGTGAGGCGAGTTGTTGGCAGAGATGAACTAAAACTGTATCCGGGCAATCACTCTCAATAAAGAGGCTCCTGAAGTCCTTAAAACACATTTCGTGTGCAAAGTTGCTGTGTGTCAAACCTTAAGCCGAGGCAAGGCATTGTGTGCATCGTCCCAGGCCTCCTTTAGATATGCCTTTTATATTTATATTACTTTGCATCATCATGCTAGTAATGAATATGCCATATCTAAGGTCTTGTTGCAAGACCATGTATGAATTGTGAGAATTGCTAAAATCTGCCAAAAAAAAAAACAAAACAAAAAAAACCTGCACTAGTTGTTTTGGATAGATTGATACAAAAATGAATAGTGCACATTAATAGTATTTTGAGAGAGTATACTCTTTCTCTCTTTCTCTCTTTCTCTCTCTGTCTCTGCACTGTGTTGAAAATCTCCAAATTGCTCCTAGACAGATGTGCAAACCAAGACTTTCAGTACAAAGACAGCCTGAGAAAGAAAAGAAACCCTACTCGTTCATTCAGAAGAGTCAGATAAAAATGATTATTAAAATGAAGAAAATTGATGTCCATTAGTGTCACCCTTTTTACACCTTGATGCATACACCGAAGCCAAGGACTGCTGTCAGCTACACTAACATGAATGACATTAAATAAGATGGGAGTCCTGCATAATCAGTCAGAGGTTGGTAGAGTAAGGAAAAAAAACTGTACTCAAGAAAAAGTATTGTTACTTTACTTGGATGCTGAGCAATTTTATTATTATAAATAACCTACCTATATCGCCTCCGCCATGTGAATGTGGAGATTGCCTGTTCTTCTCATGCCTTGGGAGGTCCTCTGGTTACTCCGGTTTCCTCCCCAAGTCCAAAGACATGCATTGTAGGCCGATTGACATCTCTGATTTTTTTTGTATTGGGTGAATGAGTGTAGGAGTGTGAGTACAGTTGTGCCCTTTTATAGACTGGCTTCCTGTCCAGGGTGTACCCTGCCTCGAGTCTCTCTCAATAGGGTCCAGGTTCCACATGACCCAGTAGGATAAGCTGAGTACAGAATGCGTCACAGGTGGGAATCAAACCCAGAATTCTAACCGCTACAATATAAAGGAAGGAGGACGCAGCTTCAGAGAAGCACTGAAAGCAGGACTTGGTGGGAGAAGAAAAGTCTTTACTTAAAGTCTCTTGGATAAATATAAACAAAAAGGTATGAGCGTAAATGCAGAACTGAAGAGAGTAACAAACAAGGGATAGCTTCACAGAGGTAGCAATGTCCAAACATCTCCAAGAAGGAATAAATAAAGTACAAATCCTGAACAAACAAATGAGTTCAAACTGTAATAAAGAACAGGTGGTTCACATGAGGTCTACCAAACAAAGAATCTCCAAGACTAAGCAAAGACACACAGATGAAGGGCTTGTATACATGTTAACAAGTAAGGCACAGCAGATACCACTGAAGTAAGAATGGGGTAATGAACAGGTCAGGAGGAGGTGGGTCTTGTGCTCTGTGAATTCATTCGAGCACAGAATCTCAAATTAGGATAAAGTATAAATCCATTTTCTTGTTGTTGTAAGTAGAGGAAAAATATGAAACCCTACTGCCATCTGTTGGTGGATTATGACATCCTAGTTCCATAAAAGTGTTTGATACGTCAAGTACTGGTTAATCACATGACATATGCTTCATATACCTGAGACATATGGTCTCAGGTGCTTTTTTCTTTTATTGTTTTATTTTAAAGTCTATAAATAAATACTTTATGCTTTGTTTAAACCTTGCAATATTATACATTTTGTGACCCAATCAGAATTGGAATTGATTACAAGCAAAATGTATAAATACACACATCATACATTGGATGCAATACACACACACACACACACAAAAAAAAAACTAGTTACTAAATCTAGAAAGCATTTACAACTTACCGAATTTCCACACAAGCTTATTTGGTGGCTCTGCAAGAGAAATATGATCCACAAATATTCAGTAGGGTTCAAATCTGGAGAATGTGACAGATTTTATGTTGATTTTGTACACACAAAAAACATGTTTTGTCACACTCATGCATTCCCTAGCAGGTCTAGTTCTTTTGTTGTCTTTGCTTTACCATGGGAACTGTAAGTCAAATTAAAGAACTTAATTAAAAAAAAAATTAAGATCTTATGTGCCATAACCTAGCCAATAATGGTCTAATATGCAAGGGAAGGTCATTGCTGCAGTAGTTCACCAGTTAAAAGAACGAAGCAGTAAGGGTAAGGAGGATTTCTAATTTGCACAGTTACTGAATATTTTCTTTTTTTCTGTTTAGTGGTTCTGTTTAGAGAGAGACAGAGAGACAGAGGCGGAGACAGAGACAGATGTAATAAAACTAAAATTAAAACAATATGGTGAAGACCAAAAACTGTTATGTTATTTTTACATTTGAAGACATTTTTTTAATGGACCAGACATATCTTTAGGTATTGTAAGAAGGACGTGTAGATATTGTAAAAACTCATGCAGTAGCTGTCAGGTATTGATTGATCGAACAATGAATACTGCACAGTACAGAGATCCTGAGAAAAGAAAAAACATCTGTATTAAATGTCTAAAAGAACTGTTATCCACTGCATTAATATTTGCTACTTGAGTATAAAAATACTGTAATGTAATGTAATGTAATGTAATGTAGAACTTGTAGTACTGTTAGGATTAAGTAGTGTGGAGGAACTTCACAACTTGAGTCCTGACCTCAGCCTGATAGAACACCTTTGGGCTGAATTAGAGTAGAGAATGCGAGCCGTTACAAAACTGGAATGTCTGCCTTTACATGCACATGAATGTAATATGGAGTTGGTCCACCTTTTACAACTATAACATCTTCAACTCTTCTGGGAAGGCCTTCCACAAGGTTTAGGAATGTGTTTATGGGAATGTTGGACGAGAAGGCCTGGCTCGCAGTCTCCGCTCTAATTCATCGCAAAGGTGTTCTATCAGGTTGAGGTCAGGTCAAGTTCCTCCACACCAGACTCGCTCATCCATGTCTTTATGGACCTTGCTTTGTAAACCGGTGCACAGTATGTTGGAACAGGAATGGGTCATCCCCAAACTGTTCCCACAAAGTTGGCAGCATGGTATGCTGAAGCATTAAGAGTTCCTTTCACTGGAACTAAGGGGTCAAGCCCAACCCCTGTAAAACAATACCTGAATTCACCGATTCAAAACCTTTTCCAATATAGCGTATCTGTGCTTTGTATCTCAGACAGAAAGGACATACTTGCCTGATCCTTTGTGATTCTCTGACCTGTAGGGTTTACATTATATTTTGTTTGTTTCATGTAATTTGGTGTATTGAGGTATGAAGTAAGCAGTGATGATTGGGGAGTGTTCTGTCTTCAGTCCTTTTTTTAAAATCTATACTTCTGTATGAGCTTAATTATATTGAGGTGAATGTTATTGCAGAGTCACATGACAGACTTAAATTGCAATACTACCCTGTGAACTAAACCTTGCTTTTCCTATGCTGCCCTCATGTGGATGTGAGTACAGACTCACCCACTATACCATAATCCTCTTATCCTGTTTGGAGTAAAATTACACAAGCACTAAATTATGAAATGAAAACAGTAAAACAAATTGGAAATAGCTCTAAGAATCCATAATGATCTAACCAATAATGATCAGAAAACATGATCAGAAAACAACAGTCACTTTTTTTAAGCCAGGCTATACTTTACTTACAGAAAACAAAAATGAAAATTTGATATATTTATATGCCATGACTTAATTTGTTTATGTCACAGACATTTTACTGGCCACATGTGTAGACAATGTCTGAACTTCTCTATTTCTAAGTAGCAAAGAGTTTTTTCTGTGTTGGTTCCTGATGTACTCGTCAGTGCATGCTTTGGCAGACACTTCTGTCTGTCTCTCTGTCTGTCTGTCTCTCTCTATCTTACTCAATCTCTCTTTATTTGTGTCTGTGTGTGTGTGTGTGTGTGGGACAGATGGCCTGCTTAACATCTGACTTTCTGTCTTTGCTGGTTGATTTCTCACTGCTTTCCAATATTCCAATCATCAAAACACTTTAGCTGTGTTGACTTTGTGTATTAAGATGGATTCAAATACAGCACAAATTAACAAGACTTCAGTTTTAGAGTTGGCAACTTTTGTACAGAATGGAAGATTAAGATATATCAGTGACAGCCAAATAAATGCAATTAAACTGAAAAGCTTTTTAATGCTCTTTCCAGGAAGAATATGACTTAAAACTCATTAAACCTCAGGGCTAAGAATATTTTAACGATTGCATTATGTCACTAAATGTAATAAACACATGTGTGGTATGCTTCTGCAGTACTTCACTGGGGTAGATTCACAAGCGCGCTTTTACACTGTGATGGGATTTTTTTGTCTTTAGGGCATAACACTGTCAACCCTCTGCCCTGTTTCTACACCTGGAAACCAAGAGTGTGCTGGCGAACACTTGCATCTCTAAATCTTTTTGCATCAGAAATGTTTCATTCTGGTATGGCGTGTCCAACTGCAGTCCAGCCTGCCACCTGTTTGGCTCTACAGAGCATTAGAGAGCAGCTCAGTTTTCACTTTTTTTTATTTAACTTATTGCTGCTTTCTTCTTCTCATTTTTCCACATTTACCTTTCCGTTTCTACCTACAGCTTTCCTCTACACAGACCCAGTGTATATATAAGATGTGTATACTTAACTATGACCAATGAAATTATACTAATAGGTTTTATATTCACCTTTTTATTCCTTCCATACTGTCACCTTGTTCTAGTCTGCATTATATCTCAACACTGTATTTTAATTATTATTTTTATCATGAAAGCTTTTATGCTTGTGTATATTATTTTAAATTTATTTTATTATTTTAATTTACTTTATTAATTAATTAATTTATTAACTTATTTATTTATATTATTATTATTATTATTATTATTATTATTATTATTATTATTATGTGCATGGTGTTTGCATGTTTTCCCTGTGCTTCCAGAGTTTCCTCTGTGTACTCTCTATGTCTGGTTTCTTCCCCAAGTTTAAAGACATACACTGAAGGCTGAATGAAATCTTTAAACTGTCGGTGATGTATGAATGGGTTGTGTGGATTGTCCCCTGCAATGGTTTGTGCAGGATACCAACCCCCCACCTTGTGCCCTGAGTCCCTTGGGATAGATTCTGACGCTGTTATGGTACAGAAATGGGAGTGAACCAATTGAATTATTCTGTGGCAAATATGGCAGAAGTCTAAATTAATATCAAATACTTTGCTCATGGATAAATTAGTGTTAGTGGACCTTCAGATAAGGATATATTATGAACTTACTATACCTGGATTGTTTATTGTCTCAGCTATTTTTTCTATTGCTTGCAGTAAATGAGTCTGAGACTTTTCTATCATTTGTCTATATATGATGAATATCATAGCATAGGCTGCACCTGAATATGCTTTGTTTAAAAGGAATGTTGCACTTTGTCTAAAAAGCTTCCTACAGACTATATAATGCTCTTCATCACCCATTAATGGCCCTTTCTTTGATATTAAGTCAGGCCTTTTGAGATAGCTAAGGTAAGTCTGGAAACAATTTTTAAGTTCTGAGTCACTGCTGTGAAATATAACAGTAAGGTCCATGCTTTTGGTGTGGTTACAGCTACTGACTTGCCTCCTGCTTTCAGGATATTCCTTTGTTTTTCAAGGAGTGTAATTTTCAGCAGGCATTCTCAGTCTAATGGGTTGTTTTTGATGAATCACTGGAGTTGAGAAGTAAACTACAGAGTTCATGTGCACAGATTTTATTTATAACTTGAAAAAGACAGAAAGGAATAACTCCAATGTATTAAGGCAAAGTATTATGTCTTATAATATTCCATATGAACCTCATATGCAAAGGTATAGTTGGTAACAGTCATTTTTAAGTGATATGAAATCCAGTATATTTCTGATGCTTCTAATAAAAAAAATTGATATTCAATAGCTATTTTACTAATTGTTTTGTACCAATTAAAGTGTTTTGCATGCACTTCCAGGTGCAAGCATCCATTTGGATGTGGATGGTTTCTGGAAAGTAGCCAGTGTGTTTACTGTAAGCTGTGAAGCCTAAGGCAGTAGACTGGTTAACATACACTGGCTAAGCATCTAAAGTGTTTCCTCCTTTTTCATTGAAAAAGGGATGTTTGTAAACCTGCAGCAGCTTTCAACAGAAAAAAAGAAGGTGCTTGTGAAAATCTTATGGATAAATTGAAACTCTTGGCTGCTTCGTAAAAATCTCCTTAAACAACATGTGTCTCTGTTCTCATCACCCACCTTAAGGCTAAGCTGTGAAAGATTTTTCTCACTTCTGTCTCTCTCTCTCCCTCTCTCTCTCTCATTCATGGCATGTGTGTAGTAATGTGTGTGTTTGTGTGTGCTTCTCGATCGTCATTCTAGAGTGTGCGGTTTCAGTGCACCTCCTTGCTGATGTGAGCCACTCCTCCTCAGATTTAGTCCTGCTGCAACAAAGCACTTGTGTCTAGCAAACCAATCACAGCAAGTTGTGTGGATCAGCATACACATGCGTGCACGCACTCACACTCACCTATGCATGGCTGCACTTATGGAGTATTATCCTATCATACTACTTTCCATCTGCTTACTGCTCCCAGGTAAGACAAAGCACTGTGTCTGTGATTGTGAACAAGCCTGAAGGGAAAATGTGTTATGACGGAGATTTAATCAATACAATATGCATGTAAGACCTGCTACTGCAAATTTTGTAGAAAGTGGTTCCAATGACAGCAGTAACTATAACATTGGAATTGTGTAACTATGGCACAGCAGGTTACTTATGTGGGATATTTAGAGTCATGTAAAAAGTGCAGGTGTGAAAGCAACTCATGGTAATATGGGGATTTCTGATATGGGAACTATTGGTTTGTAGGGAAAAATATCTAAAGAGGAAAATTACAGCTTTCGACATTTGTCAAAAGGTGACGTGTACACTGAGAGCCAAAAAGTGATGACATTTTTTTCCTGCTTCTCTTTCCTTTTCTTTTTTTGTACCAAAAGTCTTTTACCAAAGATCTATTTATATTTAAGGACTTAGTCACTGCCTGCTCTCAGATCTCAATAGGATGCTTAATAAAGAACAGGTGTACTGGACTGGTTAAGTTAAGACTATAGATCAAAGTCTAACACATTGCATGTATAAGTTGTAAAACAAATATAGGGCATATTCAACAAGTGCCTAATAAGAATCAATATATTTTTTTAGAAGATTGAAACACTTTGGATTAACATTTCTTAAAAGAGGTTCATGGAGACGTGGACAGACATGCCCAGAGAGCAGATGAAGCAAATGAAGACAGAGAAGGAAGAAAGGGAAAAAGAGAGAGTGAAAAAATGACATCATGATACCAGATGGGGAATCATCTTGACCAGTTTACCTTTTTTGTCAGAGAATGGGCTGGTTCATCAATTTTCCGATTTAACAGCATCCTGTTGGGGAAATTAAATATAAAGAGCATTTTGAAATAATTAGTATAATATGGTTTTTCTGCTTCACTTGGCAGTAGTAGAGAAGTCTTCTTGTACTCATTTCACTGACCTCTGCAGATAAACTTATAAAACTGAAAACAGATGCCATTGAATCACAGAATCAGATATTGTGTCAGATGAGTATATATATATTAGGTCAGGATGTTTATTCTTGCTACTGTTCCATTCAGAATAATATATTTAATAATTTCAAAGAATTAATTGCAGAGCTACACACCTGGCTTCTTATTGTATGTTATATTTTGTTTGTTCAATGATGAAAACTGTAGGAAATATAACTGATTATGTTATTTTATGTCTCTTTTAAGAGAGCAGAAACTGCTTCAGTATTGACACAAAGAAAGCCCAGATCATCCGTGGACCAAAAGAAACACAATTTGGATACACAGTGCAGCAACACGAGGCTCTTGGTCAGAAATGGTATGAATTTTTTCAGTAATACCTCTAGATAAACATTGTGGTGCTTCTTATTCAGTTTTCAGAAACAGAAATCTATAAGTGTGCTAACATATGTAGACACCAAAATCTTGTCCTAGGTGCATCACTGAATACCAAAATGACCGATATTTATGTAAATAGAACATGATTTCTAAGTTAAACAAGTTAAAGGTGTAATTTGATTTGTTAAGAAAGCAGTAAAAGCAATGTTATGACTCTCAACATCAAAATGTGTTTTATGGCAGAAACAGTATGGCAATTTTTTTATAAACTACATGTTATTCAAAGATGTGTTATTTATTGCAGGATTCCTAAACAGAAAAGCTCTAGCAAAGCTTCATAGCCCTGAACATCCCAGTCATATATCTCTCAGAGCAGTTTATGTGATTTGTATTTAGTCCCCAATGATGTCTCCTGGCAAGGAGTCTGAGCTGCGTCTTGCCAGAGACCTCTGAGCAAACAATCACAGTTCATGCCTGAATTCATTCAAAGCATTTCACATCCATAAAATGAGTCATACCATCCAGATAAGGTGAAATAAACAATACAAAATTCAAGACACTTTATATGCTGTGTATACACAAATATTTATTCCAGACTAGGAAAATCAGTTAAATCAGACTCAGGTAAAAGAATGCAAATTGATTTTCTCATTTATTCCACATGGTGTGTGATTGGAGCCATAGATTTCAGATCATCTGGATCCAAAATCTAAAGTCTCAAACCAGGCCTCATAAACTGAAGGTCTAAAAGAGGGTCTATACTGTCTTCACTGTTGATGGCGTGAAGATGTCACTTATCGTGGCTTAGCTTAGCTTATCTTTGTGTCAAAGACTAAACATGTCTTAAAGCTTCATTTTACAGAAACATATGATTCATTATAAGTCATAAATAAGGTACTAGTTAATATTTGTGGCTTGTTCATACACATGGCACATGTTTTTGTTTGTTTGTTTGTTTTGTTTTTATCCGGTAGCTTTATAAGGTCAATTTTGTCTTTTGTGCAACCTCTTCTGTTTTAAATGTTTCTCTAAGAAAGTGGCCAAAGGGCTCTGAGTTCTTCATTGTTTTCTTGCCACTGATTAACCATTTAAAACTATTATCTTTGAGTCAGCTCCACATGGGTTTCATAAAAAACCCAGCAGAAAACACTTAATGCGTAACTCAATTAAGGTAACTCCACTCAACTCAAAGCTGGCCACCTACTTCCTGTTTTCAAGCTTGAGGTTTCTCAGCCCTGATGGTTAACTTGCATTCCTTCAGGAATACAAATTGTTTTGTCCTTTGAAGTTTGCAGGTAAATAAGTGGAAAATATTTGCACTTGTCTAGCAACCTGTCTGCTCGGTTCATGTAGTACTAGCGGCTTCTGGAAAGTATGTGTTGTGGTTTGTTTTTCCCAAGAGTCCCACTGTGCATCCCATCATAGTTTAAGTTAACAGAGGCAGAAAGCAAACCTCCTGGCATGTGACGCTTCAGGAATGTGAGTGAATCCACAGCAGCACACCAGATTCAGGAATTCTGTAGTATGTATGAGTCTAAAAAAGTCTCAGTAGTTCAGTACTTCACATTCTCTCACCACATATGGTATTATGATTTGTGACGTTTTTTTGGTTTCCTGTGATTCAGGGATAAAGCAATTATGAGCAGTGATACATTTTCCAGGAAATGAATTCCTGCTGATTAATGCCAAGAAATTCAGTTTTTGATCATTATAATTTAAAAAAAAAAAAATCTAAGTGTTATTACTTGGCACAAGATTGTAAATACACACTGGAAATCATTAGCTAGTAATCCTTATATTTAAAATGTTAGATTAGTCTATCATTTTTATTTATTTTTATTTTTTTAGTGAAGTAGAGTAGTTGCTCCTGTGAGGAAGTACTCATTACTCATCACTGCCTCACACCGAACAATCTGCAGCCATTCAAATGTCTCAGGGTGGTAAAATGTTGGAAATGAATTTACAGATCAAATTGATCTGGTCATATCTTTCTAACTTTTTAGTTCCAGGTCTTCAGAGTAGAGAATTTTAGGTAAAGTATTTTATAGTCTGTCACAAATAAACTTGTAAATTCAAAGTAAAGTAGTCAGTAAAACTTTTGCATTTACTTTGCAAAGAGTCTGAAGCAATAAAGATACTTTTAGATCATTTCTGGCCACAAAAAAAGCAACTATTTGAATAAAAAACCATAATATGATACTGAGTACAGTATTCCAAGAGAACAAGTGAGCATATCTTTAACGACATATATGTTTTGCTCTTGTTGTAGGCTCCTTGTGGGTGCTCCATTTGAGAGGAACGGTGAAAATGAGACTGGTGATGTGTACAAGTGCCCACTGGATAGCTCAACTAAGACAAAATGTTCTCGCCTCAACTTAGGTATTCTCTGGGTTCCTGTTGAAAAGTTAATTTTGCACCAATAATAATAATAATAATAATAATAATAATAATAATAATAATAATAATAATAATAATAATAGTAATAATAATAATAATAATAATAATAATAATAATAAAAAGATTTCTTGTGGAAATTTCTTGTGCTGTTTCCATTGAAATTAATGTTATTAACTTTTCTTTTATATATTTTATTTCCTGAAGGAGGGACAACTCTAAAAAATGTATTTGAACACAAAGACAAAATGAGATTAGGGATGTCCCTAACCTCCAACCCAAAGGATAACAGTTTTGTGGTAGGTGTAAATTTCATATTAGTACTATTCACAAGGTCTGTTTTTATGATTATAATGCAAATGAAAAAAATTGGGGGAAAAATCAGTATTTGAGACTGTGGGCATATTTTTGTGACCTTCAGTGCAGGAAGGTCTCTAGTGAATGGCAAATAAATAAATAAATAAATAAATAAATAAATAGATAGATAGGGATTGAGTTATAATGCTTACATTAGCAAGAGGTGTATTTGGATCAACTTCATTCTCTTAAGTTATACTTCCACTTGCATGTAAATAGAGCTCTGAGTCTTCAAATTTTTTGGACTGGCACAAGGGACATTCTGTGTGTTACGAGATGTTTTGTACTTCAGGCTTGCGGTCCATTATGGTCGTACGAATGTGGTACATCCTTATACAGTACAGGAATCTGCTCCAGCGTTGACAGCACTTTTAACTTCTCTCACAGCATTGCACCTGCCTTTCAGAGTAAGAGTTTGTTTTCTCATTTTTCTTTAAAATGCTGCATGACTATTGATAAGAATTGGGGCTGGATAAAAAAACAAATTGGTACATGTTGATTTTTAAATAAATGTAGATATTCAGTTATTGAAAGTTATCATTTGAATGTGCGTGTGTTTGCTATCAGGATGTGAAACATATATGGATATAGTCATAGTACTGGATGGATCAAACTCTATATACCCCTGGTTTGAAGTGCAGCACTTCCTAATCAACGTCCTCCAGAAGTTTGCTATTGGTCCCGGACAGATTCAGGTATGTTTGAAGAATAGTCATAGCTGTAGCAGTATATAAAGCTTTGTATGGATTGGAATTTGGATTTTTACAATGAAAATGTACTGGACGGTGCTATAATAATATCTGTCATAAGAATATTGTTGTGTTTTGTTGTTATTTTGTTCCTATTGACAACGTTCTCATTTTTGCATGCTATTTATACATATTCAGGAGCTCTACATGCATTTAAACTGATTTGTGTTTGTAATGCAAATCTAGGCCCATGGATTGGTTTGTAGCCACTTGAGGACTGTTGAAGTCTAGTTATGATGCATCAAGTGACATGAACTGTTTTTACAGAAAATGGACAGATTAAGGCTTACAAGGGAGAAGTATAGACAGACAGACAGACAGACAGATACATTTTTTGGACCTTATTAAATAATACAACTATTCAAATATAAGGAACATTATTTAAATGTATAAAAATATATTTAGCTTATTCTTATATATTATTCTTGATGCTTCAACTCACAGAACATTTCCTATTAAAATTGCCATAAGACTGTAGGCCTCCTCAGAGAGCAAGTCTAGCTTTTTAGGGTTCTTGTTTCTTGTAACAAAGCTCATCTTATGACAGGACTGGCCAATCAATCACAATCCAGAGCCAGGCTTTTTGTTTGCTTTTATTGTTCTACTTACAACTGTATACTGTAATGATTTATAATCTAACTATCAGGTGTCACCCCAAAAGCCATGAGATCCTTTTGAGTCTGCTTCCTCTCGAGGTTTCCTGTGGTCTCAGGGACTTTTTCCTTGCTCCACTGTTGAACTTGGCTTGCTTATTCAGGATCTGAATCTACATCCTGATCTCTGCCTTGTGACAATGTCTACTGTTAAAAATCACTAATCTTTTAACATTGAATTAAAGGCTTTTGATATATTGATTTAGGGTTAATCCCATTTAACTTAAATTACTAGGTCATAAATTTAAGAGCTCAATAATATATATAAAACGTCCGCTAATAGTGCATTATGATTTTCACTTTTTAAAAAAAAGAAAATAATGGACTTCTTAGTTATACTTCACAGATTCACCTGGATTTCCTCAGATCCCATTTGGGGAATCATGGCTATAGGAATTTTATGCCTGGTTCATTTTGCTCTCCACAGGTCGGAGTGGTGCAGTATGGAGAGAGAGTGGTTCATGAGTTCCGGTTGGATGATTTCCAAACAGTTGATGAAGTAGTGAGTGCAGCACAGAATATTATCCAACGTGGAGGAGAAGAGACTCGCACAGCACTTGGGATCAACGTTGCACGGTATATCAAAAACAGACCAGTTTTTTTAAATGTCTTAGTTCTTCTTGAAAATAATACAATTGTCTTATCTACAGTCTCTCTGTCAAATTCTGTTTTAGTTATTATTTCACTATTCAGAGTCTGGTTTTGAAATTCTTACATAACCAGAAAAAATCCATACAAATGATGGCTTGGTAATAACAGGAATTTTGTTCCACTGTCAGTGGATTTTTTTTCTACTCACATGTCATCTGTAGTTCTCAGGCTTTTAAACGTGGAGGGCGCCCAGATGCCAGGAAGGTGATGATTGTGATAACTGACGGAGAATCACACGATAGCCCAGACTTGAAAAAAGCTGTTGAAGAGAGTGAGAAAGACAACATCACACTGTATGGAATCGCTGTGAGTCTGCTTTACCTTTACCATCCATTTGCTGCTCAATTCAAATTTATTTCCCCATCAAATGTATCAAGGTTCCTGCTTAATTGTTAATTATATGTGTGTTAACTGTGGCTATCATTAGCCAATAAGCACATTTTTATTTGTGTACAAACAAAGCTAATGTTACATACACACAGAGGAGGGGAGTTCATGACAGCAATGTTTAATTAGCTTTGATTTAATCCTGGATCTGGATTTTATTTATTCCCTGATGTATCAGTTTTACTAGAACACATTGAGAAATGACTGACAATTTTCTGACTAATTTCTGAAGAGTACTTTATTCTTTCTTTCTTTATTTATTTATTTACTTTAATTGTTTCAGGTATTTAATTGTTTTTGCCTTCTAATGTGCCACTTGCTAAATCCATACTATCAATGTAGGTATAGACACAAACATATCCTTTGCCAGTGAATTCTTTGATCATTTTCATTGTTCTCCAGAACAACATATGTAAGTCTGTTAAAAAAGGATAGCAAAGATTTTTCTTTGGGACATTTTAAGAATTTGTCCTGCTCCCCTCTTCACACATTTATAGCATAATATTAACAATAAATATTAAAATATTAAAAAATATTGCCTAGCCTAGGAGCTCTAAATAAGATTGTGTGTAGATGTCTTGTTATGGCATTCCTTACTGCATAATCCATGAAGGCTAATACAAATTGATACCACCATGCTGTACCAATTCTTCCAAATGTGATCTCAAAAATAGGAAGCCGATGCAGATGCAGTTTAGTTTTTCCCATTTTGAGTGTCCCAACCAGCTAAGACTGACACTAAAAACTGGGGAAAGGTTAGTGCTACCCTATCTTAAAACACAGTAATCTGGTGACAGTAACCATTTGAGGTACCATCACACGAGTGCTCCAAAGGGAAGTTCATAAATGGCTCAAGAAAAAGAGGGAAGGAACACATTAACCAGAGGTGCTGCTGCCCCACTCCTCAACCCCATGCAGTCAGAGTTATAGGAAATACCTGCAATTACATCTTCTGCCAAGGCCAGGCAAACCTTTCAATTCGTCATTACCCACAAATTCCACTGCTGACTGAATAAACCTGGCCAATCCATTTCCAAAATTTGCTCGGAATTAACCACCAACTTACCTTAAATTTACTGGGAATTAACCTCCAATACCTCATTCGGAATCAGGATCTGTGTCTACCTGAATACATTTACAAATGATGTATACCCTCTTGAGTAGCTGACCAGCATTAAGTATTTCACTTCTGGAGCATTGAATACAGTCTGAACCCAGAAGTTCAGTGGTTCACTGTAACTCCAAAAGACCTGCCTAGGTCTTACTCCAGCTCTTTGGTTGCCTCCAGTACAGGCACTTGTGAAGTGTTGCTCCAATTATTATGGAACCTAGTCCCCAGAATACCACATGCAAGATCTGCTTTTAGTGAGCTGATAGGATCGGTTGGGTTTTCAGGGTGGGGAGGTCTGTTGTCTGTGTCAAGTGTCATGTGTCATGTGGTCCTGACCTAGCATCATTTATTTAATGATCTCTGGATGCATTGTGTCAGAACTGCTAGCAGAGCTTTTCTAGAAATGGGAACATGTTGCTCCGCCTGAATTTTGGCCATGGATTGGATCATTTGAGCAAAGGGCAGTGCCCCGTGGTCAGTTTATATTGTTTTCCAAGTAGTTCCCATGTTTAAACATCAATGTAACAGAACGGTTCTTATGGAAGGTTTTCCAGGAATTTCAATTTCAGCTTTGGAGTTAAATGGCCTGCTCACTGTTGTGGGAAATATATAAATATAACACATAAATATATGTGGGACAACAAGGCTCAGCTATGCCATGTAAGGATTAGGGTAAGACCTTTGTCTGATTTGGTGGGAAGGAAGTGAACATGAGTTTCTTATTGCAAAGTTATTTTCATTAAAGACTTGACAGTTGCTGGTGAGTAAATAACTAGGCACTGCTGGTAGACAGTAGCTATAAGACCAGCTATTTGGCTTTCTTACACACTACTCAGTAAATGTGGAATCTTGATTACAGTTTATTCTGTCATTACAGTGGTTGCAGACTATTTGTTATCCTCAGAGTTATTAATACTTGTACTGCCTCCCAAAACATATACTATGTAGTGCCTTGAATTCTTCAAGAACGGGCACTTACAGCTGTGAGATTCATCAACACACTAACAAAGGACACAGCCAACCCACATTTTGAAATTTTCTTCTGTGAGTAGTGCACAGTAACTTTTTTTTTTTTAATAAGACAGGCCAAAATTCCAAAATCTTCCAAAAACATCCAAAAGGCTTGGCAGTTTTCTCTCTGGATTTCGAAGCAGTAGTCAATTGATTTAAAGTGTACATAATTTCTTAATATTATGTCTTGTCCTTCTGCAGTAAGTTCTTTGAAATTATTCTAGTTTCACAGAAAGTCAAGAACAGCCACCTTTATTATTATTTTATGTGTCTTCAGTTGCATCAGTTTCAGCACTGGCACAGTCTTTTGTCTGTTATATACTTACCCTGAAATATTCTCTTTTAAACATACATCAGTATTTATGGTTTTCACTGATCTCTGCTCAAGTTCCGGCCTTTATGGCTAATGACGGTGATTGCAAATTGTCTAGATACTGTCTGCACAGTACAATCACTCCTACAGCATAGAGGTAATCTTGCAGAACTACATTTACTGAGGAGTTAACTGGTCTTATCTGATATATCTTGGTTACAATGGTATTTCCTGAGGCTGTGGATGAGGATCAAGTTCCATGATGGTGTCCTCAGGTGCTTGGCTACTACAATCGACGTGGGATCAACCCTGAAGCGTTCTTGAGAGAGATCAAATTCATTGCCACTGACCCTGAGGAACATTTCTTCAGTGTGACAGATGAATCTGCTCTGAAGGACATTGTGGATGCCTTGGGGGAGAAGATCTTCAGCCTGGAGGGTAACTTTTAATTGACTGAGAGTCTTTTATGAAGGTTTAGAGTGTTTACAATGAATCTTTTGTGCTTTTCTACATGTATCAACAGTACTAACATTCACTATTACACAGCAGCAACAGTATAATGTGTAATAAAGTACAAAGTTAATTAATTACATGCCTAACATCAGACTATCATGATAATTTACTATGACTCCATAGGGACAAGCCAGAATGGAACTGCCTTTGGACTACAGATGTCTCAGGCAGGTTTTTCCTCACACATTGTGGAGGTAAGTTTAGCCCTTGATCATTCAATTCAGTACAATTTAATTTATTTGTATAATGCTTTTAATAGTGGACATAGAAACAAAAAATTATAAAGTTTAAAGTTAGGTTACTATTTATCCTTAACATCTATCCCTAATGAACAATCATCCGTTCTGTTTTAAAGCACATATGATTAATGAATTAGTATTGATAATATAGATATTTCTAAACCCTATTTTATAGAGGGACACAAAAGTTTATGTAAATGAGGTGCCGAAGCAAATAAAGGAAAGAAACACTGATCAATTTCTAAACTGAAAGAAACAAAAGGAAGCAACTAAACTTGGAAATAGCTGCTTTTGTTGTTGTCTTAATTATCATCTCAGATATTTTATGACAGTGGTGGTTGAGTGGTAAAGGCTTTTAGCTACTGGGCAAAGGTCAGATCTGTTTCCAGTCATATATCATATATATTATATATATTAAATATATATAATATATATATACTGCACACATATATATGTATAATGACACTAAAGGCTGTCTCATCTCTTTATCGACATGGAAACCTCCCAGAATGCTTGAGCAGTATAGCAGGTGTGTGTACACAGGGGTTTCAAATAAAAGATAAAGGGAATATTCCAGGAAGCAAAATCACCGGTTTGCTTCATATTCCATATTTGTATAGACCAGTCATTTAAAAATGTTTTTATAATCTCAGAAAATGAAAAATACTTGGATATAAATGTGCTCAAATTTGTGACTATTTTATAATGTTAATTAGATCGATAGAAAAGGCTTCATGAGGAAAAAAATATTTATATTTTTGTCCCAAGTTGCTTCATAGCAGGTTAGTCTCTCATCAGCACAGGCAAAAGCATTTTCCTGGGAAAAATAACATGGGAGAAATGACACAAGGTCATACCTCACATTGCTGGATTCATAGTGCTACTTTGAACATTGGCATTTTGCGAGCGAAGATAATGTAATGGAAAGATTTTTTCCTCTCTCTGACTTTTAAAGGAAAAGTAGTCCACATATGGTTTTGTTGAGGTCAGACTCCTTCAGTAAGGGACAAGAAAACAAAACCACACTCACACTCACACTCACACGTGTCGTCGGCTTTTCTGTGCACAATTATACATGTGAATATAAAAGAAAAGTTTTGTTTTATTTGCTTATGACCTATGAAATGTTAAATAACAATACCCTTCATACATTTTATTAGAAATAGGGGCATTATTAAAACTTGGTAGAAATAAAACACAAGTGTAGGAAAAACAAATTTGAGATTTCTGGTTTTGTAGCTTGGCTCCATGGCACAGACATGGAATATTAAAACTCTCTGTTGTTTACCTTCATGTGCCAAACACTCCAGTCTGTGAGACGCTAACAGATCACATTTGCAGAGCGTGTCCCCTCTTAGCTGAAGTTATTTTCCACTTTATATATAATTTTTTAGTTACTTCCCATATTATGCCTAGTTTACTCCAGTGTGAAAGGTGGTGGAAAAGGTCCTTTTAGAAGACTATTTTCGTGATTTTCCTTTTGCTTGCCTTTTTGTTGGTCTTTGGTTAAGACTCAAGCACTTGAGGCTCACATGGCTTGGCATATGGCATCATTCTGTTTAAATAGTTGAGTATGAAATATAATGCCTATTGTCAGACTTTGAAACTAGGATTAAATACTTTCCCATTTCCCATCCAAAATTAGAAGCAACTATGAATTCTGGTTTTATTTTAGGTCTAGTAGAGACAATGTAGTGTTTGATTATGATTGTGATTGTTATTATTACTGACTACATATTTTTGTCAGTGACTTTTTTTGCTACTTCCTTTTGCCAGAGAGAATCAGTTAGTCTAAAGCTACCATTCCTTCATCTTACTTCTGGAAACTGATTCTAAAATATACCATGCTGTTTTAACAATCTATATAAATTTTTTCTTAGCTGTATCCAAGGCACAAATAGATGCTTATAAATCATAATAGAACCATAAAAGGTACTAAGAGCAGCCCATATTGTAGAATTGATATCACTGGGGGAGTTTACTGTGCAAATGTGCTGTGGCAGTCAGTCAAACTGTCCACGTCGACGCTCTGTGAAAGAATAGTTGGCTAGTGAGTGAGCCAGGAGCCTTTGCACGGCTCTCCTTATTTCTTGTCAGCTGTAGAACTGACTCTAATGTCTAGTGCAGGAGGTTTTTAATTCACCTGTGGATTTGAGCCAAAATTCTTGTATTTAGGATTATCGGAAAATTGTTATGTAACACAATTAGGTTTGGGTTAAATGCTAGGTTACTGAGGGTAAGGCACTGCTGATTTTCTGGTATGGAAACACACACACACACACACACACATTACCAAATGTCAGAGAATGTGTTGGCAGTGTTAGTATTCTCTATAATACACTCTTGAGAAGCAGTACTCTCACTTATCATGGCCTTGCAATGCTCTTTCTAACATCTCCATAGAACCTGTGCATAAGTGTATATGTGGGTGTCCTGGTACAGTGTGTGAATGAACAGTACAGCTGTCAGATATGTATTTATTTGTTTATTTATTTAATTATTTTTATTAGCTAAACCTGATAATAACTTCTGTATTATGCAAAAACCATTACAATCACACACACACACTTATGAAAAAAGTATATATTACTCTATATATTACACTATTTCCACTTTTATGGGTATCTGTTTTGCTTATAGTAGGTAAGATATTTTGCCATTACAAATAGGTTATGTAAGAAAGAACAGCCAGTGCAGATCCTGTTAAAATGGGCGATTCACTCCAAGCCCATATTCAGCCTCAGTGCTGCACTTTTTATGTCACTTTTAATGGTGTACTTTTTTTTACGGTTTAGCTTTTACCCTCTTAGTAGTTCACATAAAAAGATGCATATAGATTAATAGAACATATGCAGGCCTTTGCCAGTATGGATTTATTTAAGGGTTAGGTGTGCTTTCGGGATACATGGTTGTCTTATATGCACCAGAAATGTTTTAACAGAAATATATTCATTAAAATAACTGCTTAAATAAATAATGATGTTTCTACAATAACCTGGAGTTATGTGTCTATAGGACGGTGTGCTGGTAGGTGCAGTAGGGGCTTATGAGTGGAATGGTGCTGTCCTTAAACAGACACAGAATGGCAATGTGATCCCTCCTAAGTCATCATACCTCAAAGAGTTTCCTGAGGAGCTGAAGAACCACGGAGCTTACCTGGGTGAGAAACTATGTACATGATGCAGTATAGGTGGATAGAGCAACTAAAATAAATTTCCACTGAATTAAGCCTTCAGTTCTGAAAATTAGGTTTTCATTGAAATTCAGCTTAAAACTAGAGGTATAGTGAAAAGAAAAATTGGGATCATTGCATTGATTTTAAAAGCCATCAGTTGTAAGAAATCAAGGAAACAACTGTAGTAATTAATAATAATAATAATTATTATTATTAACCATTAGAATTCATTATACATCTTTTATTGGTTATAGTTCATTATTTCAAATAAATTCCTGTGTGTTAATAATTTAATAAGCCAGTTAGAGGATTTGGGTACAATCTCTGATACTTTATATAATCTTTCCCCACATCATCATCAACATCAACATCATTTGCAAATTAACAGAAGGCCTACCCCAGAATCTGCAAAAGCTTGTCAAATATCAGTCAGAGGGTATTAAAGTGAATCTTATTATACCTTATTGTATTTAGTGGTTTTGTCAAATATTGTGTGGAAGAGGTTTACACCCCTACTTAAAACTAATCACTCTTCTGTCACTTTCTACAATGTGCAAAATGTCTCTAATGGTTTTATATTATGTGTAATACACATCTCAGTATACATTTCAATGTATATCAAGGCATTACACTTATTTGCTCTCTTGTATATCTTTCATACATTCTATTCTCTTTATTTATTCTTCTTTTTTAAAGTCTAAATTTAAATTCCTTTCAGGAGTGTTGTGTTTAAATGTCCTCATGGCTGTCTGAGAGTGACAACACTAAATTAGCCTTACCTTACCAAGGTTACAACTATAATAATAATAATAAATTTATTTACTTATTACCAGTACATGGGTTAAGAAACCCAGGGAAATTTATTCCTATGATTATTTCGTGATAATAAGTAAATAAATGGGATTGCAAGGTTAACTTGAGTAAGATAAGATACTCTGTTAGTTTCATAAAATAACTCTCCTCAATGGAATTTAAAACAGTGAATTGAACAGAGAATTGTGTGTTTGTACAACTAAAGGTTATGTGGTGTCCTCAATCGTGTCAGCTCATTATGGCCAGCTGTATGTGGCAGGAGCTCCTCGGTATAACCACACAGGCAAAGTGATAATTTTTACCCTTACCAACATGGGCAACCTCACCATACTGCACTCTCTGACAGGACAACAGGTAAATGTGCCATCACTTTGCTCACTCCTTCAGTATACCCCTCTCTCTGTTATCATGATTCTCTGTTATGAATATCCTGTATGATTATATATAATGATTATTTATATTTAACATGTCTTCAGCTTAGTCCTCCAACTGCATTCAGCGCCAGCATCCAGTCCAACTGTATCAGTTAACCAAGGCTTGTAGACATTGGACTCACTTGTTCTCACTTGCTCACTTGTGTGTGTTAACAAAAACATAAATGTATGGACTCGATTAGAAGTTACAACATGTTCTTTGAAGCTTTGTTATTGTTCACCTGCACATAGTACAAGTTGTGGGTTCTGGTAGAACACACTTGGATTTTACCGAAACCACAAATCAGGATGCTGAAGGACTTCATCATTGGGTTTCTATTTAAAATGCCATAAATACTTTATTGTTTAGATTCAGATGTATGTGCAGTGTAATTAGCATCATATTTATTGTTCCATGATAACCAAACAGGCCTGTTTTTTCTCTTTTTCTTTTCTTAAACTGAGTAGGCTGAAAGTTAAAAAAGTATACAAGTAATTTAGCTAATCCAAAAACCGATGCTTTAAGGCATGTCACTGTTAAGAATATAAACTGTTTATTGGAACATTTCTGTTCTCATTCATTCTTCATCTGCCACAGATGGCCATTGATCTCTGTATCCAAGGTTACTGTGGTATCATGGTATTGGATTAGTAATAGCAATGCTGATTGGAGGAGTAATTGAGGTTCTTAACAGGGAACACATTTATAGATGGAAGACTTTGTGTGACAGTCTAGGCTCAATTTTGTGGTCCAGATGCTGCACAACATGTGCAGATCATCTGTGTGTGTGTGTGTGTTAGAAGGTAATCTCAGACAGATCTTCCTCAGAATGTGTATCTTGGGTGTCTTACACATCTTACACTGGGGATTTGACATGTGCAACATATGATACATATAGATTTAAATTTCATGGTTAAATAATTATCTAATATTCAAATAATGGTTTATTGTCTCAGTATAATCCATTTGGTCTGTTTTCTATTTATGTGCTTGGGTAGATCGGCTCATATTATGGCAGCGAGTTAAGTCCATTAGATCAGGATGAGGATGGATTGACAGATCTGCTCCTGGTTGCTGCTCCTATGTATTTCAGCAGAGGCTGGGAAACAGGCAGAGTCTACATCTACAGATTAGACCATCAGGTGAGCATCACCAAAGCAGTATTATTACAAAACCAAGACTCCTGAATGCTCCAAACACTGTTTAAATGTATCAATAGATGCATATACTGCATGTCTGCCTCTAATTGCTTTAATTTGTCTCTTTTTTTCAATCTGAAGGGAGATGTTACCCTGGAAGATATTCTTGAGCCATCAGATCAGGCTCATAACTCTCGTTTCGGCTCAGCCATGTCCTCTGTGCCTGATCTGAATGGTGATGGATATGGAGAGCTGGTAGTAGGTGCCCCTCTAGAGGATGATCACAGAGGTGCAATCTACCTTTTCTACAGCCGGCACAATGGCATTCAGCCAAAGTATAAGCAGGTAGAATCCACAGCTGTTAAGACTCGACGTTATTTTAATGCACGGTGCAATGAATTTCTCATTCTCTACCTAACTGTATTTTTTTTTTCTGTTTGTCAGAGAATTGCTGCTGCAGACATATCCTCAGGCCTGCGGTATTTTGGTCGTAGTGTCCATGGTGTGATGGACATAAATGGAGATGGGCTGATTGATTTGTCTGTAGGTGCTCTCGGAGCTGCTGTGATACTGTGGTGAGTCCTTGGCTGATAACTTAAAAAGAAGATTGTCCAAGACAGTGAAATACTTTATATTACATATCCAAGCTTCAGTGATACATGCATACATGATACAGCAGGATGGGTTAAAGGCCTTAGTGACTATTTAGTGTACAGTGTAGAAAGGACATTATTACAATCAGGCTCTCTGGTGTCACCCAGAACAGGAAGGGTTTCTTTTTGAGTCTGGTTCCTCTCAAGGTTTCTTCCTCATATCGTTTCAAGGAGTTTTTCCTTGCCATAGTTGAATCTGGCTTCCTCATTAGGAAAAATATAAATTTTTATATTCCTGTGGAACTGCTTTGCGATATTGTTCATTGTAAAAAGTACTATACAAATAAAATTGAACTGAACTGAACTGAATTAACAGAGCCAGTGAACTCCTAGCCTTCTCTTTAGCCAAGAGCCTTAACTATCCAGGGTAAACAGTTTTTCTTTTCTTATTCTTTATTTATTTGCGTCTATTTAAATGAGCAGGTCTCGCAGCGTGGTCCGTGTGCATCTTGATGTTCACTTCGAGCCATCAAAGATAAATGTGTTCAACAAAGACTGTGTGCGAGGAGGCAAAGAGGTGACCTGCATGGCAGCCATAGTCTGTATCACCGTAAAGCCACGGACCCCAATGCCAGATACACAAAGTGTGGGTATGTAATCACTGTTACTCATTTTTGTAGAAATATCTTGGAGACATGTCGACAGTTAAAATTATTATAGTCTGCTTTAAAGATTTAGCCATAAATGATTGGTTGTCTATTTGTATACACGTGAGTACAGACACAGAGAGTTTGTGTAGTATTTTCCACTGAACTGGAACTGTGTGAAATCTTCATCAGATGTTTGCATGAAGGGTCAGGGTTTTTTTTTTTTTATAATGGAAAGATTTTTTTTTTCTAATGTGTTAAGCCACAGAAAACACAGCCATAGAAACCATTGTAAAACAGTGTCTGTCCCTTTTCTCTCACTCCTCATCTGGATCTAATTTATGAAACTCTCTCTCTCTCCCTCTCTCTCTCTCTCTCTCTCTCTCACACACACACACACACACACTTTATCACTTTCTCCACCTCTTTCATATCAGGCTTAACACTTGGCTGGCATTTTCTCTACTGGATCAGTAGAAAGATCATTTAACCAGTTCCATCATCCATTTTGGAGAGGCTGAGTCAGAAGCTTTTCCTTCATTAGTGGATATTTTAGCAACTAAAACATTCTCTATTGCCGTAAAGTGAACTCTCTTTTTAGAAATAGTCTTGTAATAAAATAGGACACTCAATGCTAATAAATTTATCTGATTATTTATTGACTGTAGGTGAATTCTGGAAAAACAGCCAAAAATGATGAAAACTCTAGCTTTGATAGACATGCTTTTTCCATTTCCTTTCACAGCATTTGAAATCTCTACTTATTTTTTTTTTTAACTTATTTTTTCACTAAGATGATGTGGAAAGTTTTTTTTTTTTATTATTTACAACTTTTTCTAAACATAAAGAGCCTGTTTATTAACATGTTGGTAAAAACAGACAGTCAGTCTGCTTAAATGGTAAAAACCTTGCTAGCTAGGTTTTCTAAAAAGCTTGTTTCTAATGCTTTTTTATTTATTTTAAGTTTAAGTTTTTTTATTTAGTTAGTTAATCAAATACTAACGCTCTACTAACTCTTAAACAGGGAACAGAGCTTATAAACTCTGTACAAAGTCTGAACATTTTTAAATGATCTAATAAAAGGCTATTAAGGTGAATCATATAAATCATTTAGTCAGCAGAACAGACCTCATGATTATATCCTCATCAATGTCAGAGATCAATACAACAATCAGTCAGGAGGCTAAATGACATGAGGCTTTTATCTCAGGTGATGGCCCAATTTCTTGTAGTAAACGTTTTTCAAATTTGTCTGTAATATTGTTTCTCCACGCGTAGATTAGGTTATAAAAGTACAAGGTGTGAAAAAATCCAGAACCAATGGGAATTTGTCAAACATATATGTCAGTCCGATTATGTTGAGCAAAACGGACAAACTCATGATATAGCTGCTGTGAAAACGCATAGAGTGCAAGGGTAAATGTGGAGTATATGTGGTAGATAATAAATACAAAAGTAAATAGAGCTTTATTCTCATTGGTTTCTGACTGTAGAGTTATCTACAGAGCATCTTTAAGATGTAATGTATAAATGTGATTTAAAAATTCTCCATTTAACATTTTTTATTAACTATATGTGAATATGAATGTGCAAATAATTCAAGTAGTAGAAATTTAATAATACTCTGTACTACTCAACTCATAGTAACTGAAGCACCCGTAACACTAGCATAATGTGAAAATAGGAAAATGTGATGCATTAGGATATGCTGCAAATTTAGCACATGCATGTTAAACACACCATTTGTGGTTATTAAGAATTTATCTTAATACCTTTGAGCTTCTCTTTTGTCTGTTCTTGTCTCTGCAGCACTTAAACAGAGCTGGGCTTTTGAAGAGAGACGCTACAACCCCAGAGCAGTGCTGGATAACATAGAAGGACAGCCTTCTGCAAATATCACTGCCCTACCGGACATAATGCACTGTGATCACATCTATTTCCATGTGCATGTGAGTCTGACATCACAACTTAACTTACTTTATTTACTCTATTATATTCGCAAAGTTGATCAGTTTATGCTAAAGAGAAACCCATATCAGTGTAGACATGTTTATCGCAATATATGTAGAATTTTTGCAATATAGGATTCATTATTTTGCATGATTTAACACGTAGCGTGTATCAAAGTCTGTGTACTGTGCATATAGGAAACGGCTGATTACACTCGGCCTGTAGTGTTCAATGTTGATGTGGAACTGCAGAACCTTGATGAAGGCCCTGTGCTGGATGATGGCTGGTCCACCTCACTACGATTAGAGGTGACTCACAGCTGACATACACTTTAAATGGCTAAACATTATTCACTGTTGAAATGTGTGAGATGAACAGTGTTCACATATTCTTTCATTAGCTGCCGTTCTGGAACGGGTGTGATGAAGACGATCGATGTGCACCTAACCTGATACTACAGAGCAGCACTGACCTGCTGGACCGTGGGTGCGTTGTTGTGAAACCTGTAGTACACATACTAAACATATACTTAAGTAATGATTTCTGTGTTCTTTTCCACACATTGCACTATACACTGCTCTCTCTGCTAGCTGTGTGTCTCTGTTCTCGGTTCCAGACAGTTCTGTGCTTGGAGAGAGTGTGCTACATGCCCAGTGTGTGGTCTGAAAGGAGTGATGGAGGACAATGAACGTGTGGTGGAAACCAGCAGGAGGAGAGTGCTGGTGGAGGTTCGACTGGAGAATAGAGGAGAAAATGCCTACAACACACAGCTTCACATATCTCACTCAATGAACCTGCACTTCTCCAGCCTGATGGTGAAGGTTTGCTTTCACACACTCACAGAAACACATACAAAGCACTGTGGATCTGGACGGTCAAATTGGCCACACTTGGTTCTAGAATGCAGAATTGGCATATTTGATACATAGAAATAATTTATACTTTTCATGCAAATTTCAGTATTCTAGCTATTTGGAGAGATATCAGTGAGCCAGTCTAACTGCATGACTTGACAACTACAGCCTTGAAAACAGACTTTGATAGCAGGGAGAGATGTTAGGTTATGCTGAGTTCACACATTGTATTATAAAGTCATCAATAGGCATTCCAAATCAGTTTTCTTGCTGCTAAAATGAAACACTCTAAAACATTCCATACCAAAACATTGAGAGTCGCTACACCAAATTGCGTTATATTTGCTTAAAGTTCAACTTCTGTCACATCGCTATACACACCAACAACTAGTTGGCAACGGCCGCTGTTGCTCACGTCGCTTTGTTGCAGCATGTGTGAACATAGGATTAGTGTCATGGTTAGACATTCATGAGCAAATAATTCCAAGTGACATGTTAGTGTGTAGGAGCCTTTCTGTGTGGAGTTTGCATGTTCTCCCCGTGCCTGCGTGGGTTTACTCCGGGTACTCTGGTTTCCTCCCACAGTCCAAAAACATGTACATTAGGTTGATTGGTAATTATAAATTGTCCATAGGAGTGAGTGTAAGTGTGTGTGGTTGTCTGTCTATATGTGGCCCTGCGATGGACTGGCGACCTGTCCAGAGTGTACCCCTGCCTTTCGCCCTATGTGTGCTGGGATAGGCTCCAGCAGATCCCCGTGACCCTAATTAGGAATAAGTCAGGTATAGACAATGGATGGATGGATGTTAGTGTGTTGTGTCTTGTGTTCCAGAGTCCTCCTGATGTAGAAATCAAGTGTGAGGTACCTGAAGGACTAAGTCTGCAGAGGATCTGCAATGTCAGTGCTCCACTGATGAGGTCTCTTGCTCAGGTAAGACAAATACAGCATTTCAGTTAGCTCAGAAGTGGAATTATATTATTTTTGATCTCATTCGAGCTTTGGAGAGTTGAGTTGGTGTGTTTTCTTTGTTTTGTTTTTTTTCAAGCTGGAAATTAGTTATAACCTTTAGTGTATGAAGCATAAACATGCCTGTCACCGGCACATCCCAACATGGATCTTGGCTAAAGAAGGGAATGCAAGGGTCAGCATGTTGATAATAATGAATAAATCTGCAGCAAAATCTGTAGAAAGTCACAGACACAAACGAATACTAGCACACATTACACACTTACAATCCAGAGAAAACTGTCATTAATCTATTAGAGTGTCTTCCATAAATTTCTATAAAGTATATAATTCTTAGAAATGATAATAATAATTCTCAGCCAAATTTCCATTCAGTTTCATCTATCCAAGTAGACATAAGCCATGTATCTTTCAAATACTCTATTTATACCAGTGAGCATTAATTCATCTGCAGTCTGGTAGCTCAGTAATATTTTCCTGAGATTTGTCAGAGAGATTTCTAACCAGGTTTCATTTTTGCACTCTCCCTACTGCCCACACACCTATGTCAGTATTTTTGTTGCTTTATTTGTATCGGTAACTAAAGGAGAACTGGATCTGGATTTTTAGGCTGTCCATGGGGTTTATGAAACACATGGCATTGTTTGACACCTTTGTGTTTTCTTGTTGTATAAAAGCAAACTAGTTTGCATTACTGTATCCAAGCTTCTGCCTTAAAACTGTAGGCTGCTGATTACCTTGAATGTGTATGCATATGTGTGAATGTTCCTCATCCTAGGTGACGTTCCGGTTGGAATTGGAGTTTAGCAGATCACACTTAATGGATTATATGCAAGTTTTGCTAAAGGCCTCCAGGTGAAGATGCATATATTATTGTTGTTCTAAATGTACATTCACTCAGTGAATAGAAAACATTTCTTGAACAAGTATTTTATGGGTTTACAAGTAGCACAAGAAATAAAATCTTTAATCCTATTATTAGGAGTTCTGATGATCCTGATATCACAGCCAGGATCTGAACTGGTAGAGTATGGGAAGAGCAAACTCTTTCTCTCCCATTAATAACTTATGTATGCAGACCAGGGTAGAGACTGTAGCACTTTCTTCCATGTGCATTCAGTTGTACCATGATGCATGAGCAGTAATTTGAAAAGATCCAGTTAGCTAGATTCACATTTTTAAGGAAGCATATGGTAACCATCACCCATAGATGGTAGCTGCTATATGATAGTTGAGAGCCAGCTGATGGGCCAGTGATCAAACTGGAGAGCAAAATGGATGATTTTACTCATGTATATATTATGAATGTTTAGCTGTGAAAAAAACAGTGGTATTACTTTTTTTTGTAGTGACGGTGAAGAGGTGACTCCAGAAGATAACATCAATAATATACATCATCCTTTAAGGCATGAGGCTGATATCCTCTTTACCAGGTAATACACCATACATTGCACATGCATATTGGGAAGAATAAAGTTGTTTGTGTCAGAAATATCTGTCAGCGATAATACAAGATATAAGACTGTCTATGAACGAATTTCCTGTTTTTTCAAATAATCATCTTATGGGTGAGTGATGAAGCACCTAACTTATGTTTATGTTCTTATCCTGTGCCTGGAGCATCTTACACTATATAACCACCACATTCCTGGCCTGTATACTATACAGTGACCAGTCATAACATTATGACCACCTGCTTAATATTGTGTTGGTCCCCCTTTTGCTGCCAAAACAGCCCTGACCCATCATGCACTGTGTATTCTGACACCTTTCTATCAGAAACAGCATTAACTTCTTCCGCAATTTGAGCAACAGTAGCTCATCTGTTGGATTGGATCACACGGGCCAGCTTTCGCTACCCACATGCATCAATGAGGCTTGGCCGCCCATGACCCTGTCGCCGGTTCACCACTGTTCCTTCCTTGGACCACTTTTGATAGATACTGACCACTGCAGACCGGGAACACCCCACAAGAGCTGCAGTTTTGGAGATGCTCTGATCCAGTGGTCTAGCCATCACAATTTGGCCCTCGTCATACTCGCTCAAATCCAGACTCTTGTCCATTTTTCCTGCTTCTAACACATCAACTTTGAGGACAAAATGTTCACTTGCTGTCTAATATATCCCACCCACTAACAGGTGCCATGATGAGGAGATAGTGTTATTCACTTCACCTGTCAGTGGTCATAATGTTATGCCTGATCGATGTATGTGCTTGTTCTAATACATTATTGCTTCCATAGTAAGAGTTGTGCTGTTATTGGTAAATAATAAGCGTTGAGCTTGTAAATGTATGAATTTTGTATTTGGACAAATCAAACTGATTATTTTCCTGTCCTTCAAAGCATGATGTTTTATTCCTTACTTCTCAGTGAATTAGAATATAATGAACAAATGTACAGAGTGGTAGGTTGTCATAGAGTTCAGCAGAGAGAAAATACACCCTGGACATTTTTATTAAAGTAAAAAACAAATACTATAGAAGCTAAACCGTGCAGCACACCTTTTCTTTTTCTGTTTTTTTTTTTACTACTTTATCATCAAGGGATTCCAGCCCTGTTCGCTTTGAAATTAAATCTGCACCTAATCTGGGCTATGCAGGAGCTAAAGGACCTACCTTCAATCTGTCTTATCAGGTAGGAATCATTACTTCTTCCTTTTGAAGTGAGGTTTCACACATTTTTTATGGCAAAAGATTGCTTACAGTTCACTCAGTGTTACAGGTTTTCAGTAAACCCTCTGTTTCATGTTCAGCTCCAGAACCTCGGTGTGGTCCCTGTTACTGACCTCCTCCTCACATTAGATGTTTTTTCTGTGACTAAAAATGGCAATCATCTTCTGTCCATCTCAGACATTAACGTCAATCAGGTAGGGGATAAAACTGAATTATTCATTTACAAATTATTCATTTGTTCAACTTCCTGTGTTCATTTTGTTATAATTTTATCAGAAATTAAATGAGCTGATTTAGAATTGCTTGCCCAGTAACTCTATTCTAGTCTACAGTAATTAAGTAAATTTTGTAGGTGCTTTGGGGGGCATTTGGCTTAGTGCTCAGCATGTTTGCCTCACACCTCTTTGGTTGTCAGTTTAATTTCTGCCTCCCTTTGTGAGTGCCTCTCTGTGCTTTGAGGGTTTTCTTCAAGTACTCTGGTTCTGGTTCTTCCTCAATCAAAGATATCTAAATTGTTTATAGTGTGTATGGTTGTGGTAGCTTAGTGATTCATTGTGAGTTTGAATCCCAAGTCCACTAGGATGCCATTTCTGTGCCCCTGAGGAAGGTTCTCAGTTGCATAAAAATGTGATAAACTGTAAGTTACTCTGGGTAAGGGTGTCTACAAAATGTCAGAAATGTAAACGTAATTGTGCCCTGCAATGGGTTGTCATCCTGTCCACTGTGTCAGGGATAGCCTGTGGGATCCCGGCTCCCTGTGATAGATAAGCAGTACAGAAAATGGATGGATGGATGTGCTTTGCTGTCCAGTAATGATTTACAGAGAGTAATGTTTCAGTAATGATTTACAGCATCAGAGTCAGTTTATTTTTTCTTTCTCCAGAATTCTGGCTCTCAGTGCACAGTTCCACATGTCACTGTGACAGATGTGCCCTCAGATGAAGACCTCTCACTCACACCACAGCTGGTAATGATCTGTTTATTGTATTCAATAAAAGAACTGAAGAGCTCCTGTCCACACTGGCTACTACAAAAGTACTTCTATCTGAAATAAAATGAATCCTTGAATGAAAAAAGGGTGAATTATTTGGATTGTAGTAGGCTAGTCATAGCAAAGAGTACACTAACTGATTTGTGTATGCCTGTTTTTTCAGGTTTCAGTGCAAATCCATGTCATTTACAAGTCTAAATATTTTCAGTGCATTTCTCAACCCAGTTAATTGTTTACTGAAACAGAATTCTTCAACTGCTGGAGCTTTTTCTGCACAGTGCAGTGTTGTACTCCTACCCCAACAAGACATCACTGTGACTGTGGCAGGACGGCTAAACCTCCACATGCTACAGAAAGTAAGCAGCTGGATTTTAATGCATTGTGGCTTCTTTTCAGAAATGAAATTTGCTTATTGCTCACAGAGGTTTTAATGTGTTCAGTGTGCCAAATCATCACCCAACCCAAAACAGTGCTTGTTTCCCACAGTGTCTTCTCTCTGCATGATGATGATGATGATGATGATGATAAATATTTTCATATTTGGGATTTTTTGAGCTACATATCCATCTCATTACAAAAACATATCATGTGCTTCAGTAAAAGCAACTAATAGAATATAAATGTTTAGAAAGTCAGTATATAAGCCACAGTTATCTGTCTCATTTTAAATAAGCCATATGCTTATTTTAGTTTGTTCATTGTTAAACATCAGCTGAATACCAGCTGCTAATATGAGCTACATTTGCAACATCAACAAAATCATATATAGCCAAGACCCTTTTTAGGTAAAATGGTGCTATTAGTTCAGTGTATGTGCCAGAAAGCTAGACACCACTTTCTTTCACCACTTTGAAAAAGCAACTGTTGAAATTTAACTCATAAAAGAGCTCCAATTATCCTCAACTCTCAGAACACGTTTTTTACCAGTTGGTTTTGGGAGTGTTATATGAAGACTTTTAAATCAGTAATCATAATTGTTGTTGCTAAATGTTGTCATTTATACTTTACTTTTTTAGAGCAGGGTGTGGAAAGCCATAAAACCAAACAACACAGAGTTTGAGTGATGGAAAAAAAATACTTCTTTTCTATTCTATTTTTGCCCAGATAAACTTTAAGGCTTTGGAGTTGGTGATCATAGCAGCCATTGAGTTGAGCCCAAACAGGCTTGTGTTCCTGCGCGAGGAAAGACCTACAAGACATGTGAGCTCTACAAAAATAATGCTAGAACAGACAAGTAAAACAGTTGTATTTTTTAAGTCGTAAAACATTTAAGTCATAAGTTTAAGGTTAAACTCATCTTAAACATCTGTACTATAGCATATGCAGATAAATATTCAGTGTGTAAAATGCAGATACAATCACATAGACTAAACTTGATCAGAACTTGATTAAAACACACACTTTCCTCATATATCAGTATATCCACATCCAGGACCTTCATTTTTATTTTGTTATGCCTACAGACAATTCTGGAGATTAGAAAAGAGGAAGATTACAGAATTCCCATCTGGATTATAATTGGAAGCACTTTGGGAGGCTTACAGCTTTTGGCTCTGTTGGTACTAGCTCTCTGGAAGGCAAGTTATACTGATGTCATTATTTACTCATTCATTCATTATGTTGTACATACACTGATCAGGCATAACATTATGACCACCTGCCTAATATTGTGTTGGTCCTCCTTTTGCTGCCAAAACAGCCCTGACCCATCATGCACTGTGTATTCTGACACTTTTCTATCAGAACCAGCATTAACTTCTTCCGCAATTTGAGCAACAGTAGCTCGTCTGTTGGATCGGATCACACGGACCAGCCTTCGATCCCCACGTGCATCAGTGAGCCTTGGCCGCCCATGACCCTGTCGCCGGTTCACCACTGTTCCTTCCTTGGACCACTTTTAATAGATACTGACCACTGCAGACCGGGAACACCCCACAAGAGCTGCAGTTTTGGAGATGCTCTGATCCAGTCATCTATCCATCACAATTTGGCCCTTTTCAAACTCGCTCAAATCCTTACGCTTGCCCATTTTTCTGCTTCTAACACATCAACTTTGAGGACAAAATGTTCACTTGCTGCCTAATATATCCCACCCACTAACAGGTGCCATGATGAGGAGATCGTCAGTGTTATTCACTTCACCTATCTGTGGTCATAATGTTATGCCTGATCAGTGTACACATTCAGTTGCCAGTTTCTTAACTTCTCTATAATTTACAATAATCACTTAATGGCTTTTTTTTAATCCAGTAAACTTACATATACAAACTACTCTGACTGTCAATGAACAGGGACCAAAATAGAAATTAGCAACTAAATAGTACATGGATGTTGGGTGATTCTCACCACAACAGTGTTACTGACATGGTAGTGTGTATTATACTGGTATGGGTCTGTCAGTTACAGCAGCATTGTTTGGGGTCATTGTCAGTGTAATGACCTGAATGACATGGGAAAGATGAAAAAACCTTAGCATATGCCTACAAGGTGCAGAAATAATGAAGATTTGTCAAATAAAAAGGTCAGTGAAATTCACAGTACTTATAAACCCCATAAGAGGCTGATGCACTCGTACCAGTTTAACACTAATGTTGGTCACTGCTGTGCCGAGAACGTTCACCATTCAAATAAAATCTAGTCCACTGAAGGACAGGGTGGAAGCTGGCTGTCAAACTGTTTACAACAACACAAAGGTAACTGTGTACAATGTGTTTGGTCCAACTGATAAAAAGGGCAATAATATAAACAAGGTGTCTTCATAAGCTAGATAAGTATAAGAACTGAGTATTTGTATTGGTTTACACCACAGCATGGTTGAATGCTTTCATTTGTTTGGGTGTGCATTATTTTTGTAGAACAGCAAAGGAGAATTGTAACAGACAATTCATTTTAACACACATTCTAGTTACTAGTGTTTCTGTACTAATACACATACAGAAGAACTTGCATAGCAGAAGCTCCATATACTCTAGGATTAATACTTAATGGATTTGTTGTGTGAAATCATGGATGTGGTGACGTTTGTCAGAAGACATTAACATTAATGGAAGCAGTCTTGGTTGTAAGTACACTGAGTCTTGGATATGCTTTCTATTATACACTATATTGCCAAAAGTATTCGCTCACCTGCCTTGACTCGCATATGAACTTAAGTGACATCCCCTTCCTAATCCATAGGGTTCAATATGACGTTGGTCCACCCTTTGCAGCTATAACAGCTTCAACTCTTCTGGGAAGGCTGTCCACAAGGTTTAGGAGTGTGTTTATGGGACTTTTTGACCATTCTTCCAGAAGCGCGACCAGTGTGAGGTCACACACTGATGTTGGACGAGAAGGCCTGGCTCTCAGTCTCCGCTCTAATTCATCCCAAAGGTGTTCTATCGGGTTGAGGTCAGGACTCTGTGCAGGCCAGTCAAGTTCATCCACACCAGACTCTGTCATCCATGTCTTTATGGACCTTGCTTTGTGCACTGGTGCACAGTCATGTTGGAAGAGGAAGGGGCCACATCCATGATTTCACACAACAAATCCATTAAGTATTAATCCTAGAGTATATGGAGCTTCTGCTATGCAAGTTCTTCTGTATGTGTATTAGTACAGAAACACTAGTAACTAGAATGTTTTAAAATGAATTGTCTGTTACAATTCTCCTTTGCTGTTCTACAAAAATAATGCCAGCTCCAAACTGTTCCCACAAAGTTGGGAGCATGAAATTGTCCAAAATGTCTTGGTATGCTGAAGCATTCAGAGTTCCTTTCACTGGAACTAAGGGGCCAAGCCCAGCTCCTGAAAAACAACCCCACACCATAATACCCCCTCCACCAAACTTTACACTTGGCACAATGCAGTCAGACAAGTACCGTTCTCCTGGCAACCGCCAAACCCAGACTCGTCCATCAGATTGCCAGATGGAGAAGCGCGATTCGTCACTCCAGAGAACGCGTCTCCACTGCTCTAGAGTCCAGTGGCGGCGTGCTTTACACCACTGCATCCGACGCTTTGCATTGCACTTGGTGATGTACGGCTTGGATGCAGCTGCTCGGCCATGGAAACCCATTCCATGAAGCTCTCTGCACACTGTTCTTGAGCTAATCTGAAGGCCACATGAAGTCTGGAGGTCTGTAGCGATTGACTCTGCAGAAAGTTGGCGACCTCTTCGCACTATGCGCCTCAGCATCCGCTGACCCCGCTCCGTCAGTTTACGTGGCCTACCACTTCGTGGCTGAGTTGCTGTCGTTCCCAAACACTTCCACGTTCTTATAATACAGCTGACAGTTGACTGTGGAATATTTAGGAGTGAGGAAATTTCACGACTGGATTTGTTGCACAGGTGGCATCCTATCACAGTTCCACGCTGGAATTCACTGAGCTCCTGAGAGCCACCCAATCTTTCACAAATGTTTGTAAAAACAGTCTGCATGCCTAGGTGCTTGATTTTATACACCTGTGGCCATGGAAGTGATTGGAACACCTGATTCTGATTATTTGGATGGGTGAGCGAATACTTTTGGCAATATAGTGTGTATTATGGTAAAATAACAGGCTGTGTCTGTGTGTGTGTGTGTGTGTGTGAGAGAGAGAGAGAGAGAGAGAGAGGGAGGGTGAGGAAATGACTGCATATAGCAGCTATAGATAGATAGACGGATAGATAGTAAATAGTAAAAATTGTGCAAATGAACAAGTGCAGATAAATTATATATATATTTATATATATATATATATATATATATATATATATATATATATATATATATATATATATATATATATATATATATAAAACAAATATCTTCTTGTTCTCAGTGAGCATTAATTCTTGTATACAAGCAGGGTATTATCTTGTGTTAGTTCTTATAAAATATTTATAGTCAAATATAATAAATCTGTACACTTTAGGGAAAAACTCACAGTAAGCTCTGTTTGTCTGTAGCTGGGATTCTTTCACCGGGAGAGACAACGTGAAGATGATGATAAGCCCACAGAGCAGCGGTAAAGCCCCAGTGCACTAGTTCCTTCACAAGGCTGTAACTCAGGGATGCTCCAGGAGCATGGGTCCGTCTTTGCAGCACTCTGGCCGTTTGACACTTGTCGTGCACTGCTGAGCCCTCCCACTTTCTCCCTGGACCGAAATGTTCGAATGCAGCGAAGAAGCGGATCTCTGACGAGTCGTAACTTATGACCAAAGTCGTAAAACTTGCAAGGCTTTGACTATGACAAGACTTTTGATTTGTAGGCTATTTTAACAATATAGAGCTAAAAAAGGAAATGTGGGATCTGTAAATGTAATAAATGTAAAGTACTAGTAATATGCTTCAACAGATCATTTAGAATGCATTTTGCATTATAATGGTCGCAAATAATCACTTAGCATAAATTCATGTGGATGCACTTGTACATATAGACTTGAACCTGTAACTAACCAGTGACAAAAGCAGTTCCTTTCGGAATGGACTACGGCAACGTAATATAAAATACACACATTTACGATTACAATCTGCTTTAATGGAGATGATCCATTGCACCTTAAATGAACTTCACTCCCTTCATGGATGCATCTTCTGTACTTCTGACATGCTTTTTATTTTAAACTTTTCACATTTAACATTTAGTACCGCACAAGAAGATAAGGCAATGTTTAACATGCAAGAGCTACTGTTGGGTAGAATAAAGGACACCTGTGAGGATAACTGTGGTGTGTTTTGCTTTTGTTATTTTGAAATGGCTTCTTAGTGAATTTACCTGCAAATCTAAAAACAAATTAAAGACTATATTTAATACATCTGAATGAGACAACTGTTTCATATCCTTCACTGAGAAGTTATTTTAATGGCTTGTGATTGACATTTATTATGTCATTAGTGTGATTTATTCTAATAAAAACCTAAGTATAATTTTTTTTTTTTTTTTTTAATCTAAGCATTTAACGAGCAGCTTATTAGACATCTTTTCTTATATGCACTGAGGAACCATATCATTGCATCTGCTTTACTTTACTTTTTTAATGTTGTGATTTACAAGAGATCAGAAAGGCAGGAGTCACAAAATAGCATGTTGGCTGTGTGGAAACACATCAACTATTGAAGAAGAAGAAAATTATTGATTGTTAGCTACAAGTTGACTCAGTGGATGCTGAATGGAAAAATTTAGGTGGAAGCAGCCTATGCATGAATCCCACTTTCAAAGTGGAGCTTAACCAGCTTAAAAGCATTGGTTACAAAAAATAAAACGCTATGGTACTACAAGGTGAGCACGTTATGGTGAAATACATCACACTGCATTCTCCATGCATATGAGAATATGAATAAACATTTCCATACGAATGGACGAAGCGTACAAACCACACACTCGTTATTGCAGCTAAATGTGTATCTAACAGAGTCTACTGAGAACGTGAATAATTCATGAATGAAGGACATGGTGAACTGTGCGAAGCAGAAATGACAAAGTATTTACTGTTGGCTTAATATTGACTTATTTGATTAAAAATATAAGTATAACCTCATTACAATCACCAGTTCTCAAATACATCTGTCTGGCATAGAGAGCCACACGCCACATGCTGCTGCTTTCTCAGACTTTAATTTCAAAAGAAAAAAAAAAAAAAAAATAATCCAAGCACCATCCAGAATAAGGCCACACAAGACTTTACAGTGGCATGATAGAAAGTTGAGAAACCAAAGAACTACAAAATTTAAAGGAGCCTGTGACAGGCACAGATTAGTGTATTTATTTCTAAAAGACATTTGTATACAGCCTGGCAACAAAGGTTTAGATTTTAGTACACCATTCCTCTGTTAAAGATTCCTTAAAAAATAGATCTTCTGATGATGTTTTAAATAATTTTTAATAAAATATGTTAATAAAACAAAACTAAATTAAATCATCCTAAGCAAAGTGCAGTCAGTAAAAAGCAGTCCTCTCAGATGTCATTCACATATGACAGTTCAGTTCAGTTGCTTATTTATGGCCCCACAACAAGCATCGATGAGTTAGTTCAATACCATGGGTGAGTGTAAACTATTGCCAGCCTAGAAAATGTGCATCACGTGAGTACATAATCTTTTTCGGGAGGAGAAATCAGGACAAATCACTGATCAGTCGAGACAAAGATTTGTACAACAGATGTAAGAGCCATTTTCAGATCCAGGTGACTAGCACTTTTAAAACGTTTTTTAAAAAACTTGATCAAGAATTCCCAGCACCATCAGATCAGCTAAAAACTTTTAGAAACGGAAACAAAGATACAGATTAGTGGAACTCAACAAACTCTTCTAGGCTTTTAGGAATCTGGTCTCGGTACAGGATGTGATGCTGTCGGACAGCCCGAGCAGCCAGGCACTTTAGACTCATTTTCATCTGCGTTTTCAGGAGGATCTCCGAGACTCCCGTGGTGCTCTTCTCCAGTGGGGTCTTCTTCTGCTTGTTGGTCATGTCAGTGTGAGCTCCAGCCTCCACCAGACAGATAATGATGGCATGTAGGGTGAGGAAGTCGCTGATGGGCCGATTGTACTGCACTATGAGGTGCAGAGGGCTGTTTCCTTCATTATCCACACAGTTCACCTGCGCACCACAGTCCAGCAGTATCTTAGTGACTTGGGCGTTGGGGAAGCTGCACACATCGTTGGTGTGGAAATCGTCCACTGGAGTGCTGGAGCTGACGGCCAGATGGAGCAGCGACGAACCTTCTCGGGTGCGTGGGTCGAGTCGGATCAGATCGTAAATCTGCTTGTTAATGCGTGCGCGGTCCTCGTCGTCGCACTGTGTCTTGGTGGAAATGCACACCAGGTAGAGAAATGTAAAAACGTTTGACTCGTAATTGTCAGTGCTGGCAGGACGCTCGGCCTCGGAGGCTGTTTCCAAGCGTGCCATGCTACGCCGGATCTCCAAAACACTGCAGCACAACACCTGCTCAACGTCAACTGCTTGAACTGGCTCCTTCAGGTGCACCATCTGCGAAAAAACTTGTGCAAAGCGCAAGAGGTCCTTGTGTGTGTTACGGCTGCTTCGTTGACGCAGGTGTAAGGCATGTAGCCACAGCTTAATGCACTGCTCAAACTCCATGTTGTCGGCGTAGACGGCACCGCGGTATATGATGGGATGCGAAACGTCTACATTGTCCGATCCCAGGATGCGCTCACGGACCATCAGACCTTCCATGTGCAGTGCGTCGCGGTCCTGCCTGATGACCTCCAGGTCGAGAGGCGTCCTACACTCCATGCGACCTCCATAAGCTTCCACGGGTGGTGGGAGCTCTTTGGCGATGACCCTCTCGGGGTCGCGGTAGCGTTCCAGCATGGCCAGATACAAGTAATGGTATGTCTTGAGGATGTCATAATTCTCCCGGTCGTTAGCAAACGAAGCTCCAAGCAGCTCTAGCGCTTCGATACGGCTGTGAGCGTCGCAGTCAGCATGGGAGAGAAGCAACTCGACAACATCCGCCTTGCAGCTTTCAGCCGCCACTTTGAGTGGAGTCATGCCATGGCCGTTCACCACCATAGCTGCCTGACACTGCACCAGCTCATTCACAATTTCCAGATGGCCGGCTTCGGCAGCGAAGTGAAGCGCCGTAGCGCCGCAGTGAGCCTTCGCGTTTGGGTCGGCACTTTGCTCTAGCAAAAAGCGCACTACATCTGCATGTCCCTTATAAGCAGCTATCATCAAACAGGTATTGTTGTACTTATTAGCAATGCTGATGTCTGCGTTATGCTCCACCAGGTAGCGCACAATATCCAGACGACCGTCGAAGCAGGCTGCCCTGAGCGGGGTGGAGTTGGTCAGGGTGGTGTGGTTCACGTTGGCATTATGAGACACGAGAAGCCGCACAACCTCGAAGTGTCCTGCACCTGCTGCACACCAAAGAGCCGTGGCTCCATCGATCACATACCTGGAGGAAGATAAGGAATGAGGAACTTGTGATTGTTCACTATTCATAAAGTAGATACTAATTCATCAGAAACTACAGAAGAGCATTAGGAATTGATTAGTGCGCTTACCCGTCAAACCTGACTGTCCCAGTCTGCTCGGTGTCCACTCCGTAGTGGTCCAGAAGAAGACGGACCACTTTGTCATGGCCGTTCCTTGCTGCTATGATGAGAGGAGTCGAGCGTTGGCCAGCCAACTGCGTTGTATAGTCTAACAGGTACCGAGTCTCGGAGGCAGAATGGTTCAGTAAAAGAGCAGCTAGGGTCAGGACTCTGCCTTCACTGGCCGCTTTATAAACGTAGCCTGCCAACGACTCCATTCGGGCCGCCGGTTCTTCTTCCGTCTGCGCGAGTATCGCCCACAGGTCTGACAAAGACGCGGCTCGGCTCCCATTAAAAAGCCAGTCTGAGCTCACAAGCCCATGGGAAAGATCCACATGCGCTCGATGTGACCCATGACTACTGCTAACTCCTAATGAACTGATACTATAATATGGTGGCGTATTAACCTTAAACTAGTCTAGATGTCACGGTTGCTTAGCAGTCAGAAAACCAGGCAACGTTACACTCGCTGTCAAGCTAAAACAATAAAAATATCCATCAGGTCCTCCGTTCAGACAGCGGGTTTAAGAATTAAACCATCCAGCGTTAATTAACTAAACTACAAACTACTAACTACTACAGGTTAGCCGGCTATCTACAACTGACTCAACATAGGAGGATTTTCCTGTTTTTTCGACCCAGATGCTCTGCGTATGAACTTATTAACAGCGTCGAGCTATGTTCATGAGTTTTTGCTATAAATGAAACAAAACCGCAAATACAACGTTTATACGTTTAACCTTTATAATAAAACAGATAGCAAGCTAAGCTAACAGTTTCCGGAGTTGTCAGAAAAATCAACTAGTACCCATGTCCACTTCCGGCTCCACTTCCGTTCAGCAAAATTTTCAAAACAAAAGTTCACGTGAACACAAGTACAAAGGCTTTTCTAGGATAATAATACAGACATTTATGAACATAGTATATCAATATTAAATAAAACTGATTTTTTTGGTCTACGTAATCTAATAAGATTTTGTTTGTGCTCACTACACAGCCAACAGTATGCCAAAATCTCTGAGATGTACTGCAATGCTGTGCCTCCTCCACTAGGTGGGGTAGAAAAATTTTCAAAACCGAGTGGTTGAATGTTTGTAGGTTTTTCTCGTGAACTGATTGGAATTTGGGAACTGATCCAACCTGGGTCCAGATCTCAGCAAGGTCAAATTTCTAAAATAGTCTAAAAGGTTGGAGTGGAAGATCTTCCTGACCTCAACCCCACTGACCACTTTCAGATGGCCTTGGAACAGTGACTCTCACCCCAGACCTTGTAGCTGAATGAACACAAATGTCCAACATTTATTAGAAAGCCTTCTTAGAAGAGTCTTAGAAGAGGACAACTTTTACTGTTATTATAACAGTAAAAGTTGGATCAAATCTAGAACGGGATGTTCATTAAGCAGATATGGGTGTGAAGTCAGGTATCCACAAACCTTATTTTTTTATAGTATTACTTGATCAAATATTTATCTAATTAATCAATTCAATTTATTTGTATAGCGCTTTTAACAATGGACATTGTCTCAAAGCAGCGCTACAGAAGAATAAAAACATAGAGAGAGAAAAAATATATAAAAATTATAAACTTTAAAGTTAAGTTACTATTTTATCCCTGTTCCCCCCCCCAAATGAGCTAGCCTGAGGCGACAGTGGCAAGGAAAAACTTCCTGAGATGATATGAGGAAGAAACCCTGAGAGGAACCAGACTCATGAAGGGAAGCTCATCCTTATTTGGGTGATATTGGACAGTTAATAATGTAAATGTAAATAATGTCCTTTCTACAACAGAAAACCAAGAGCTCTTAAGGAACTATTAGGTCAGTGTATTTTCATAGGTCATTATTGACTTAGCACTAATTCCTTCCTGTCACAAGCTGATAGACAACTAATCAACAAGGCACTGCTGCTTACTGAGTGGTTTTGTTGTTGCTGTTTTTCATAGCATGCTGTGAAAAAAACCTGTAAACTGCTGTGCGTGGGAATCTACAGAGATTAGGAGTATCTGAAATTTTTTATACCAGGCTATCTAGCACCAAAAACATTGCCAGAAAATATTTGCTGAGATGACATATTTCCCCCATTCTGACATTTGATGTGAATGTTTGGCTGATTGATCATGATCATGTGAACGTTTGGCTGATTGATCATGAATGGGCAGGTGCACATACATTCCTATTATCTGGTAAATGTGTATATTTCTGATGTACAGCACTTCCTTTAACAAAGTTGCATTGTTACAATATGAATTAAGTTGTTTGTTTCACATATTTGGAGCCGCCATGACTGTGGTAACAAAACAAGGTTTTATGGGAGAGCTTATAGGTTTTCTAAAGTGCTTGGAATGTTATAACATCAACATACCAGGTGAAATGAAAAGATGACTCAAATATGTCACACTGTTATTAGTGCTAAAGTCCTGCATTACATAAGTAAAGAGCTACCACACTGAAAGCTATATGATAGAATTTTTCTGTCTGTTTTCTGTTTCATGTTGTTTTGTTGGTGTTACTCAGTTTAATGTTTTGCCAAAAATAAGTTTTACTCTCGGGTCAGATCTCAGTGAATTTAAAGTATGAAACGTTTCACCAACCTCAGCTTGTGTGCATCTTCTAAAGTCATCAGAAAATTGACTTTTGAATGATAAATGTTACTATAGTATACCGTCAGTCTAGTAGCCAAAGGAAAGTATGTTCAGACATAAAGCTGACTTGTTAAAGGACACGATTTTCCATAGAAATGTTTATCCGTGTAGCAGATTTTAAATTATGTAAGCAGTAAATACCTCCTTCATATTTGAGTACACACATAATTCTTCTTGTCACTTATAAACACTATCAAGGTCGAAGTTTGTACTATCATCATCTCGTTCAACAAACTTTCCCCCATACTTGATAGCATGTGAATTCCTGATTGTAAATGTAGCACAGCTCTATAGTGTAAATGTTAATGAGTGTTATCCCAACAAGGCAACAAAAAGTCTGCACTTTGACAGCAATCCAAATGAAATCCCTTTTCAGGTTATATAATACTACAGCATCAATTTAAAGCATATTTCTGAGCATATTTTCACTCCAATATAATCATCTGAAATTATGGGACTGAGTCATGTGCAGTGCATGCTTGATGTTTTTTTTAGAAATAGAAATAATGTGGCATCTCAGCATTTTTTTTATTTTATTTGTATTTGAAGACAGTAATTTAGACATTCTAATCTTCTGGGATTACATTATTATCCCACTTTTTAAAAGCAGAAGTATGCAATTTCAGCAAAGCTCAAGAATCATCACTAAACCAAAGCAGGTCTGATCCTCTTAGTAGGAGAAGATGAGTGACTGAATGTTTAAACAGTGCAAATTTAGAGGAGAGAAGGTCACATATCAACAAGCTTAAGCAGACTGGAGAGACTCTGAGGACTGAGACTGGAACAGAAAATCTTACTGGTAAGATATAAAGGAGAAAAAAACAATAAAATTTGAAACAATCAAAGGTTTGTCATGGTTAAATTTGGATTGAGAACTACAAAAAAACGCATAATTGTATAATTTGGAAAAGGTACACATGATTGAATTTCAAAGCAGGTTTCTTGGTACTATTTTGCATGTCTATTGATTACGAGTTTGACATAGAAACATCAGCTGGCAACATTCTCAAAGGCACAAGGACACCAAGTGTGCAGTATTCAGAACAGCATTTAAGCTTTGGGTTCACTAATGATCAGGGAAAGTACAGTATCAAGCCTATTCATATTTGTTGACATTTCAGCACTATAGAGATGGACTTGTCACATCCAATGTGTTTTCCTGTCCCATAACCAATGGTTTATGAAAGATGAATCAGTGACTGAATATTCTTGCACTTATTGAAGAAATAATGTGCGCATTTGTGTGGTGTGTGTGTGTTTGTTAAAAACAACTTTATAATCTCCTCAGTGATCACCATGATTTATAGAAGCAGACAACCACCATCTCTTTCCATGCTTGGCGATCCGGGTGCAAGTGTAAATAATAGATAGAGGGAATGAGGTGGGCTAGAAACGAAAACACGCTTTTGTTTTTTGTTTACAAAGACTAATCATTTTAACATTTTTATTTCACCTTTTACAGGGTTTTTACTTCCAAGAGCAAATCTGCAGACAAACCTGAAGCCTAATAGAGAGCACGCTACTAATAAAGCACTAAATCTTATTGTAGGCATTGCGCTGCTGTCAACATGCTAGTAATCCTGGTAGTAAAATCCCATTTCTAATACACACTTAGACACACACGTACACAATAACACCTTTAGTGATAAGTACCTGTCAGGAAGCCAATTGGTCAAATCATTCACCAAGCGTGGGATCTTTTGGGGAGTGAACACTTGTCTGTGAAGGCGAGGTCAGAATCAGGACCTTGAATGTTTGTAAAATGTCAAAAGAAATGTTTTAGTGCCTGAATTTTCAAAAGATATCAGATTTATGAGTTGTTGCAGTTTAGGGTAAACAAAAACATCAGCCTAAACTTTTAACAGCAGTACAGTTTGTATGGTATTATGCATTGTTTAGATGTATCTGCTAACAATAATCCAAAGTCCATGGACAATGATTCTTCACTCATTACTACCATTCCTTAATCCATCATCCTTACTGAAGCCATCCCTCACAACAAGACTAGTGTGTCTGTTTAAACAATAAAACCTACCCTGTCAACGTGCACTCTAGCACTCAGTCTACTAAAAACACAGCACTGTGGAAAATGTTAATTAGATGGAATAACAATTTTGCAAAAGCCTTCAGTAACCACGATTTAATCGAGTTTATGGAAAAACCAAACATTGCCTCGATAAGATAAGACTTTATTACTCACATTACAATCAGAAGCCTAGTCAGAGTGTGTACATTCATTTCCCTCGGGGCAGAACCATCAGATTAATAAGAATATATGCATATTTTATGACACAAGATTTTCAAGGCAGAAGTTTAAAGAGTGAAGAATATATTTCATATATATTACAAACGATAAATTAAGGAATTTAGGTCTATTTAGATTGTAATCACTAGGACATTAATATGCTTGGACATTTACACAACACTGAATATAATTGTTTGGCAGATTTAGTTAGTAAACGTTTCCTCCAAATACAAATGTAATGTAAACAACAGCTCTGAGTTCAAGAACAGGTTTATTAACATTTCACTGTACACCAAAACAGATTTCACTGTACACCAAAACAGGTTCTGTGTGTGTGTGTGTGTGTGTACCACTGGGGAAAATGCAAAGGATATACATATTAAGCATTTTCTGATAACAGCCAAGAAGCCAAGCTTTTGAGTTAACATCTAATGTGTTAAAGCAGCAATAAGCATTTTATACATGTCAGAGTGAACACAAATGCGCACTGCACGGGTTACTTTAATAAAAGCCTTTACACTGTTATGTGTTAATTATGTACATGCGTGTGTTAATTGGCTGTATGGACTGCTCCTCTAAAGAGGATCTAATGTACATTTTGAAGAAAACGAAGCGTTAATTCAATACTTCACCACTACATGACTTGGTAGCCAAACTGTACAATTGTAATTTCATTGCAATCCTTTTGTCTTTCTTTTTTGCCTTCATAGCGAGCCATGAGCTGTGGGGATGGTGTCGCACTGAGCATTAAACAAAGACAGTCTGTACTGCTCGTTTTCTACTACATTGAGTGGAATAACTGCCTGGCTGTCCTCGCGCTCTCCTTTCACACTGCCCGAGAACGGGCGAATCTGGCAGCTGTTAGACATCGACGGAGAGGAAATCCTCCAAAACAAGTCTTTGAGCATTTTCCTAAACTCCCTTCTCGTAAGGCAGTACAAGACAGGGTTCAAGCAACTGTTGGCGTGCGCCAGGCAAGCAGTCACTGGGAAAAAGTACGTTTGGACCATGTAGTACGTTTGGTCAAATTGCAAGACGTCCAGTTTCACCAGGACGCCCCAAAAAGTCACGGCTTGGTTTGGCATCCAGCAGATGAAAAACGAGAGCACTACGACTGTAACTGATCGAGTGACCCTCGATTTCCGCCTGGGAAGGTTGTTGTTCATGCTGCGAAGGATTAAAAAGCGCAGGAGCAGCACGTAACACACGCACACAATCAGCATAGGGAAAACGAAGCCGATTAAAACTTTTTGCAAGTGGTACAAGCCGAGCCAGTGGTTGCCACCTGGGAAACTTATTAAGCACAGGTTTTCCCCGAACACTTCCTTCTCTGTGGAGTAGATGATGGTGGGTGTTGTGGCGATTGTGGCGAAGAGCCAAAGCAGCGCGCTCGCCCAGCGGCCCGAGGAGACACAGTGATGACTGCGGTCCTTCAGCGCGGACGCCACTGCCCAGTAGCGCGTGATGCTCATGGCCGTGAGGAAGAACACGCTCGCGTACATGTTCATCACCGTGACAGAGAGTACCACTTTGCACATGACGTGGCCGAACGGCCAGCTGAAATCACGCGCGGTTTCCACAGCCCAGAATGGCAAGACCAGCACAAACTGGAAGTCTGTAGCCGCCAAGTTCAGGATGAACAGGTTGATCGTGGACGACCTCCTTCCCTGCCGAGACCTCATCAGGTAAAAAACCAGCACGTTGCCAACCAGACCCACGGCGCACACAAACGAGTAGACGAGCGACATCAAGAAGCGCAGCGCATGAAAGTTACTCGCAGCGCCGACATTCTCCAGCCTGGTAAAGTTGGAGAAACTCACGTTCTCAGACTCTGCCATCGTCTCCATCCGCGCCAGTCTGTGAGCGAGGGGCATATCACCGTACAGGCTGTAAATAAAAAGTAAGAAAAACAAATAAGTGCGAGGACGACGGCTCGGTTATCGTAGACAACGTATCTGGACATTGCACACCTGGTTTCCTTTCGTGTTCTTCAGCGGCTGCATATTTCAGTCTACAGCTTTCCTCGTGGTCAAGTTCGTATATTGGGCAGTTGCTGGATATTCGGGTTTCTCTCCTGTGCGGCTACTGCTTTATTGCGCTCGACACCCTAACGTGCGCGCGCGCGCCCACCAAATGCAGCAGGCGGTCAAAAATAATGCACAAGCGACACTTGAACAGCAGCAGCATGGGTTAGGGTGGGAGGGTTCGGGTGTATTTCCTTTTATTGCAGTTTTCATATGAGCAGAGCACTGTGTTTCTTATGACCCAGACGATGTACTTCGACCCTTAGTGATTGAGGCGATCCTACAAAGAAACACGCCCACTGTTTAATCATTGATACTTGTTTGTATTTCGATTACTATTCTGAAGACCAAAAAAAGGAAGAAAATATTCCTCCCATCTGTCCGGTAACTGAATGGATTTCATAGTGAGGTTTGCAGGATGTGCAATGTTATATTTTTGTTACAGACAGTGGAGCAAATCATATTTCTTATTATAATATAATATCAAAGCATCTTGTTGTATTTATTATTGGTTTCTTAGAATTTATTAGAATATTTGATTGGTCACCTACAAGGAATGGATTTCAAGCAAAAACAATGCATATGTTGGTGCAGGGATAAACAGCTGTACGGCTTCAAAGATGAACAGAATATTAAAGTACAAACTTAAATAATGAGCCTAATATACACTATATTGCCAAAAGTATTCGCTCACCTGCCTTGACTCGCATATGAACTTAAGTGACATCCCATTCCTAATCCATAGGGTTCAATATGACGTCGGTCCACCCTTTGCAGCTATAACAGCTTCAACTCTTCTGGGAAGGCTGTCCACAAGGTTTAGGAGTGTGTTTATGGGAATTTTTGACCATTCATCCAGAAGCGCATTTGTGAGGTCACACACTGATGTTGGACGAGAAGGCCTGGCTCTCAGTCTCCGCTCTAATTCATCCCAAAGGTGTTCTATCCGGTTGAGGTCAGGACTCTGTGCAAGCCAGTCAAGTTCATCCTCACCAGACTCTGTCATCCATGTCTTTATGGACCTTGCTTTGTGCACTGGTGCACAGTCATGTTGGAAGAGGAAGGGGCCAGCTCCAAACTGTTCCCACAAAGTTGGGAGCATGGAATTGTCCAAAATGTCTTGGTATGCTGAAGCATTCAGAGTTCCTTTCACTGGAACTAAGGGGCCAAGCCCAGCTCCTGAAAAACAACCCCACACCATAATCCCCCCTCCACCAAACTTTACACTTGGCACAATGCAGTCAGACAAGTACCGTTCTCCTGGCAACCGCCAAACCCAGACTCGTCCATCAGATTGCCAGATGGAGAAGCGCGATTCGTCACTCCAGAGAACGCGTCTCCACTGCTCTAGAGTCCAGTGGCAGCGTGCTTTACACCACTGCATCCGACGCTTTGCATTGCACTTGGTGATGTACGGCTTGGATGCAGCTGCTCGGCCATGGAAACCCATTCCACGAAGCTCTCTGCGCACTGTTCTTGAGCTAATCTGAAGGCCACATGAAGTTTGGAGGTCTGTAGCGATTGACTCTGCAGAAAGTTGGCGACCTCTTCTCACTATGCGCCTCAGCATCCGCTGACCCCGCTCCGTCAGTTTACGTGGCCTACCACTTTGTGGCTGAGTTGCTGTCGTTCCCAAACACTTCCACGTTCTTATAATACAGCTGACAGTTGACTGTGGAATATTTAGGAGCGAGGAAATTTCACGACTGGATTTGTTGCACAGGTGGCATCCTATCACAGTTCCACGCTGGAATTCACTGAGCTCCTGAGAGCGACCCATTCTTTCACAAATGTTTGTAAAAACAGTCTGCATGCCTAGGTGCTTGATTTTATACACCTGTGGCCATGGAAGTGATTGGAACACCTGATTCTGATTATTTGGATGGGTGAGCGAATACTTTTGGCAATATAGTGTATGAGAAGTAGATGAATTATGGTTGCAAAATAAATATGCCCTAAATGAGTCTGTTGAATTTAATTTCATTGGGTCTTTGTAACTGACTGAAAACAAGGCTTAACTTTTCACAGATGATGCACACCATAAGCATATGAACATTTAGACTGTATGGCCAAAACGAGATAGTGTAGGGCTTTCGTTTATTCATTGTAATTTATAAACACAGTAATCAATACGGTTGATGCTACATAACTGTAGGCACCCTATGCCGATGAAATGGTATTTTTTTTATTATTAAAGAAAGTATTCATTTCTCATTGTATAAAGCCAAAGTCACATTCACAATCATGCTGTCGTACTAAATATCAGCAAAGATGTGAAAACCTGCAGTCAAATCACAGTCATGCTGATATTCACTACAACAACATTCTCACGTGTGATATTGATTAATAATTCTTAAAATAATTTCCTGGCTGCAGTTCAGTAAGTAAAAGCCAAAGAATGAAAAAGATAACAGAAGCTCCGTTCTGTCTGCATCAAGAACTTGCACAGTGCATAGTTCTCTATCTTAATCTTTGCACAATCTAGTTTAGAGTTCAACATAACAATGCCTGTGAATAACATAAACCATGAGTCATTCATATATGACCTTTGACTATCAAATACTAACCATATAGTAGAAGTGATTCTCAGTCAGTGCTTTATCAAGGGTACTGGGTCAAAACTTGCAGCGAATTTTTATGTATACATCATATGCCTACTCATGTACTGTATGTCCTCTGGAATGAATGCAGGTCTTCTCTTTTAAAAAAAGAAACAAGATTAGGTGAGGTGAAGTACACCAAATGTACCCAATGGCATCCTTTAAAGATTATTTCATTGCGTGAATTTCTAGCAATGACAGAGGGTAAATTTGAGCATGAGGGTATAAGTAACTGGGTAGAAGGTCAATTTGACAGTCTCAAGGGTGGTGATGGGGTAACTCAGAGACCTCTGCAAGAATATGAAGTCTGAATATGAAGTAGAAAGTTTTTTCCTGATTGACCAGCTAGGGAACATACAGAACTATGGGGTTATAAATATCAGGAATTTGGTAATCAGGAATGTAATGCAAGTTGCATGGAGTAATCTGGAGTGCATAGATAGCAGAATGATGCTCATTCACTACTATTCATTGTTCAAGGGGCTCATCATGAGTACTAAATACAAAAGATCTATTGCCTCACTCTCTAATTTCTAATCTATTTCAATTAGTCGAATGTCTGTGATTTGTTGGGCTTTTCATGTCCTTAGCAGAATATTAGTTTGAATAGGCAACTAAATGAGTTTATTTTAGAGACATTTGCTCATCCTGTCAAGTTAATTCAGTTTGTGAAATGTCATTCCACTCACAATGGAAGGTGTTATTAATGAAGGGTTAGCAGCTTTCCTTTTTTTTCTTCTGATGTCTGCTCCCTGGCATCTCTTTCTTAAATAGGCTGATCAAACTTTTCCCAGAATGCCTGTTCAAACAGGAGTAGAGTAATTAGGAGCTAGAGAGAGCACCAAAGGACGAACCCTATGTGGTCATCCAGGGACCATTAAACTTTTCCAGTAAGATATTTTTAGGCACTGATTTCTGGGTAAGTTGTCTGTACCTGATTACCATTGTTTCCCTGTAGAATTCTGGAGGGAGGAATCGTAGCCTCAACAGACATAGATTAATTTCTCTAAGGAGATGAAAATGTGCTGTAATTGTTGAGCATGAGCTTCCAGGCCTAAGCCTTGAGAGGCAACAGCAGATCATAACTCCTGAACCTCAGGTGGATCCATGCGAAGTCTTCTGTAATAAACCAGACTGAGGAGGTATGGTTAGGATCCATTTATTTACAAAATATTTATTTTAAATGCAAATCCAAAACACTGGTGTCTCAGTCTGCAGGTGGAATAGAAATCGACATATCAGACATTTTCAATCAGTATAAATAAATGAATTATTTTGTGAATGCAAGTCTGATATAAAATGCGTCAGGACTCTGTTGGCTTTCAGTGTGAGACGTTTTTAACTCTTTTACACAGAATTTTAGTGGTTGAAACCTTCAATTTTTTGATGTTTATGAATAAACAGTAGGGGAATCTCAGAGAGAAGCAATGGGTTTTATAGCACCATTTACATTTGTAGGGGTTTGTAACTTTTATATAAATATATTACCTGTGGTAGTCTTGGTAAAAACAAAAATACTTAAAACACAGAAACTAGTGTGACATGACAAAGAAATTCAGTGCTGAACATGAACACCTCAAAGAAGCACAAATTTCATTGTTTGTCCTCTGGTAAAAAAAAGAGTTAACATGTAAGCTTAAATACATGAACAGAAGAGTCCTTGCTGAAATCATGAGAGGAGTAAATTACTGTGCTGGTACACTTGTGCATCATAGCCCCCTTTTTGTAGATCATACACATAAATTTACACAAAACGAATCCTTAGAATTGCCTAGGCTCGCTTTAAACCACTTTCAGTTTCAGAAACTCATCAAAAGTTTCTGAAACTGAATAATGGAGCCATGAAGGATCTTCAGATAAGTGCCAAGCTCAGAGGTAATATGTATTGATGTAGGATGTAGGATTATTAGGATATAATATGATTAAAAACATGCCTCTGAATATGAGCCAGAAGACTACACTAGGAAGCAGGATTGTTAAATTAGCAAGCAAATACAGAGTTCAACTTAAGGTAGCTCAATATTCAGTAGAGCAAAATAACTGTAGGCTTAGCTCAAGGTTATATTGAAATGAAGCTGCTTGCTTACTTAAGAATGCACCTCAAAACTAAAGTACTTTTCCCGTGTTGCTGTATCCTTTTTTTTTTTTTGGTTTCGCTAAAACACACCCACACAATTGGAAGAAAGAAGAAAATAGGCATGTGTTAAGGGTTCAGAGTTATTGTTTGCCATTGGTGCAGTTTGCGGAACATTTGCATTTGCAGAGCTGCATAGTTATTATACTTATAAAACAACAGAAGGAGCTGTACATACTGTAAGAAAATGTTTTGTGACTTATTAGTGGAGATAGAAAATGTCAGTACCATAGGAATTTGGCATCTGACACTATTTTGATATTTACTCACTTACTATTCATGCTCTAATAATATTATTCTTTCTGGCTTAGGCTTCATTGTAGTCTTCTACAGAACCAAGTGACCACCGTGATATTGAACTGCCACACACACACACACACAAACACACACACACACACACACAAACACACACAAACATCCTAATCCCTACTCTCTCAGACAGAAGGAGACAGTGCTTATTCCTGTGCCATCATTGCATCTCGTTTCCCACGGAAAACAGATTAATGCACTAATATGACAACAATCAGGATTATTAGCCCTCACCCAACCTCCTGTTTACATACACAGAGAACAGATGAATGCTATTTTAATTCAATTAGGTTAGGTTCTCAGTCTAAGCATCATTGGGTGATTGGAAACACAGGAGTGTTGGCAGTGAGTTTTATTTTGAGTAATGCACAATAACAAGTGCAAGTCTAGCAACCGTAATTCATTTTGCGATGCTCTTCCTATCCAACATGTGTCACTGTCCAAAACCACATAAACAACTTTGTACACTAAACTGCTGTTGAACACAGTCATGTTTATACAGTTGGCACATTTTCCCCCTTACAAAATAATTAGAAGTGCTTTTCTTTATATCACCCAACGTTATCACTAGGTTCCTGAACTATAATTTTATCTTCTACTGCTACAAAATTAAAAAGTCATGCAGCTTCATCAAACCTAGAGGAGAAATGCTAGCCGCTCCATCATATGATTACAATATGTAGGGATCTAAATTCGTCCAAGTGCTACCATTGAGAATCTGACCATTTATACACCACCTGCAGCTCCCACAAACACAAGCACATAGCACAGAAAAAAACAGTTTATCCATAGAGCACTCAGGAGTCGGCTTGTTGATGTCTGACTCATTTATCCACTTACTTACCCTCTTCCCTTTCCTTCTAATGGACTTGAATATAGTTGATCTCTGACTATCCAGAGATCTTTCTCCACTGGTTTTGCAGTAGCTGTTGTTTTTAGTTAAGCCGATAATGAAAGCTCGCACAAGCTTTCACTGATGGAATATGAGATAATGTGAAGACAAACATTTGCAGACATCTTTACAGGCTAAGGAATGGAACTGTCAGTAAGAGCAGATCATTAAATACGGAGTGAAGCTCTGCTCAAATGCTTATGTGCTACATTGTGACAGTCTTGTCTCCTGTTACAGTGTGTGTGTGTGTGTGTGTGTGTGTGTGTGTGTGTGTGTGTGTGTGTGTGAGTGTGAGTGCGATTGTGAGTAGGTGAGTCTAGGATCTGGCCGCTGGACTACCAAGGAATATCACTACCAAGGAATAAATCAAAATGTAATAATGCTTTAATATTATATAATCTATATTATAATAGTATAATAGTTTGTGTTTGAAATATCATCCATTCTAAATATACAGTATATAAACAGTATAAAGGTTCATTTATTCAAATGTTATTAGTGTATGGAGGTTGACATAGTGTTTATTTTTTATTTTTTTAGCTTATGTGGTCACAAATGAATATATTGATGAAACGTGTTAATATTTCAAGGCTGTCAAATGGCCATTATGTCTTAAGCTATGTCTTAATATACTGTGTGACCATCATACTTACTGTAATCCAAAGCTTCCATTTAATTATTTGATGGCAAAGGGTGAAAACATTTATTTGCTTTGGTATCAGGACAACAGGGACTCTAATGTGTCTTTATGAGTCAAGTAAATGTGTTAATATTAACAGTAATCTCCATATCCATGCTACACAATGGTCTAAGTACAACCAAGTACGACTCCTCAATCTCACTCTGTCTCCCTTATTTTTTAAATACAATATTGGTCCTAAGTTAGAATTTTCATGTCCACAAAATATACCAGAAGAAACATAACTCACGGTTTCAGTATATTAAGTGATGGTGACCTCAATGGCTCTTTATTGATGGCAAATAATTATTGAGTTTATATGTCAAATCATAAAGCAGTCATGTTGGCTAACATGTCTGTGTGGCCCTGTGTGCCCTTCAGAACAGTAAGAACCTACATCAAATTGAGATTGAAGTCGATTCCTCTAAGTGCACTGAGCTGTGGAAAACTTTTGTGAAACAAGCATATGACAAACCACATCCTTATAATATCTGGATGTTTGTTAGCTCTTGGCAAAAAAAATACTTTTGACCTTTAGTGTACTCAAGCTATGTCAGACTAATATAGATACCAGATATCAGTTCTTTAATAGATTAAGGATTCGATTTGAATAAATATCCACAAGCATTTATGATGAAACCATTATTTCATTAAAACAAATTACACAGGGCATTATAACAGTCCAAATGAATGCACAGTGTAACTGGTTAAAACTTTAATCATTTATTGTGACATTTTTACATCACACTGTAGCAGCAAGCATGTGAAAATCTTGTTAATGTTGGTAACAGTAGGAACGATTAAAATATTTAGCTAACATTTTTATTTGGCTGATATATTGATAGTTATAGCTAAATTACACTACAATATATTTGGAGAAACCCCAGAAACAACAGCCCTGTGCGTTACAAGAAATGAATATGGATTTGGGATTCATTAATGTATTATTTCAAGCTGGCATTCATGCTTCATATATTTGCTTTTGACAGATATTAAGTTCCATGTCACTGGTTTTAAGGTTCTAGATTTAATGGATAGCGTTTACCATTTTAAAATACACATGAATGCTGCCCCAGTAGTGATAACAATTCTTATGTGTGTCAGAAAGAGACAGAGATGGATCATGTTTTGCAGCACATGAAAGACTACAACCAGAGCTCATGCCAGATGTCAGATGAGAAGAGAATAGTAAGAGGCATAACCTCTCCTTCACACCTCCGAAAAGCCGTGCCTATCTAATGCCGGGTTTAAATGTCATGGCCGATAACAGGAGCAGCAGATCAGGCTCCTGTAGTCTGCGTCTCTGTTAAGAGATGAAATTGACTTGTGTCACTATCTGTTCCTGTTAGGAATGATTGTCACAAAGAGCTCTGATAACATGATATTACTGAAAACAACTCAGCCAGTGATCGCAAATGTGAATGTAAATATTTGCCCGCTGATTATTTTGTCACTGTTTCTAGTACAACAAAGTAATCAAAAATGAGGGTCTGACATTACTGATATGGGAATACTCATATTGTTCCAATGTAAACTGTTTGAATCGAGATAAATTTTAAAATAAATGTTTTCCTACACTGTACACTCTAGTTACACAGCAATTAAATCTAATACTGTTTGATAGATAGATAGATAGATAGATAGATAGATAGATAGATAGATAGATAGATAGATAGATAGATAGATAGATAGATAGATAGATTTTTAGAACTATATGGTATTTTAGAACTATAATAAGTTTCTCATTTATGTCTTATGATTTGTCTCACCTCTGATATCATTCTTCTTCTGTCTCTCTCTCTTTCTGTCTCTCTCTGCCATCCCTTCCCAAACCATTTTCCTTTTTTCTTCTTCTACTCTCTCTCTCTCTCTCTCTCTCTCTCTCTCTCTCTCTATCTATCTGTCTATCTATTTATCTATTTATCTCCCTCTCTCTCTCTCTCTCTCTCTCTCTCTTTCTCTCTCTCTCTCTGACACATACACAGGGCACATATGAAGCATTCACTGAGCTGCATTCAGGTGTATTTGAAATGCCAAGCAGTTATCTATAACACAACTAAAAACAGAGATATGGAGTTTAAAGTCTGTCAAAAAACATATGCAGTATAAATGCCACACTGAAATCCTAATTTTATGAATCCCATATTAATTTCTTGCAACAGAATTTACCATGTTAGATATATAGTTTAGAAAGTTCTATCTATAATATTCTGTTTCGGTCCCGTGGCCTTAGATCTTTAAAGACATCTGCTTGAATGTTTCAGCCAAAATTTTCCAGCTGTAATTAGATGCTCTGGCAGGCAGCCATTGCTTTTGTAGATGTAATTCTGATTCAAGAATTCTGTTTGTATACAATCCAAGTGATTTGCTTGTCAGCGATTCAAGAAATCTGCTTGTACACAGTGTAACTGATCTGCTCTTGCTTGTCCTGAATCATATACCCGTTCCCCATCCATTCATCCATCCATCCATCTATCCATCCATCTATCCATCCATCCATCCAGCCAGCCATTTTCTGTACCTCTTATCCAACACAGGGTCTTGGGGAGCCTGAAGTCTATCCCAGGGAAATCAGGGAATAACATGGTGGACACTCTCTATTGGGGGCCAACCTATCGCAGGGCACAGTTCACACACAACAGATAATTTTCTTGTCTTTGGACTGGAGGAGGAAACATGAGTACCCAGAGAAAACACCCAAAGCATAGGAAGAACATTAGATGTGTCCAGAATTGTATACTGTGACAGTACCTACTGTATTTGGTTCAATACCTATTGTATATGATTCAGTACCCACCGCTCAAATGTATCAACATACATCAATACAGTAATCTATTAACATAGTAATACAATGCAGACAAACTACATCTGCCATTTTTGCATTGTCATGTGACCTATAATGTCAGATTAACCATTTACTAAGTTAACAATTTACTAAAGTATGGTTTAACCTTAAGGAGCAACATTTAATACCTAATACAATTAGCTCTTCTGCAACAGTCTCATTGAATTCTGGGATAGCACAGTGTCTATATTACTCCTCTGGCGTACTGCTTTTCCACCAGCTGTATAATAGGATATTTGGACCCAGCTGTGCACACTCACACAGGGCAGAGGCGGGAATCAAACCCCTACACAGGAGATATGAGGCAAACATGCTAACCATTAATCCACCATCCCCTGCTACACCAGTTTTATTGATTGCAATTTGTCTTTTATTACATTCATTATTTCATAATAAAGTACATATGCAGCAAAATATTGATCTTAGCTACATGTTTCATATCGTGCTGCTAAGCTGATCCTGAAGACAAGAGTGATGGATTAATATTTAGTTTGGATCTTTTAGGAAAACCTCAAGGTTAATTTCACTGCATCATGAAAACTCACACAATTTAGAAAGAACAAATTTTTTATTAGAGCCAATCTGGGTTTTTTTTTTTAACAGAAATTTAATTGAAAAGCCAGATCATATGTTTGCATCTGTGTGCTTTATTAATTTTTCATCAATTTCATCATTTTATCACATTTGAACCCACACAGATGCTAACACCCTGGTTCCTCCCTCCAGTTAGTGAGTACGGGTTAGCTTAAAATGCATCTTTTGTTTTGGGATAAAATTAGTTTTTTACTTGATATGGTCAAATCTTTTTTACACCTTCAGTAATACAAGCTCTACTAGTTTGTGCTGTACCAGCATTGATTTCTTCTGGCTTCAGACTTTGTTTGATTTGGTTCATACTGAAATTGTGCACATCATTATTCAGACCTCAGAATGTTCTATCTATCTATGTTCTGTCTGTTCACGGAACACCCCTCTTTTTGTTAGTGAAAATGTCTAAAGAACCAGACCAAAACAATTATCTATTAAAACAATTCCAGCACATGTTTGGGAATTACCAAGTAACTAGTACATGTGGAATGGATACATAAGTTTGTACACATGGCAATATTTTTTAAAGAAGACTCTTTACACCAGGGGTCTCCAACATGTCTCACGAGTGAGCTGTTTCTTATTAGTGCAGGTGGTGTTTCATAGTAAAGTACTGTTTAATATTTCCCATTGCACATGCATATGAATGCAATAAAAATACTATTATTTAATCACATCATTATCCAACACAATTTCAGGTGTCTGGTTTCAAAATTAATATTGCCTTCAATATAAAGTGTTCTTTTTTTGCTGAGGTATGTGCTATAGGGGACTTGTAAGTAACAATTTGCTGTTAAATAACAGAATCAACATGAATGAATGTCTGACAATAATAACTGATTTATTTTTTTAAAAATTCAGCTGGTTTGGTTTATAGTAATCAGCTATGAAAATACATGTTACTAATAATATAACATAAGTAGCTCTTGGCCACCTTAATTTTGCCAAAGTCGCTCTCAAAGGAAAATAAAGTTAGACCCCTGAGTTACACTAATCTCTCTAATACATAGCTCAGGTTTCTCTTCAGTCACGCATAAGTCTTTTGTCTTTTACTACATGAAGAGGAACGTTGATAGGTTTGACTTATTTTAATGGGCTTTACTGTGGCTAAGTTGTTTTGGTGGACAGTGGTAGCTCAAGTGGTTGAGGATCTGGGTTGTTGATCAGGGTTCAAGCCCCAGCACCACCAAACTGCCACCACTGGGCCCTTGAGCAAGGACCTAAACCCCCCATCCCTGCTTGAGAAGCTCTACATTATGGCTGACCCTGCGCTCTTAGCCCAACCTAAAAATCAGGGGATATGGCAAGAAACAATGAACAATAAATAAATCTTTTCTATACCAGAAAAATGTATTGCTTGGGAATAGATTGGATTAAACTGAGCTGTCCTTTGCTATGTGTGACACTGCACCACAAATAACGGCATATACACCTCGTACATGGTGAATAAAAACACTCGTCCAGGTACTCCTTCTAGACTCCTTTAATCATCATCTTGTCATGGTCACTCTCTCTCAAAGCTGTTCATTAGTCATTGTTGCACTTTATTTGTTTTATTTGCTCAGAGGTACACATGAATGGTTCCAGATACATCAATATTGCCCTCTTCAAAGCTGAAAGATGTGTCTTTGAGGACAACAAATAACCAAGACAAAGAAAATGACCAGTTTTAGCACAGAATACCATTATCCATGACCTTTTATCATCGTGACCCTTTGGTTCTTACACACTGATTGAACAGGGTTTTTTGGTCAGATAAAGCTTATCCTTTATTTGATGCTAGATGTGAAGCCCTAATATCGCTCACATTTTATGTCCTCTTATCCTTTTTTTTTTCTATTTCTCTTTCATAAGAGCTTAGAGATTCATGAATCTGAATGAGATTTAAAGTGGACACTTTTGTGAGGAACGTAGAAGATACATAAGAATCTAAATGAGATTGAAAGCTTCTTTAAAATCATACTATGGGAAATGACATTAAACAGTTTTGGCTTGAAATCTTACCATGATCTATTCACTGGGGTCTTTTATCCATAGTCCTTCCTCGCTACACATTTTTGTATTCTCTTTGTATGTTCTTTCATGTACATTCGTCCGATTTAACCTGTCAGGTATATTAATAGAATGTCGGTTCATGTCTTAGCAAGATAAGAAATTTATGTGTACTATGTGTTGTTTGCTTAGCTCTTTTATTTTGATATTTGGTTCTTTATCCATTGTCATCTCATCATTGGTCTGTTTCCTAATATTTGCATCTATTCTCAGTTCACCCTTTGATCATTTTGTCTATTTATACACTCATCTTTATCTGTTTGTCATGAAGTTATTGAGTTTATGGAGCTACTGAGCTTTAATTCCTTTTTTGATTTTCTAGTGGGTGCAAGTGTTGAGGATTCAGAAGATAGGGATAGGTGGAGAGAGACGATTCGCTGTGGTGACCCCTGAAGGGAAAAGCCAAAAGAAGAAGAATTCCTTTTTTGATTTTGGGTTATTTTTGCCTCTTTTGTTTTGATTATAGATCTGCCTACTTTCATATTGCTTTCACGCTCTCTTGTAGAGTCCCTTGTAAAATTAAATAAATAAATAAATAAATAAAAATGCAGATTTTATCGTAATTTACTGGTAACCTGTATTACCAATTTACAATTTACAGATCTGTAAAACAAAGTACTGTAATATCTTACACATGGTATACAATAAAACATTTAGAATACGACTGAGCGATGCTATGACTACACAACCATCTGACCTTTAATTCAAAGCCTTAACCACTAAGTCACGACAACTAGTTTACCCTGAGTTGTTTGTAAAGTGTAAAATATTTATATTTATATATATTTTTTTCATTATTTACAGTGTATGACAAAGATTATTGATTTACAAACTGTTCACTACATTTACAAATTCTCACATAACATATTCTGACTTTATAGAATCAGTTCAAAGTTTTTATATATGACTTTTTATAAGTCATATTCTATACACTGAAAAAACAAACTTGTAAGATTTACTTAATAAAATCCTCATAACAATTTGCACACACAGATTTTAAATAAATTTTACTGTTCTAAAATTAAGTACAATTCACCTGTCATTATTAGGTAAAATCTATTTAATATTTAACTTGATGCTCATAAATAAATTGAGTAAAATTTACTTAATTATATTTAATATAATTAAATTTGATACTTAGATGTCAAGCCCAGGATTTGAACCCAGGATCTTCTTGCTGTGAGGCAACAGTGCTAACATTTAAATAGTTTATTTAGCCAACATTAACAAAAGTGACTTAATATTCACAGCCTTAACACAATCTTAACACAGGGTCTGTTTTTTGTTTTTTTTTAAGTGCATTTATTGCAATTTCACTGGAACTGGAACAACTGCATGATGCCAATGACTGGAACCCTTTAATTAAACAAAACGTCTTAATAAAATAAATAAATAAATAATACATACAACAAAAAACGTATACATTTAATGCACCATACATAACATTTGTTTGGAAAATGGAAGGCATAAAATATAGCAAAACAATACATGAAACAACATGTCATCAGAGCCCTACACGCGCTACACTTTTAAAATGTTTAAAATATACTTAAAATTATTAGGTTTATGTGCAATGACAATAAAACATTTAAATATTACGAGTGAACACATAATAATATTTAACCCTTCCACTCAGTTAATTTATTACATGGATGTGTATGTATGTTAAATTTTACTTAGGAAATTCTAGTTCTCATTGAAATTTAATATTACGATGTAATAATTATGAAGGTTAACTTAGTAAATTTTAATACACCAAAAAGTCATTTTTTTTCAGTGTAGAAAGAATTTTACATTTTTTTTGTTGCTGGTATTTTAGTCATCAGATGTGCTACATATCTATTATTAATAGAATAATATCTGTTTAAGTCTCTTTAAACTCCTTTACAGAAATCCACCATGGAACTGATGATGAGTTTAACCTCATCTCAGTAGACAGCACCTCACCTGCTTGATCCTTCCCTTGGTGGATTCTTAGATTGTTATAATTCCCAAGGTATGTCAGATTTATTTCCTGAGAAATATATAAGTAATAAAACTGACAATGTATATCTGAAAGTCTTTGGCAAACTGGATGTCCATAATAATAGAAATAGGCCTTGTGTCATGCAATGGAATGATATGAAACATTAAAAAGCTTGGTATTAATTATTGATTATTTGTAAAAATAAATAAATAATAAAATATAATAATAATAATAATAATAATAATAATAATAATAATAATAATAATAATAATCTGCTTAATGGTCTGCTTCATGACTGATATTATCATGCCATAATAACTTCAAAGGGATGTCCTATGTTGTCATTAGCTGCCAGTGATATAGTATAACATCATCTTGTTTTAAATTAGATATAATAACAGAACCTAACATGGTGTTTTACATTTCTTTTTTTTCTTTTTCTTTTTTTTTGCAAAATGTATATTAAAAAGCATAAAAATATTTGCATGTCACATAAAGCTAGTTCTGCAACAAAAAAAAAGTAACCACAGCTCTTCCACATGTGTCCATGGATTTCTCTTGGCATTCACCAGTGGCTTTTTATTCTATTCATGCCAGAAACGTTTACAGAATGTTAAGCTAGAGATATCTTAATTGTCACGAGGCCGTCAGAGGGAGCCGTCGCCCGAATATTAACTGTTTCTGTTCACTTCCGGTTCTATGACCTATATAAACCGCACGCTATCCTAGTTTCATTGCGAAGCATTGTTTCCTTTGTGTTACCTGCCAAGCCTTGATTTATCTATAGTCTCGTTTCCTCTTGTATGACCTTGCTCGTTTTTCTTCTGACTTCGTTTCTCGGACTAGCGTTTTGGTTTTGACTTTCTCTTCATTGCTTTCTGGTTTTCGACTCTATCTTTTCTGTGACCTCGACCAAGATCTTAGCCTTTGGGCCTTTACATCATCCGCGTATGGATTCTAATACCCCTACGTCTGACGGTACGTTACAGAATGCTTCGCCAGAAATGAGTCCAGCGGATATGCAAGCGGCACTGTGGCGGCAGCGCGTCCTTATTCAAGCTTACCAGGTGGAGGTCGACGCGCTGAGGGCAGCTAACCACCAGCTCCAGCAGCAGCCACTGGATCAGGCAGCCGCCGCCGCGCCAGCGCATGACACCCGCCGCGAACTTCCTTGTTTTGCCCTTCCTGAGAAGTTTGACGGATCCGCCGATCGTTGCCGAGGTTTTCTTCGTCAGTGTGATAACTATTTCGCTCACCAACCTGAGGCTTACCGCGACGAAAGAACCAGGTGCACGTTCATATTATCCTTACTAACTGGTAGAGCGCTAGATTGGGCAGCAGCAGTTTGGGATTCTGACCCCCAAGTTAAATCATCCGCGGATTATTTCGCTAATTTTATAAGGGAAGTGTTCGAATACCCAGCGGGCAGCAAGGATGTTTCCATTCAGCTGCTGGAATTACGCCAGGGGAGGGACGCCGCCGCGGATTATGCTATAAAATTCCGCACGTTGGCAGCGCAGTCGGGATGGAATGACACTGCACTCATGGCGGTCTTCCGCGAGGGGCTCAACCCGGAGTTACAAGCAGAAATGGCATGCCGCGACACGAACGTCACGTTGTCCCAATATATTTCCACTGCCATCCGTCTGGATAACCTGCGTCGCCAGCACCGCCCTACAGCCGCCACCTCACGCCCCCTGCCGCGTTATAAAATGGAGGAGCGACCGCACACAGAGAATTATTCTGAACCCATGCAGCTGGGAAGGGCACGAGTTACAGCAGAGGAGCGTGAACGGCGTATTAAACTCAACCTCTGCTTCTACTGTGGAAAACCCGGTCATAGAGTGCTCCGATGCCCTGAAAAATCATCTACGCCACAGGTAGAAAACATAGTTCACTTATCCAAAGTTTCTCTTCCAGCATATCTTCTCCTTGCTCATTCTCAGTTTTTTGTCACAGCACTAATTGACTCGGGCTCGGCGGTCAATCTCATGGACGAGATGCTGGTGCGCGATCTACACATCCCCACAGTCCCATGCATTTCCCCGCTCAGAGTGACTGCCATTGACGATCAGCCCATCGGAGGGGGCCTCATTTCTCGGCAAACCCAACCTATCGACCTCCAACTGGGATTATTCCATCATGAGCGTTTATCGTTCTTTGTCATCTCCTCCCCGTCCAACCCCATAGTGCTGGGCCTTCCATGGCTACAGCTTCATGACCCAGACATCTCCTGGAAGGACGGTGACCTCCGAAAGTGGGCCCCTTTTTGCATAAAGAACTGTTTTTTGAACCGCACTCCACGTCCATGCCTCGCTACTTCCATTGAAAGCCCAGCCTCGTCCAGCCCCACTTTGCTCCCTCCTGAATACTACGAACTACGTGAAGTGTTTAGTAAGGAAAAAGCAGCCAGGCTCCCACCACACAGACCATGGAACTGCATCATTGAACTCCTCCCCAATGCCGTCCCTCCCAAGAACCGAGTTTACCCTCTCTCCATCCCAGAAAAGAAAGCTATGGAGGACTACATCGAAGAAGCCCTTGTAGCGGGTTATATATGGCCCTCTACATCTCCGGCGGCGGCGGGTTTCTTCTTTGTGGAAAAGAAGGATGGAGGGCTCCGCCCATGCATTGACTATCGCGGTTTGAACACTATCACCGTGCCCTACCCTTATCCTCTCCCCTTAGTTCCAACCGCCCTTGAACAACTACAGGGGGCCAAGGTGTTCACCAAACTCGACCTACGCAGTGCCTACAACCTGATCAGGATAAGAGAAGGAGACGAATGGAAGACTGCTTTCCACACCACTAATGGACACTACGAGTACCTAGTCATGCCGTACGGGCTCACCAACGCCCAAGCGGTGTTTCAATCCATGATAAATGAGATATTCAGGGACATGCTCCACAGCCACGTTATAGCCTACATTGACGACATTTTGATCTACTCAACGGACTTGAAACTACATGTTTCCCACGTTCGAGCAGTCCTCCACCGCCTGGCAACCCATAACCTCTTCGTGAAGTTGAAGTTCCACCGTTCCTCCATCACGTTTCTCGGTTACGTGATTTCACAAACGGGGGTGGAGAGGGACCAGTCAAAAGTATCCGCGATCATGTCCTGGCCTGAGCCCACCAATATTAAAGGCCTCCAACGATTCCTGGGGTTTGCTAACTTTTATCGCCGTTTCATCCGGAACTATAGCACCATAGCCAGTCCCCTGACCTCGTTATTAAAGGGGAAACCACAGAAACTAAAATGGACTGATCAAGCCCGAACAGCCTTCAATAAGCTTAAGCACAGCGTCTCCTCCGCCCCTATACTCCGACATCCACGACCCAACTTACCTTTTACAGTAGAAGTGGACGCCTCGAACAGCGGGGTGGGAGCAGTACTTTCTCAACGCCAACCAGAGTCCGGCAAACTACATCCCTGTGCCTTCTACTCTCGGAAACTAACACCGGCGGAATTGAATTACGACGTGGGCAATAAGGAACTTCTAGCTATGAAGGTGGCCCTCGAGGAATGGAGACATTGGTTGGAGGGGGCAGCTCACCCATTCCTCATACTCACAGATCACCGTAACCTGGCGTACCTCCGTGAAGCTAAGCGCCTCAACCCACGCCAAGCCAGGTGGGCCTTATTTTTCTCACGGTTCAAGTTCACGGTCACCTATCGTCCCGGCACAAAGAACGGGAAAGCTGACGCTCTCTCCAGAATCCATGAGGTCAGCGAATCACCCTCACACCCCAGTAGTATACTCCCACCATCCGTTTTAGTAGCCCCCATTCGTTGGGATTTCATAGGAGAAATCGAAAGGGCTTACACCTCCGAGGCTCCCCCCCCAAATTGTCCCCCCTCCAAACGTTATGTTCCCACCATGTACCGTCTAAGACTGAACAGGTGGACGCACGAATGCCCCAGCTCCGGCCACCCCGGCATCCATCGTACGGCCCAATTGCTGCGTCGCACCTTTTGGTGGCCTTCTCTTCACCAGGATGTGGAAAGGTTTGTACGCTCATGCTCTGTCTGTGCCCAGTCCCGAACCGATTGCCATCTGCCTGAAGGCCTATTGGAGCCCCTACCCGTCCCACGCCGTCCCTGGTCTCACATTTCTATTGATTTTCTCACTGACCTCCCCGACTCACAGGGTTTCACAACCATCATGGTTATCATTGACCGATTTTCCAAGGCATGCAAATTAGTTCCCATGAAGGGATTACCTACTTCCATGGAGACCGCCGTGGCAATTTTCCACAACGTCTTCCGGAATTTTGGGCTCCCCAAGGACATTGTATCGGATCGGGGCCCACAGTTCACCTCCAGGGTCTGGCAGGAGTTCTGCAAGCAACTGAGAATCAAGGTCAGTCTGAGCTCAGGATACCACCCCCAATCTAATGGGCAGGCCGAACGTCTGAACCAAGAACTAGGAAGGTTCTTGAGGGCTTACTGCAGCAAGGAACAGCATCGATGGAGTGAATTCCTCCCATGGGCCGAATACGCTCAGAACTCCCTCACCCATTCCTCTACGGGGCTGACACCCTTCCAATGTGTTTTTGGCTATCAACCACCCCTGTTCCCGTGGTCCGGGGAGCCCTCTGATGTCCCCGCGGTGGACGAATGGTCCAGGCGAAGCCAGGGGATCTGGGAACGAGCCCATGTTCGCCTTCATCGGGCTATACGTAGACAGGCGATGCAAGCCAACCGCCGACGCCAACCCCACCCTACCTACCAAGTGGGTCAAAAGGTTTGGTTATCCACGCGCAACCTGAAACTCAAGCTGCCATGTCGTAAGCTCAGCCCCAGGTTCATCGGCCCCTTCAAGATCATCCGCCAGGTCAATCCCGTCTTGTTTCGCCTAGAGCTGCCCGCCTCCTACCGCCTCGCACCCACCTTTCATGTATCCCTGCTCAAGCCCTATCACGAGCCACAGACCGCGGACCCCTCTGCCCATGAGCCACCCCCTCCCCTGGACATTGACGGTTCCCTCGCCTATCGGGTCCACACCATTCTTAACTCGCGTCGTCAGGGCCGCCAATACTTGGTGGACTGGGAGGGATATGGCCCGGAGGAGCGATGCTGGGTCAATGCAAACGATATCCTGGACCCCGCTCTCATAGACGAATTCCACCAGAACTTTCCCCACAGACCCGCCCCTCGCCCGAGGGGACGCCCTCGACGCCGAACACCTGGAGGTGTTCTTAGACGGGGGGGTTCTGTCACGAGGCCTGAACGCCAGAGGGAGCCGTCGCCCGAATATTAACTGTTTCTGTTCACTTCCGGTTCTATGACCTATATAAACCGCACGCTATCCTAGTTTCATTGCGAAGCATTGTTTCCTTTGTGTTACCTGCCAAGCCTTGATTTATCTATAGTCTCGTTTCCTCGTGTATGACCTTGCTCGTTTTTCTTCTGACTTCGTTTCTCGGACTAGCGTTTTGGTCTTGACTTTCTCTTCATTGCTTTCTGGTTTTCGACTCTATCTTTTCTGTGACCTCGACCAAGATCTTAGCCTTTGGCCCTTTACATCATCCGCGTATGGATTCTAATACCCCTACGTCTGACGGTACGTTACATTAATGCTGTCCAAGCCTATTCAGACAAACAATAACGATATGTTTTTTGTTTCAAGTTTACTATCATGAGCAAAAAAGCATCCTTTTATAAGAAAATTCTTGTGCTACTGTTGTGTTAGGGAATATGCTAGTTGAGCTGAAAAGTTGTGCCCCAGCTCATGGTTTCTAAGAATGCTACTCCATCAAACCCTCTCACAGAGGCCATGAGACCAGTGCCAGAAATACAGTACTCCATCAACTGTCATCATAGTCTGCTGCTAGTCATTATAGATTGTCTCTAGTCAACCCAGCAACGTTGCATTTCTCTTGATATGCAATTCATATTTCTAGCTTGATATAAATACTAACATCTAACAAGCCTTGATTATCATGTTATAGCTTCTTGTTACTGATTATTTATTGTCTTGTTTAAGAAAGACCACACTTACACCACATGTTACATCAGCATTGTGGGTAGTTCCATGTGCCTGTCAATCAAAATCCTCTACTGTGGAAAAGAGGAAAATTGAATGGAAAATTGATTTCGACTAAACTTAGAAATATAAGAATTATCAAATGCTATAAAAAGGACTAAGAGTGGCAGAATTAAAGTTTGGCTCTAATGCAGTGAATGAATGTTAATCAAATAAGATGGGAATAATACATTAGGACGAAAAGAAAAGGAGTGAAGGGGACACAGGCTTTTGGGGCTTTTGGGGTAAAGAGGCTCTTTTTTAATTAATGAAATTATTTAATTAATTTGTGGCTCTCTCACATCTGCTCTTTATGTTTCTTTAATTATCTCTATCCCTTTTCCGGAAAATGGTGAATCATGTTCTTTTCCATCCTCGTCGTTTTTTGTTCACTCTCCTAATATAATTCATTGTACATGGTACATTGATGAATCTGTGTGTGTGTGTGTGTGTTTTCTTTCTTCAGAACATTTTTAAGATCGGAGAAAGCTACCGGAGGTTCAATTTCCACCTTGTTAACAGGATCTAGCATTTTAATGATTTTCACTGGAACTGACCTAATGGGATTTTATGACAATGTTAGTAATATGGCATGCTGGGTTGAAGGGACAGTGGGTAAAGGGGATAAAGTGGACACACCCCTATTAAAACGAACGGGTTTTGTGATGGAAAAAATAAAACTATAATAAAAAGATAAATTCTGTCAGAACTATTTCCAACTTCAATGTGTAATTACAATGTATAAAAAAATTAAGTGAAATATATATTTTAGGTTGTTGTTTCAGCTGCTCCCTGTTTTGGGGTCACTATAGCAGGTCTGCATGTTTTGATTTGGCACAGGTTTTACGCCGGATGCACTTCCTGATGCAACCCTCCCATTTTATCCAGGCTTGGGACCGACACTGAGACTTAATTCTTCAGTGGCTGTCATCAATTAAATGTTTCTCATTCACCTCAAATAAACATCAGCTGTTTCTGTAAGTTCTTCAGGATTCATTTGAATTCTGATACCATGGTCTGCAAAGGGTTTACAAAGCATGCATGGTATCTCACTTGCTTAAAGGAATTGATCATGAGAGGGATATAAAAGAATTTCCAAAACACTAGATATACCATAGAACAGCATACATGCCATCATCAACATCAACAAATAGAGAAAATTTGTTTAGTAGAGTATTACAGTGACATTACCTAGAACAGGACGTCTTACCAAAATTAATAAAAGGAGAAGACTTACAAGGGAGGCTGCTAAGAAACCTATGGCAATGTTAAAGGAGCAGAATGAATATCTGACAAAGTACTGATTATTCTCTGCATGTAACAGCAATCTTTCATATTCTTCACGTCTGGGCTATACAGAAGCCTGTTCTCACAAAATATATCCGAGCTCAAATAAATCACCCCAAATCATCTGGCTAAATGTGTTAAGGTCTGATGAGAGCATACCGACTGTGCAGCATGGTGGTGGCAAGATCATATCATTACTTTGCTTCAGCAAGGACTGGGGTTTTATTAAAATCAAGGCAATCAGCTGAATCCACCTAAAAAACTTTGGGTGGCCTGATGGATCTAAAATGATTTTGCAGGAAAGAGTGTCAAAATCAAAATATGACACGTTTGTAGATTCTTATCCAAAAAGGCTTGAAAGATGTAAAGTGTTGGTTTAGTGGTGTGTGAGCGTAGCAAAGTAGGGTTCGTTTTTTTTCTGCTTCCCCCCCAAAAAATTCTGATTGTTTTTTACTTGTTAATTTTAATACATTGTTATTTCACCTTGAGGCTGGAAATAGTTTTTGAATGATTTATCTTTTAAAACTGTTTTATTATGAAAACCTGCCTTTGCCTTGGAACGAGGTGTCTGATCTTACCCAGAAAGGGCCGGTGTGGGTGCAAGTTTTAATTCCAGCCATGCAGAAGCCACACCTCAGAGTATTTTGAAAGTCAAGGTCAACTGATCAAACCAGGTGTGTGTGGTAAAAAATAATAATAATTCAGTTCAAAGTGAGACTCTCCTGAAGCTAATCTTTCTGACTCCAAATCACTACATTGACCCGTCTAGCTCAGTCTAATGAGCAGACTTAAACTAACTAAGAAAAAGGCAAATTCTTCAGACTGGATGATCACAGAGATGAGGTTTATTGTAGTCGGCACTGAGTACAAATTACCAGGTGTTCACATGGAACATCTCATCAACCCCACAAACTTCAGTTCGGTTCGGTGTCTATATCCATGTTTCTTATCACACATGATGACATCAGCCCAACTCCTCAAGTCGAAACGTTCCACCTATTCTTATTTTGACATTATTATATTCTAATTTTAGATTTATTTCCCATTCAGCTTTAATATAAAATATATATAAAATGGGTGTCTCATCCCTATTATTATTATGTTTTGGTATTTGTAACACTGCAGTGTAAAACATTTCATGTTGAGAAGACATCATGACATAATTTTCCATGTTAATTATTCTAACCTTATAGTTAATTTATGCATTTTGAGTGATATGTTTCAGCTTTGACCTGGGGTGAACTTGATTTTCCCCAAACCTTTATCAGTATGCTTCAACAATGCACCGATTCTCCCAGACTTCAGCTGCAGGTATCCCACGGAACTAACACTGCTCTGAGCAGACCACCTGACCTTGACTCTAACTTCAACTTTAGAGGAGTTACAGTGGACGCTGCTGTGCAGACTGTCTGACTCTATCTGTTTCTGATAAGACTTGCAACACTAAGGATGTTACTATTAATTCATTAGCTACACAAAGACTATTCATTCTTAACAGACACACATAAACAATGTGTCCTTTGTTTGTCTTGTTAAAACCTTACTTCATTAAACCAATAACAGAAATGGTGTTCAAAACTACTCATGATGTCACCTCATCCCTTTACAATACAACAAATTCATACAGGCCCAAAAAAATTATCCCACATGTGGCGCCTGCTTACTTGGAATGAAAAATGACCCTATGTGGATACATCCCTAATGGTGTATTATATCCATTGTACATTTAAAAGATAGACAAGACCTCTAAACCTATCTAAAGTGAACAATCATTTCTGTTTAAAAGATCTCATTTTAAACACTCGAAAATCTGAAAATCTATGCCTGTAAAAAATGAGAAAATACAGTTTCATTGGAACAATGTGGATCTAATCTAATGAAGCACTTGTATGAGTTGTGCGATTAATACTGGCACTGTCTAAAAGCTCTCATTTACTTCCATTAGGATGATCTGAGATGAACTTGATAATAAGATTTAGCTTTCCATATTCAATTGCTATTGCTATCATTTGGTTTGATCTCTGGCAATAATAGTGTTTAAACTGTAATAAAAAACAACAACAACAACAACAACAACGTTTGACTCACAGCATCCTGAAATCTATTGAAAAGGGGGAAAGATGGCTCACCATTCCTGTTGGCTCTCTTGTTGCTCAGCAACACACTTTCATTCAATTCCATTTATTTAACTAGCACTAAGCAGATTTACAGAAATCCTGATGTAGATTTAGATTCCTAATGAGCAATCCAGAGGCAATAGTGGTGAGGGGGGAAAAAAACCCTGCGATGACATGAGGATGAAACAATGAGATGAAACAGACTCAAAAAAGAATTCCATTCTCTTCCAGGTGGCACCAGATAGTTCGATTATAAGTTAAAATACAGTTACAGTTTAATTTGAAGGATCTTCATTATGAACCAGACTCAGAAAGGGAATCCATCCTCTTCTGGGTGGCACAAGATAGTGGAGCATCAGAGTCCTTTAGGGTTATAAGTTTGTTGTTTCTAAGTGATACTGAACAAAATAACTAATAAATGAGACTTGGACATAAACTATTTTTCCAATATTCAATCGTCAGGATATTTAGCTGGAACCACTGAGCAATCTTTGGGGTTGCTATTTTGGACCATTTACATTTTACATTTACATTTCTGGCATTTGGCAGACACCCTTATCCAAGGCGATGTGCAAAAGTCTTTATCAATGAATACATTAACACTGGTTCAATAGGTCACATACTTTGGATCAGCCTAAAAACTGTGCTGGGATTTTTTTTAATACAAACCACAAATAAAGCAAACAGAGAAAATAAGAGCTAGTTTAGGTGCTTCAGGAAGGGGTAGGTCTTCATCTGTCATTGAAGACAGCCAGAGACATCTAGGGGAAGTTCATTCCACCACCTCGGTGCCAGAACAGAGAAGAGTCTTGATGTATTCCCACCTCTTACACTGACAAATGGTGGGACCAGTCGAACAGTGTTAGTAGATCAGAACGAGCGTGGTGCAGTGTGAGGAGTAATCCTCGGCCATCCTCAGCAGCAGTGAGTGATTCAACCCATAAAAGAAGGAGCAGTAGAAGTGCATAAAGGCCAAGCATCTTTCTTCCCAAAAAGATGCTCACAATCACCCAGATCTGCCTCTTTATCTGACAGAAATTCAATTTAAAAAGGAGCTTAATAAAACAAATTGGATTTCAAACTAGTTGCCATAGTTATAACTCCCATCAACCACATGATCATGACATTCACGTGACAGGACCGCTTCACACCTGATTTTACATTCATGTTAATTAGCACTTAAGTCATGTCTTGTACAGCACTCAGCGTCTAATTTTTGTCTTCTGGTATCAGTCGTTGCACTTGATTTGTGTCTTGCCTAGCTTCATTAGTCTCATTTTGTCTCTCTGCCTTTGTATTTTATGTTTACTTGCTTACAATAAACAAAATCTTCTGCCTCCTCTATGATCCTCTACTCTGGTTAGTGGAACATTGTGGTTCATGCCATATATAAATATATTTGCTTGTTGTGTAACAATTTAGCCTCAGCATTTATTTATTAATTGCGCATTTTGTCTTAGCTGAGCTGACTTCATAAGAGCTTTTGAAATCAGCATTCCGGATAGCCGTGATCAATCAGTTTTGTGAAATTAGAGCGAAGGTCTGTGCAGTTTAAACAGATGTTCCAGACATGGCTGTCAGTTCTATTCATTTCAGGGTAAGGATGAATGTGTCTGTGACTTTGACATTATCATAAGTTAATGAGGTCGATGAGTTGTTTATTGGGATTTCTTTCTGTGAGGTGAACCTTCCCCATCCCTGTTTCTCTGTTTTAGTAAGGATTTGAGTTCAGTACAGCAATTACTCTCTATCAAGTCCCATCTGTCTGTATCAAGTTCCTGGGTTGTGAACTGCCAGAAACAGTAATGCCTCCCTTTATCAACCTTATTGGGCTTATGGACTTTCGTTCTATTTGCTATTCTAAAATGGAAAGACTGTCAGAGCTCTTGGTTGCACTATAAATTGTTGAAGAAAGGACATTGTCAATATTTACATTATTTACTGTCACCAAAATGAGGATGGGTTCCATTCTGCGCCTGGTTCCTCTCAAGGTTTCTTCCTCATATCATCTCAGGGAGTTTTTTTCTTGCCACCGTCACCTCAGGCTTGCTCATTGGAGATAAATGTTAGAGATAAATAATAACTTTATTTTAAACTTCATCATTTTTTCTGTTTCTTTTGTAAAGCTGCTTTGTTAAAAGCACTATACAAATAAATTGAATTGAATTGTTTTCTCTGCTCTTCTTTTTTGAATCTCATTAATTTTGTCTTTAAAAATTGACCAAAGTTCCATAGTACTGAAAGATCAACCAGCCAATTCCTGGTTAACATAAAAAAGCACATGTGTAATGTGTGACACGAGGCATTGAAGGTGTAAGCGTTTATGTAAATTACATTTTAAAGGTTCTAAATGCAGCAGTGGCTTACGTGTTTCCCTTGTGTTGTGTGCTTGGGACACCTTTGTGTTGGTTATTTCTTATTTGAGTAACGCAGAACATTTTTTAAGTGATTTTTTTTATTTATTTATTATTACCTTTAATTTTGTACATGGAATTTGTTTGAGTGCATATACTGGTCTGTGTGTGACATGTAACTCAAATATCTCCTTTATGTGAAATAGGTTTAGGTAAATGTACGTGTATTAGTGTATGTTGTGTGTACATGTCATCCATATCGCATATTATTCAATGTGCAAATGCGTAAAGTCATGTAACATGACAAAATACATTACCGTTAATGCTAAACAGGTGCGATCTCGGAGGTAGTTTGACGCATCAAGGGAAAGACACTCATTTTGTCTCGTTTATTGTTTCACAGCTACACAGTGATTAATTGCTTGTGTGATCTTAGTTGCTGACCCAGATATCTCCTAGGTCTGAGGCCAGTAACGTGCCTGCTTATAAAACATCCATTTTTATAAAATTTCTATTTATGGTATATACAGCACTAAAGCACTTATTAATTTTATTATTTTTATGAACTAGAATTCTTTTTTGCTTGTGCCAATGTAGGAAAACCACACCATTGTGTGTGTAGATAGATAGATAGATAGATAGATAGAGAGAGAGAGAGAGAGAGAGAGAGAGAGAGAGAAACTAAGGTAAGCTATGAATTTACAGGTGCATGCATTTATTATTATTACAATATAAGTGTTGTTAAATTGCTGTGGTATAGGTGGAGTAACACACTCCAAACCTCCCTGGCATACAAAACTCTCAGTGTGCATTGATTCTTGTATACAAGCAGGGTTTGTCTTGTGTTAGTTCTTATAAAATATTTAAAGTCAAACATAATAAATCTGTACATTTTAGGGAAAAACTCACAGTAAACTCTGTTTGTCTGTAGCTGGGAGAGATAACGTGAGGATGATGATAAGCCCACAGAGCAGCGCTTTTAATTTTTAAGCTTCCCTGTGCATGTTTTCAATAATGGGATCAGTCAGCAGAAGAGAAACTTAATTTCTTAAGTTACTTAATTAATGTGCATTAAACATTTTAAGGTAAAATATTTTTGGCATGATGAAGTGGGTGTAATGAATTAATGAGTGTTCTCTTTTAGTGTTATCTTGCCTTTGAAGCTTCATAGATGTGGGACATGTGACTGTGTCTCACACTACATAAAACCAAAGGCAATTTGCCATGACACTTTGTTGGCTTTAATAGCGTGATGCTTTAATAAAAACTTCTTTAGGACACTACTTTAGAGTGTCCATCCATTACAAATGTGAAAATGTGTGTCTCTTACAAGATTCTTTAACAATGCATATTTTTTTCCATGTTTTAAAATTTTACTATTTGCAAGATCTGTTTTCTGTTGAAATTGTATTTTCAATCATTAATACATTTCAGGACTGGCCACACCTTTTTCAATAAGTACAGTTAAGTCTGTAACTGAATTAGAAATATGAGAAATAAAAAGTATAAAAGCATAAACCTATTTGTAAAGAAGGTTTTAACATTAATAAACTTCAGTCCTCTGTCATGTACTTATAAGATGATAGTAGATCATTTAAGACTATTAACCAATAACTGGAAGGTCACCAAAAATTAACTCACTTTTGTGTTTCCATAAAATGTACCAATATTTGTACCTATATTTCTCATCTGTCTCTGCCACCACCAACAGCAGCATAACAGGAACCAGCATTCTCCACTGTTTATCTATATACAATAGTTAACTTTCCCAGCACACTGTGTGACATTCCCACTTGGCAAATCATTTTTATCTTGAGTTTGGGACTAATATTACGACCTAATCACCTTTAGCAAATTGTCTCACTTGGGCTTGCCTATTACAGAGCCACTGTTGCCTTTCCAGGGCAAATTCTTGCACAAAAAGTTATCCATTGTGTGGAGATTTGCTTACTATCTACTGATGGTCATTTACACCGGCCATTAGAATGTCCTCCCCCATAATTTCTTTAATTATATTTACTATTTCACTGGGATTTCGGTCAAAAAAGGGGATTGCTTACTGGGAAATGACTACATCAGAACAGTGGGTTCTAATGACGAAGCACATGGGATGTAAATTTCAATTCTGTCATCAGCCCAACCTTCAAGGCTCAGATCCTGGCTAATTTCCAAACCGATAAACTGCATCAACTCCATGAAGCTTGTTGCTCTGATTGTCTTCTCTCTAGAGCCGTGGGTGTTCACATGCCATCTGTAGTCAGATACACACTGTTCTGTCCTCTGTGTAATGTCATGTAAAACTTACAAGACTTCAAGGATCTACTGCTAACATCTAGGTGCCAGATAGTCCATGCCTTGACAGGTCAGGGCTGTTATGGCAGCAAAATGTATTGTATTAATACAATAATTATATGTAATTAATATTAATGTATTAACTTCTCACTTCACAAATAGCCAGATACAGATCCTGGTCATCAACAGCACCTTTACTTTCTTAGTAAGTTGACTCAAATATTGTGACTTAAATATCTGGACACCTAACCATTCACAATTCAACCCCCCAGTATTTCAATACTATTATTATTTTGAGTGAGCTCATATGATCACTCCTTACTGAAAAAGAGGTACTTTATTTATAATTTTTTAAATGCCAGGACTTTCCACAGTCTACAATCTCAGCAAACAATAAACTTCCCAGATGTGTTCATGCATCTGAGGATGGTTTACTGGTTTGTAACACCAAAAAAAAAAAGGAATACATTATCTCTCCCCCTCCTTTTTAATTTTTTGAGGGACTGGCTGGAGACTGGTTATCTTCTGGCACCACAAGTCTCTGAAGCAACACAAATACACACATGACCATTTCCCAACTCCCCAGGGAATCCAGCTTCATTTCTAAATTTATCCTGTGCCACTCACAGTCATGTACTGAGCAGTATAGCTTGCTGTATTGAAGTGTTGAGTTTGAAAACCTGTGATATGAAATAACGCATATAAAATAAAGCATGTACAAGTTTTTAAAAGCTGTAATATGCTTTTATTTTTTAAAACTCTTTAAACTTTTTTACTATAACAAATATATTTACATATGATATAAAAAGGCAGAGCAGACTTCAATAAGGAAGTTGATTTGTAATAAAATTAGAACAGGAGAAGGACGCAATCAAAGATGAGAGCTGATCCAAGACGTGAATAACAGGAAATTTTCTGTCGGAGATGTACACAGACAGCAATCGCAAGCCATATAACATTATCGCTGGGGAATTTCAATTCTCACGATACAATAAAAGCTGATGATGGTTATGGATGTAAACTGACTTCTTGGGATGTTTAATTTGATGTCTGACTCATAGAAATTAGTAAATAAAACAAATTCTCTTCCATTTTTATATCGTTTTCGGACATATTCAGACAGGAATTTAATAGTATTTCAATTGAGGTATGAGGAAATGATGCTTGACAGAAATAATTATTGAAAAAAAAAAAAATCACAACAACATACAATTGGAATTCAAGAAGCAGAGTTATCTTCAACTCTGATCAGAGTCTTAACACTCTTGGGACATTAAACAAACCTCAGTCATAAACTGTCTGCTATTATGTGCCTCCCTGAGGAACTCTCTGAAAGACAGCCATCACTACAAAACAGAGCTTATTGCTTCGTTATCGATCGCCGTCTGCTTGTCGCTTGCAGAGGACAGAAAGTCAACAGAGCAGATCACTGAGTCAGCGCATCAATTATAATTCTGCCAATTTCTAAAAAATACAGAGAGGCTTCACCAGGTTTCTAAACAGAATTAGGTATGCGACGCTGTGCGAGATGACGCTTTAGTCGTCTGACTCAGTAACACACTGCTCCACTATTTCCCGCAGGTTAGGGTTCTCCATCGCTGCCGCTACCCGCTCCTTATCGTTGATCTGTTTGTTAACTGCAAGACAAAACAAGGCACATGAATTTATCACATTAAAGTCACTGGCTCCATCATATTCACACATTATCTCACAGTATGATAAGGATTGAGAAGTGATGAGGGCAGATTTGTACATATATAAATATTCATAGACGCATTAATATACAATCTCTTCCAAAGATCTAAAACACGGTTTCTGCAGACAATCTTAGGTCAAATGTTTTACTATTAAGACTTCTTGTAAGGCATATAATGTCGACTTTATTTTGAACAAGCCATCTTTATGAACAAGTCTTCTTACGCAACAGTAATAATCTTCATTTTACAACAAATCTGCAAGAGCAGCAAAACTGTTAGCAGTAATTAATGCAGATTCTTTTTACTGTTCTGAACAGTAAAGATTATTTTTTTTTCCACCAATTAAAATTGATTTGAAGTAGGTCCTGAGTATCTGAATGGCCAATAAAGCAACCTGACTGTATCACTAGCATGATTGTGTACTCTCTTTACACTGGTACACACTTACTGTCTTCCTCAGTTGAATGTGTTCCCTCAGTAATGTAGATTTCAAGCTGTGAACAGAAACAAAATAAGAAAACTATAAGCTCAAGCTCTGGATAAACGAGTCCCATTTTTCATCTCACAGCATAATGTTATTAAAATAATCTTATAGAACGTTAATATACTGCAACATGAATCATTTGGGCACCTGAAACTAGGCAAAGCAATACTAGAAATACTAGTATAGAGATACTTTACTCAGGCTTAACAATACTAGATGTAGAAATATAAAGCTTTAAATCAGAATCAGTCTTTACCTTGTGTTTAAATGGAAGACATCGCTGTAGTTTCACTTGTAAGCAGAGACCTGCAATACAAATCATTGCAATAAAAAACAAAAAACCCTAAACTGTTAATCGTGTCTGTCTAAAATAAAGTGATAGTTCAGCAGTTAAGGTTATGTGCCAGTAAACAGTAAAAATGCCAGGGATAAAGAGCTAAAAATGCACAGGTGAGTGCTTTAACTAGGCTGCTGTATGAAGTATAAACCACTTCATTCCTACACAAGTCAATAAACCTTAATATTCAATTGTTTAAAGATAAGAGAGAATTGTTGAACTGTCATTAAAGCAAAAAAGGGAACAAACCAACGACTAAGAAACTTTGAAATTCATGTAAATATTTCAAATATTATACTTTTCACTCTTCTTGTTGTCAATCATATAATTTGTGATAAGCTGTTGTATTAAATTACTAAAGAAATTTAAATAAAAGCTGTTCATTGGAGCTCTTAAAGAGTTTTAGACAGTTGTAAATGTGTTTTTCATGCACAGTGAATATCAGGGTTTGGGCAATGTTGTTGGATAGCTATGTGACATAAGGAAATAGACAAAAGCATGAACAATGCAGTTTGTTATCAGAAATCAGCTGTGTGAATGGCGGGAATATAATCAAACTGAGAAAAACACATACACTCTGTTCAGCTGACAGTTTGGAAATGCTTGAATGAAATAAAAATGGGAAATCTAACAGTCAATCAGGGCTCAGTGAATTCATCTGTGATCATTGTAGCACTGATGTGATTATTTAATCGAGTAACATTTATCGCTCCGGTGTTAGAACTAGAGCGAGGTCAGGAGCATAAATAATTCTATAGATTACCGGATTATTAAAATAATCATCAGTTGCAACACTAATCATAAAGACAATCTGAAAGACTGCCTGTTCGAGCATTACGTACAAGGTTCGAGGATACGACTCTGAGCTAATGACCACAACGATGCGAGTTCAAGTCCCAAAACTGCCACTGTGGAAATGACAGAGGCGCCCTTCACACCAGCTGTTAACAGAAGACTGTCTTTATCTTTTCACCCACCTATCAGTGTGGCCAGAGAACAGTGCGGCACCGTCGGGGAGAACTTGATAATGATGAGGTACTCATCGTCGCCTAGGTCTTGAACTTCTACACATTTTTCAGTCACCACATCCAGCTCCTCCAGAGTATTGGGTTTCTCCGGATCTCGGATGGTGCGAATAACATCTAAAATAAAATTAAAAAAAAAAAAAATACACTAAAGTATGAACTGAAAAGAGATATCAAGGCTTTAACATAACAGTAATATCTTTCAAGATCAAGAGTCGGGTTTAACAACAAGAGTGAAAGGTTGAGATGCTGAACAGAAAGAATGGTGTAAGTTCAAATCCCAGTAAGGTCTTTAACCCTTGTTAAATGGGATAAATGTAAGACTGTCTGGATTACGGCGTGTAAATGTAAAGGTTAGTGAAAGACATCAAGTTTTTTGTTTGTTTGATTGATTTGATTGATTACAGCTATCCAAAGTAAGATCAACACACTAACAGTGAAGACTGCTACACTTCCTGATTACAAAGACACAGCAGCTCTACGCACCGTTTCACCCGGTTAACCCTCCTGTACCACTCACCGTACACTTCTAAAGCCTTCTCTTCCATTTTCTTGGACCTCCTTACATTATTTTCCGTATAAAATCCAGAGAGCTGAAAAACCGTTTTTACAACGCTAGAAATGAGCTCCATTTTCTAAAAGCCTCCATAATCGCGCTCTATGACTTTGACACTGGAGAGTCAAGCTGCATTTGACTGGGCTGCCTGGGGCTGGTCCTATATCTACTCCATGATCCCTAGATATGTACACTACATAGGTCTAAAAAAAAAAACCCAGTGGTTTAATCGCGCTCTGTAGAACATTAGCGCTCTAACAAGGAGAGATTTGGCATGCAACCTCACTGGTAACTTTCACTTCCGTATTATTTATGTAAGACTTGAGAAGATGATAGCCGGCCTAGATACGATAGAAAAAAAAAATGAAATCATAAAAATAATACTTATTCATTTTACACAAATAGAAAAAAAAAATATTTCGAAATATTATGATATTAAAGACATTGTCTCTTCAAACCGACACCGTTTGTTCAATCTGTTATCTGCTACTCTGGTCTAGCTTTCCCTAAACCTCAGCTAGCGGTTGTTTTATTGGCTAAATGGTAGCACGTGACGATACATGGCATGTGACGGTCAGCTGCATCATGTTTGTTTCGAATGTTTTTCCTATTTCTTAACACCTGAGGGATGTCAGCTTTCTGATTTCGTCTAAAAATGGGGAAACAGAAATTACACATGGGCAATTAGTTTCTATGCCTTATTGCTCAGTCTAGGCAGCGCCCAGTTTCTGAGATATATATATGTTGCCTTCTTTAATTCTGTTAAAACACCTTACACCATGTTAAGTAGGCCCGAGGCGCGTGCACAGAGTGCATTAGAGGTTGCTCTGGTACCGGACAGTGGTTTATGTACAGATGTGGGGCACACTGTTAAAGCCAGAGTGGCTGCTGGCTGTTCACTGCTCTGCTGTCTGAATGTTGACGGCAAACTGACGATCCGTGATGTTTCTGAACCTGGTACTGCAGTGCATCTGCCTGAAGACTCTTACACAGAGTGAGTTTAGCGGCTTTTCACAAAATGTATATCGGGTGCCTTCTCTTATTACTGTTTTGTTCATACATTAATTCTTATACTACATCTCTCTCTCACTCTCTCTCTCTCTCTGTCACACACACACACACACACTATCTGACTATCTGCTTGTCTGTCTGTCTGTCTTTATTTATTTATTTGTCTATCTATCTATCTATCTATCTATCTATCTATCTATCTATCTATCTATCTCTGCCTGTCTGTCTGTCTGTCTATCTATCTATCTACATTGTCATGGTCAGGGTGACTGCGGATAAGTAGTAAAGAGTGTCCCATAAATTCACTCTCACAGGACACATCTAAAGCACAGTGAAATAAACACATTTATTTATATAACGTGTTCAATATATTCTCTTTGAAAAATTCATTTGGATCCATTCTTCCGCGCTCAGATACATAATGGTCTGTCAAAATATAAAAATATTCATTAGTCCTTTAATGCTAGACTTATGAGACACCATGTGTATCCCTGGAACACAGCTGGACCAAACCCACATGGACACAGGGGCAACATTTACACAGACTGTAACTCGAGCTCAGGATCGAACACTACCTGTTGCATCTTCATTAAAGTCGCCCTATTTTCCTCATCTACTCATCTCATCATTGTGTGTTTTTGTTTTTCTAAATGAGCTGTATGCCATGTTTCTTTATCTTGTTTGATAGCTTTCTCTGGGAGGTGTCCACTGAGCAAAATAAAGTTGACAAGCCCAGACTCCTGACTCTGAGACCAGCTTGTAATCTTAGACTTCATGAGATTGATTCAGAAAGGCAGGTGACGTCAGTGGCCGAGTGTGCTACAGACAGACTCCTGCAGCTTGTCAGTAAGGACTTAAGTGAGTGTGAAAATATGTTTTATATTCATATACATGTTTTTTATACATTTAAGTCCTGCATGTGTTTCACTGGGGCAATGTGGGAACATTAGCCAAAAACCTGCGTGTTTAACTAGTTCTCAATAATTATTAATTATTATGTTAAGAACACATTTCTGCTTTTTTGAAAATTCTCGAAAGTATTCTCATACTGTTAAATAATCCATGCCTTTTAAACTATTTCTGTTGGAATATTATTCCACGTTATCCTCTTTAACCAATCACCATAAACTGAGTCTCTGTTCCAGATGGGAGTAAACTGGCCTCAACAAAACTGCTGTCGTTCACTGACGGTCTCTGTCACCTCCTGCTGAATGGATGTGTCCTGGTACATCTTCGATGGGAGGAGGGCTCTGCTGAGCCAGAGCTGCTGTCTTGCTGTGTCCTCAGTCTGCCTTCTGAAACTCAGGAAATGTTCACAGACTACCAGCTCTGCAAAGGCATTCTCTTTATGCTAGCAGGCCCTGGATTCATATGTATCCTTTTTATTGTATTCATATGTAACCTGTTTAGCAGATGTCAAACTGTTGTATGTTTGCATAAACTGTTGTGAGTCTGTAAAGAAAGGGTTTGTATATGCAGCATAATGGTGCATCAGGTAGCATTGCCACCTCACAGCTCCAGGGTTACAGTATGTCAGAAGTTTTACATGTTCTCCCCAAGTCTGCATTTGTTTCTTTAAATAAATATGCCCGGACTGGTTACACTAAATTACCCCTAGGTGTGAATGAGTGTAGAAATATGTGTGTCTGCATAGGGCCCCCTTCATTAGGTGAAGTTTGTAGACACTTAACTATCACACCCATGTGTGGGCCTTCCCTAAACAACTGAAGCACACATTTGGATAAAATGTCATTGTATGCAGTAGAATATAAGAGGAACACACCTGTTTCAACATGACAATGCCCTGTACACAGAACAAGGTCCATGAAGACATGGTTTCTCAATTGTAATGAACAGAGCCCTGATCTCAACCCATTTGGAATAAACTGGAATACTGACTGAACTCCAGACTCATCCAACATAAGTGCCTGACTTCACTAATGATCTTGTGGCTGAATGAGCCTTCACAGAAGAGTGGAGGTTATTGTAAGAAGAAGGGACAAAATCTAAACACATATGGGTTTGATTGGTCATGTTCCACATGCTTGTGGCTTTTTAGTGTACAATTAGTACACTATAGGACCACCACTAGCGTGAACCATTCTCACCACAGCACTGACATGGTAGTGACTTGTTGCACTGGTATGAGTGTACTGTAGAGCACCTCTGAAACCATGCACTAGTAGACAGTCCACAACTGACTAGTACTGCTGTGTCAAATCAAGCACTTTTGTGCTAGTTACTTCCTAGTAACTAGCTAGATCAAATCCTAGCTAATTTTTAGCTAGTGTTACCTTAAGTGTTAAAATTTTGTCACATACTTTCAGAAAATGTCGGCTTGTGTACCAGCCCTCTAGGTTTTCGTATTACTAAATGCCTTTGACTGTAAGGCCAGGGTTTTTAATTTAAGATGCAGATCAGTGCAGACAATAATCAATAATAAAATGTTTTTCCATTGGGCTTTTTCTTAACTGTATTTGTCAGATGTCTTTGACAGTGCAGATGGGAAGCACCTCGCTACAGTGGATCTCCCTGGTTACTACATATCAGTACAGAGGGATACAGAGCCTGTTGAATCTCTCTCTTCCTTCTGCCTTCTCCACATTTCGCAAGACCTCAGCACAGTTGTGGCTGCCACAAGACAAAACCACGCACTGGCTGTTGATCTCAATGATTATTTCAGGTGTGTTACAAGATGCTTTCTTTGTTTTCCGTATAATTTCCCCAAATGCTAAGGGGGAAGTTTTTTATGATGGTTATATTGGCATATAGAATAAACCATCTGTTCTTAGATATTTTGATATTGATGTTAACGTGTAAATGTACTAAATTTACATTCAATTCCTTCGCTCCTTCCTTAAAATTCCTTGATTTTTTTTTGGTAGGATTCACAAAAACCAGTTGCACTCTCAGCTGGACCCCAGACCTCTTCCTCTCATACCCACAAAGCCTTGTGATCAGGACAGCATTGCCAGCTCAGCTTACAGTCAGTCTGTATTAGGAACTCACTACCAAAGTGATCAGTAAGGCAATATATACTGTTACCTTCTGCTTTCTTTTTGTAAATGACTCCGTATTCAATGTGTGCTATCAGATCTAGTATTACCGTTCGTGCCACTAATACCATAATTGTCGTTAGTACTGATCTACTTCTGGTCTCTGATTGGCTAAAACTAGATTTACATCTATCCTTTAGTGCTAGACACCCAGTGTTACTATTTTCAACTGAATATATATGTATCTTTTTTATATATGTTGAAATGTATTATATCTTTTCCTTCTTATTTCCATACCCCCTTTACTGTAAAGTGATCTTGAGTTTCATTATGGTAAAGATTCTTTATAAACAAAGGGCAGACTTTACTAAACATGATAGACTTTAGCCCTTATAACCACTTAGTCACTATGTAATTATAGTCATGCCTTACGCTTTGTTTACAGCTTATGGGAGGCAAGACTGGCATTGCTCTATACGCAAGCAAAAGCTTCAGTTCCTTCAGCTCTAAGGCTTCCATGGTACAAAGACCTCCCTCGCGCCGAATGCCGTGAAGCATCGGTCACCGCCAAGCTCAGTCGGTCCACTCTACCACCAGGAGGTGCTGTTATGTCTTTCACTCTGCCTGAACGGAACGCACCGAATCTGTTGATTGTCTCTGAGTTTTCAGCAGTGCTTAGTTTTACGTCACCTGATAACAGCAGCGCAGCCCTGGCCTACTGGGACCTGGAGACTCAGAGTGTTACATATCATCACATTGATGTGCCAGCCTTACCTGTCTGCTGGTCCGAAGAGGAACATCTCTCTCTGATTCTGAAAGGTGAACAGTGAATCTAAGCAGAATGGAACTTTAGGAAAAGTTTGAGTGTAGTTGTGCGTAGTGTGACGTGTCTGTGTGTGTTTGTTGCAGCATCAGGGATGTCTTTGGTGATGTTCACGGTTTCTCAGGAGGAGCTGCTGAACAGACTGATGGTGTTTGGAAGTGCCGGGACGGTGGACTCGCTGTGCCATCTGAATGCTTGGGGACGTTGTTCAATGCCCATCCATTCCTTGCAGGTGCACAAAATCCTCTGAGTTATAACCATAGATGCAGTTAGAAAACTTGAAAGCCAAGTTTACACATTTATCAAAGGCTGTAACCTTAATGATCTGTTTTAAATGTTGGTGTTTGATAATGAAGACCATGACATGAATGTAAACATTCCTTGAACTGAAAGCTAATATTTTATTGCATAATAGCATTATAGTATAAACAAATAACTTTTCCCTTTTTTTAGGCAGGACTAAAGAACCGACAGCTGGACATGGTGGATTTCTTCCTGAAGAGTAAAGAGAATATTCTCTGCCCAACCACAAGCTACAGTCTGCCTGAGCAGACCTCCACCTCAACACAGATGCAGCTGAATAGTAAGCTGTTTGGTGGTGTTGCTGTTGTTGAAAATTGTGTGTAAAATGAACAAAACTTACAGAAATTGAAAAACTATGGTTTAAGTATGGTACTTGCGTATTAAAATGGCTGTGAGATTTGGACAAACGTTTTAATTTAAAATGAACACAGTATCACAATTAATAAATTAAATTAGTTTTAAGGGCAGCACAGTGACTTAGTGGTTAGCACTGTTGCCTCACAGCAAGAAGGTCCTGGGTTCGAATCCTGGGTTCAAACAGGCAGGGGCCTTTCTGTGTGGATGGCTGTGAGATCCACACAGGGCAGGGGCCTTCCCTGTGCCTGCATGGGTTTACTCCGGGTACTCCGGTTTCCTCCCACAGTCCAAAAACCTGTACATTAGGTTGATTGGTAACTCTAAATTGCCCATAGGAGTGAGTGTGAGTGTGTGTGGTTGTCTGTCTATATGTGTGGCCCTGTGATGGACTGGCGACCTGTCCAGGGTATACCCCCGCCTTTCGCCCAATGTGTGCTGGGATAGGCTCCAGCAGACCCCGGGAATAAAGCGGGTATAGAAAATGGATGGATGGAATTAGTTTTGACATAAATTCCTGGGGAGAGGTCAAGCTTATTTAGCTACATTATTTACCATCTTCTGAAAGAGTAGCACACTATGTGAAATAGTCAAGAAGATACTGGCCTGTATTTTTGGCTCTGAGCTGTGGTGTTTTCTCTTAAAATCGTATCATTTAAAGGATGTAGCATCTTTTTTTTTTACCCCACTCACTTCCAGGCTCCTGGGCTACTGAATCCCAAATGGCTTCCTATTCATTCCACCAGTCAAAAGTTTTGACACAATAGATTGAATATTATTTTTCATAGACACTTTGATAAATGCTTGAGGTTGACGCTTGTGTCGAAGTTTTACTATGAGGCCAGGTGTTTATGGACACCGGACCAGCACACCCATATGTAGTTCTAATTCACAAAATTGTATAGAATGATGTAGCAGTACAATTTCCCTTTATTGGAAGTAAGAGGCCAAAGCACGACAATGGAGTGGAAGAACTTGATTGTCCTACACAAACACCCGATCTCTCTAATGCTCCTGTGGCTAAATGGGCAAATCCCCACAGCCACACTCCATAATCTAGTGAAAAGCCTTCCCAGAAGAGTGGAGCTCATTATAATAGCAAAGAGGGAACTAAATCTGAAACAGGATGTTCAACAAGCACATGGGTTAGACACTGGAGTCCACAAACTTTTCGCCTTATACACTGATAGCGAAATTAATGCCTATGCTTGAATTTACTTCTGAAACAAAGTTTATTTGTAGTTCAAACTTAAAAATAAATGTAAAAATAAGAAATCTTTTATCAGCAGATGTTTTTAGTCAGCAAGTTCTAACAAAGTTTTAACTTTAAACAAGAAGGTGAAAAGCTTAATAAAGTCTCATTATTATTATTATTAGCAGTATTTTTCTAAAATAGTAGAAATGTTACTTATACTGTATTACCTACATTAACCTACACAGAAAGTGTCCTGCACTATATTATGCAGGTGTTTTAATTAACATTTAAATACTGATTTGTTTGCTATATGTTCATTATATTTATTCTGAAATTATTATGGATTATTCATTCATTCGTTCGTTGATCTTCATCATCCGCTTGCTCAACCTGCTCAGAGTCCTGGATATGGATTATAAAGAGTGCTTTAACAGTGAAATTTGTTCTGACAGCCCTAAATATGTACCCCTAAGTGTGAGTAATGAACAGCTATAATTAGAAAGAGCACGGTAATTACTCACATGATTGAGCATACAAACCTAATCCTAATATACCACAGATGATTTGATTAGACAGGGCTGTACATTGAGGTGCGGGTGGTGTGTTTGTTAGATGAGAGAGGAATGGAGAAAGCTGTGTGCTTAGACAACTGACGTAGACCGTGTGCTGAAGTGATGCATCTTGATGTTGAATTAAGTAACCTTGTGTGGGTTTGCTTGTGCAGTGATCTTTTCTTTTTTTTCCCGCTCTTTTGTGTTTTTCAGTAGTCAGTGTAAATATTTTTTTTCTTATTTCATACAATATTTACCTGATTCTTTGTCATCTTGCCAAAATCTATAATATACTGGTTAAAAAAGGTCAAAATGTCTCACCTATTGATGAGATATAGAGCAGACATCACAGTTCAGGAACTTGGATTTCATTCCATGTTTAATCTGAAATGAAATTTTATTATTTAATCGTACAGTACTGTATAAGTCTATTCAGAATTTGATTAATTTGTAGGTTTGCATGCTAAACTGCTACTTGTAACCGGAGTTGCTTGAGCCTGTACCTCATATAATTATTCTTGTCTGTAAAAGACATCCAGGATCTGTGTCCAGCATTGGATCTGCTTCAGTGTGCTATCAGAGACACATACGCCGAGGGTCAGAGTCGACAGTTCTGTGAACAGCTGCTCAGCATGACACTAAACTTCCTCAACACACAAATCAGAGTCATCCTAACCAGCACTCCAGGTAACATATACTCAATTCATACTCACTCATTCAGAGTATTCGCAATACGGATGTATAAAAGACAGGATATGTGCTATATATGTGCTTTTTTCATTCTGCTGTCACAGAGCCGGATGCTAACTTACATGAGTGTGTGAAGATCTTGAATGGTTATATCTCTAAACTACGTACCTATTTGAAGAAGTACCCATGGCTCGGAGGGGGTGAGAGTCAGGCTCCTCCTTCAGACACTGTCCCTGGTACAGCCTCTGAGGATGAGTTCGACACACGCTCCGTTGAGGTAGAGGCCTTTTTAATGAAAGCATATCTATTGCTGTGAACGTAGCAGTCACAAACTTTTTAGCAGTGTGATTTTGTTGCTATGAATTATAATTATAAGCAAGTCATTATTATTCCTGTCATTATACTGGTTTGAATTCTGGAATATTTGATGATTACTTGGCTTGAACTAAAAGCAATTATAAATTTCTAATTTTTTGGGCAATTTAGAAAAGCTGTTTTATTAGCAAATGTCTTCAGCCTGAGAATAATTAATTTTAAGCTAAGCTAAGTGAGTCTAAAGCAAACCAAATTTAATGAACCACCACAAATTTCCCATACATGCAGATCGGTTAATTATACAATGATTCAATTCTAGTAAGAATTAAGTCAATTCTAGTAAGAAGTTGTAGATGGACCTTTTCTTTGGCTTTGCCTGCAACATATTTGTTGTACTTGGCATGAAGAACAACTCTTAAGCATTTACTAGCCCAATTTTATGTCAAGTGAGTCAAAATTCTGTGGGGGTTTTTTTATTACGTATAATGCCCCTAGTGCAAAATATCTTTTGACCTCATCAGTGTATGGTCACAAACCCTGCTGACAAATTTAGTTTCCGTATATTACAGAATTGCTGAGATATGGCCTCGCTTTTGCCAATCACTTTTACTACTCCATCACAAAAAACAGTCTGATTTTTACTTTAGGTAAATTTGGTGAAGAACAGAATTTCTTGAGGATTTTTTTTATATTATGCAAACAAACTAAAAATAAATTGATGTGGGTTGTAGAGCAGTCCAAATAGTTTTACATTGTAGGAGGTTTGGGACAAGATACTGTAAGTGTCACCATAATATCAGTTTGTTGTGAGGGGAAACATCTAATTTAATATTTCTTCACTTTATGCAAAACAAAATGGAACACCAGTTAAAGTGTCATTAATAAATATCTGGTTTGCTGTCTCCGAAGTAGTTACATTTTCTGTGTGTGTGTGTGTACATGTTTTAGGAGATTGTCCAACGTGCCGTTTTAAACAGGGAGCTCCCATGTGCACAGGCATATCTGCGCAGGCGCAACTGTCCAGAGCAGAAGCTGGAGGAACTGAGGAAAACAGGCTTGAGACTTGCCTTCACTTGTCTCACACAGCGAGACCTGCAGCAGGCCACAACACTGCTCACTAACATGGTACACAAATGCATCGTCCAACAAATGCACACACTCTAGATAGACAGCGTCAAAATAGTATTGGAAGACATGCTTTAAGCTTCTCCTTCTTCACTCTATTTCAGGGCTTTAATGTGAAAGAGCAGCTCCACAATATCTGTGTTTACACGGCAGATCGGGAGCTCAGGGCCTTTATGGTGAGTGAGAATGTCATTATTTATGGTGCCAAAATAAATTCAGTCCAGTGGTGGTCCTGCTTATAATTATGGGATGTAATCAGAAGGTGTTTATACATGTACCTCAGTTTGGAGTTTGAATTTATTGAAACATTTACTTTTATTTTTATTTTTTAATTAAACAGGTAGAAGAACTGGAAAGAATTAATCATCTCGCTAGTGAGGACCTACAAAAAGTGGAGTTTATTAAACAGATTGAAAATTTGTGCTCCAGACCAGCAACAAGATGTTCAAAGCCTTTTGACAAGAAGAGGTAAGGCAATTAAATTTTGAGATATGCCTTAGGGGTTAGACCTAAATTACACTATGATGTGAGCCATTTAAATTATTAATGTCCCAACCTTTTATCTGGTCATACATATTAAATCATGCTATTTTGTATTCTGAGACTGTTAGGAGCAGTATGTAGGTATGAAAAGAAAAACATAAATCTAAAGCCATAATTTTAGCATTATTATTATTGGTATAATAATTTAAATTGTAATTGTAAGGCAAGTATATTTGTGTAGCACTTTGTATAAAGTAGGTGGATACGCAAAAGCATAAATTAGGCAAACAATTTTAATTGTGAACAGCAGAGAAAGATATATATGGTGTGTGTATAGTATATCAATCTTTTTAAGTATATTTACATTTTGTTTACATGTGGTTGAAATGGCTTGCTTTAGTACATATTAGATGTAGATATTTAAACCAGTCCAGATATATGTAGTGCTGTCTAAAACATAGTATAGTTATCAGTTTTTTACGTTGATAAACAGTTTGAAAACTGCTAACAGTTTCGATAACTCGGTAATGATTTATGGTCACGGATAGGTAAAAAAAGAGGGGTGTGCAAGCTATAAAACCCGGAAAGAGTTTGGTGTAGGTGCAAGTTTTCATTCTAACCAATCAGAAGCCACACCTGTGTCTACTAAAAACCAAGATCAGCTGATGAAACAGGTGGAATCAGGTTCCTGATTGGAATGAAAAAGCTGCAGTTACACCGGTACTGTATTTAACTTGCATCTCCTGTGTGTAGGGTTATTCAAAAAAGCCAGCTGGAAGCCGAGAGCAGAAACCTCCTACAGGGGATATTGCATGAACTCACACCTTGCTCCGTCCAGTCTCTGATTGGCTCAGTGCGTCTGGACTGGGTCAGGCACTGGGATAATGACACACAGAAATCTGTGCTGCTCTCCCGACTTCCAGACCACCGTAAGTGCAAAAAATCAATTACCTCCTGCTCACATTATTAACATTATTTTAGCAGCAGCAACAGAGGAAAGAATTAATTATTTTCCAAAGAGCTAAACTTCATCTAAATTGAGTGATCTTGAATAAAAAGCTAAAAAATGTTAAATTTTTACAATAATCGTTTTTGTTTTGTGGAACCCATGTTTATTCAGTCCACTGTAAAAGCTGATTTGTTGTGGTGATGCTTTCTGTCTTGTGTCAGTGTTGGGCTCCTGTGATCCAGCTGTGCTGTGGTCTTACCTCACCTCCCTGCATGACCAGGACAGAGTTACTGCATGGCTGACGCACATAGCCACGAAAGACTGCGAGAGCACTGCTGCCTCCAAGTGGCCTGTGCTCACCGCTGATGTTGTGGATGGAAACACCTACTGTAGTGATTATATGAAAGACCAAATCCTGGACATTCTTGCCAGGTCAGAATAAGGAAATAAACCGAAATTAGCTAAAAGTTAAAGTTAAATTTCCTGTCAGGTTTGTGTAGATTTTTGGATTCCATCTAGAAACATGGTTCAATATATTAATATTGAAATATTTATTATGGTCTTGGTGACATTGGTTGATGCTATATTTTTACAGTTCACGTGAGAAGTTAATGCTCATCTGCTGAGCTCAGTTACAACATGTTTTATAGTAATAGTACAATGGAAGCAATGTGGTTAAATTTTTAATTACCGGGAGTAAATTTTTAAATCCCAGTAATGCCAACCTGCCACTGCTGGGCCCTTGAGCAAAGCCTTAACCCTCAATTGCTTAGCTATGTACATAAGATAAATATAAGTCGCTCTGGATAAGCGCTTCTGCAACAATGCCATAAATGTTAATATAAAAATTTCAACTGTCGAAACAAGCAATAGCAAGCATTGCCTGCTGTAAAAAAAAACAGAAGAACAAGAGCTTCATTTCTCGCACACTATTTTTTATTCAGTGTTTTAATAAGAAATCTAACATAGTAGTTGTGAGAGTAGATGTTTCATGATACAATTATAGCTAAATTCTGGTCAGCTAGTTAGCAATCAGTGAGATGACTAACATGTTGACTAGCCAAAGTTGTGGCTTTGGAATGTGATTTGTTTGTCCAGTGTACAGATAATGAGGAAAGAGGCCTAGACAGAATAAAGGACTAAAGTGCTGCTGCATCAGTTACTTTAAGTAGAAATGAAATCCCAAATGTAGTCGAACAGCATTTTGGGTAATAGGTGAAACTATAAATGGACCCTTTTGATAGAAGGACCAAAAATGTCGAAACTCGGCAATGCAAAACCAGCAGAATTTTGGATTTTAGGCAGAATTTATCCATTAATGTCCTTTTTTTTTATTTTTTCCTTTGATGTCTGCTTACTCTCCATTGTTTCTGCACCTTACAGACAAGAAGTATTTGTGCAGTCCGAGATGTCTGATTTTGAGCAGCTGTTGTGGAGGTTAGGTCAGGCCAGAGGTGTTATGCGAGACGTCAATGACCCTCCTGTCCCACAGTTCCGTACTTCCAAAGGACAGGATTTTCACACATGCTTTATTCAGCATTGTCTGGAGAACAACCTACAGTATCTGCTCTATACCTACCTGCAGCATTACAGGTAAGTTAGAACTTTTATTTTAGTTGTGTTTATTTGGATTATAGTGTGTATTTAAATAAAAAAACAACAACTCAGAACCATGATTTGAACATAACTATTCAGAAAGCACATGAACAGACTGATTTTCATGTTTGTTCATTGCTAATCTCTTATTCTGTGATGCATGAGCTTATTTTTAATACCAAAGACTATTTCTTGCTCCATGAAAGCATAAGTCACTGTGTACTACACTTTTATTTACCTGTCAGAAGCCAGTATATATCTGTGTGCATGTTTTTAAGTGAAGACAAGTTTAAGTGTTGAATAGACAGCAGTCCAGTTGCTTTCACTTTTGTGTGGTGTTTTATTCTATCATTTTAAAGCTGATTATTATTAGTAGTAGTAGTAGTAGTAGTTGTAGTAGTAGAAGTATTCTTAACTCTTTCTTTTTCTGTCTCTCAATCAGGTTGACTTCCAGTAACTGCCCTGCAGTTGAAGACAGAAAACTGTATGAGAGTTACCCCTGGTTTGAGATGATGGTCAAATTGCAGAGCATTACACAAGATCTGAAAAGTAAGTCTGAAGTCTCTAGAATAGCTGTTTTGTAAGTAACAAGCTTTGTATAGTTAACACTGATGTAATGAGACTTTGTAATACTATCTGTTGTCATATTGGGCCAACTTACTTGCATCTTAAAGTGTTGGAAAAAATAATCATCCTGATCCATCAATAAACTTTTTAAAAAATAGGTTACTAAGCCTTAATTATTGGAGTGTACCTGTTACTGATATTGGGTTATATTTTGTGGATTTCATGTAATTTAAACAGAATTTGACGTTAACTGATATGAAATTTCCTAAACACTTTTTTTCCCCCCAGATCCAGAGCGAGTGTTCCAGGCGAGTCTGACGAGTGCTCAGGTGCTGTTACCGGGCAGTCAGGCTAGTGTTAGCAGCATGCTGTTGGAGGGGCACAGCCTTCTAGCTCTCTCCACTATTATGTTTGCACCTGGGGGCATTGATAGGGTACGAGCACTTTAATATCTTCCAGCCCTTCCAAGTAATTAAATTAAATTAAACAGTGTAAATTAAACAAACTCTTAAACAGTGGGGGTTAATCAACTCTTGGTGTTATTTTAACCCCCACTGTTAATCTGTCTTATAGCTTCCATCAGCCTATAGAAATACATTAGAAAGTAGTCGGAAATTCTGAATATTGTTCTTAATTTTGACTGCATGTCTTATATAGGTGGTGACAGAGGGCGATAAAGGTCAGGACGTCCTATCTAGAGTGGACCCACAGCTCCTCAGGATGGCTCTGAGTGCATATCCCAAACTCAGAGCTGCTCTTTTTTCACAGACTGGCCCAAGAGTTCCTTCAATTTGTGATGTATCAATATATCACCTCATGCAGGTACATGCAATATTTATTTTGCCTTAATATTTTATTTTAGAGATGCTCAGTGGTGTTTAAAAGGCAACCATAAAACTACAGCCCAAAGTAACCTGAGTTTAACCTGAGATGACCCCCACACATTACTTAAACTTCTTTAGAAGTTGGCAAAGTTTTTTTCCATTTAATTAGCAAGAAAAACCCACACCCTGGGAGTTCTAAATTAATGGCTGTTGTCAGTGTTTGTGTGGAAAAGGTCGGCTAATCGCCTTGTCAGTGTGGTACACAGAATAAAAATTAATCAGCAACAGGATCATGACAAACTCAGACAAAACTGAACCATCTGTTCACTTGAAAGACCTCACAAGGTACAACATGTTTCAGAGTAATTAGAACGGTGTCATGTCTGAGAGAATTAGCATTCAGCTTTCAGTGTTGGCTTTCATTAGGTTTCTGACTATTAGCATTCCTCTAACACATCACACTCTCTTATAATTAGCAGTTCTGCACTGAGGTTTTTGGGACTCTCACAGACATCTAACAGTTTTGGCAGCTACACCCTCAGGCTAGTGATAGAGGCTAATGAACCAGGCAGCCTCCCCAGATAATTCACGTCTCGGCTAATAACTTGCAGAAGGTTAAGTTAGGACTCCACATTAAGATAAAGTTGACTTCCTGAAGCACTTGCGGTCTGATTTCTAATTAAGATTGTCTTGTCAATCAGTTTTGAATTGATTTTGAATTGATTTTGTGTCTTAGGATAACGAGCTATAAGGCTATAAGATGCGTCAAGTTGAGCTTCATGTCTTAGGCTTGTGAGAAAATGAAACTGAGAAGCTGTTGTCAAAATTGACATAATTAGCTAATTCTGGCACATAATTAATTCTGGCACGTTTTATACAACATATATTATTAAAATTTGATTCAGTTTGATTGTAAAAATGAGGGAACTTTAAAATCTGAGTTAATGCCAAATAATTCTTAAAAGCAATAAAAAATAGGACTTTATTCTTAAACATAAATAAGTAGGGATATAAGAGGGGAAGGTTCTTTTTTCAATCACATTTTGTATTAGCTTTTATAGAAATTAATTTTTTAAGAGTACTTCTATTCTGGCTCTTTAAATGAGCTTGTTTTCCCTGGCATTGCCCATTAGTTAATATAATACATTAAAAATCCTAAAACAGATAGTCATTAATCATTAATATTCTTGCCATAAATATGCATTAAACTTTAATGTTTATTAATATTTATTCGCTAGTTAATTGTGTCCTCAATTAAGGCAGAAGTATTTTAAATGTCACTACCAGCCACTGTGTTCATTAAAGTTCACTGGCTATAAAAGTCAACACAGGCAGGTTTTTATGATGTACAAAATTATATTAATTAATTAAACTAAGATAAATCATGTCAGAACTCTCAGTATAAAAAACAACATATAAAAATTCAGTAAGAATATTTTTATGGGACAAAAGGAAAAATAATATAATATTATTATAACGCTATAATAACCTGGGTGTATAAGTGTACACACCCATAAAAATCACTTTGTTGAAGCAACTTTTGATCTCTTCACGTATGACTTTATCAGCGTGACACATTTTGACCTGGCAATATTTTTCCTGCAAAAACATACCAATATCAAAACATAACAGAAACCCACAGATGTTTAGCTGGACTCAGTTCTGAGCTCTGACCTTTTGTTTAAGCCTTTACTTCCTTTGTTGATTTGGATGTATGCTTTGGGTCATTTTCGAGCTAAAAGGTCAAATTCCTTTTCATCTTCAGCTAGCTAGCAGAAGCCTTAAGGTTTTGCACTAAAATCAACTGCTATTTGTAGCTATTCTTGATTCCCCCCAGCTTGATAAAAGCCCCGATTCTGGATAAAGAAAAGCAGCCTTAGGGCATGATACTGCCACCACCATGCTGCACCGTGGGTATAGTGTTCTTTTGTTGGAATTAGGCAGTTATTATTACACTTTATGCCTTATCATTTGGGGTGATTTACATTTATGGCATTTGGCTGATGCCCTTATCCAGAGAAACTTACTGTACATTTTTATCTCTCTCTTTTTTTTTTTTTATACAACTAAAGGTTAAGGGCCTTACTCAGGGGCCTGGCAGTGGTGGCTTGGTGGACCTGGGGATTGAACTCGCAACTTTCAAATCAGTAGTCTAATGCCTTAACCATGATTTTTGTGAGGAAAGCACTTCCATCTAGCCACCATACCCCACAGCTCAGATATGTGAAAATATGAAAGATTGAACATGTCTCATGAACTGAAGAAACCAGGCTAGCTGCATATTGCACTTTTTCTTGGGAGTGTTTCATCATCTTTTTCTTTTCATGCAGTCATTGCATCCATTGGATCTGTCCAGACTGTTTGGTTGGCAGTCTGCTAACACGCTAGGAACTGCAGGTAGGCAATCGATCATTTCAAACAAGTTTCACAGTCACTTTTTGGCCATGCACGTGATGTTAAACCCTGATGCTCAATCTTTCTGTAGAAACCTCAGCAGAGCTTCCTCATTTCTCCAGTCCCCACCTGGTTAATAAGTACGCACTCATTGAAAACCTGGACTTTTTATACTATCTCCAACATGGCAGACCTTCCTTCGCGTATGGAATTTTCATTATTCAGCATCTGGCTGATTCCAGCAGTGTCAAACTACAGTGAGTGTTATTTATGATGTTTTAATGTGCTGGTTTGTTTTATACACCATTTAATTTATTTACAATGATGTAAATGATTAAACATTTCAATGACATGTATTTGGTCATTCCTTTTTAACATTATCCAGGATGAGTTGGGCTGTGGAACAGACGTACACTCTTGGGCTCCTGAATTTCAGCTCTCCATCTCTAGCTTCAGCGTGTGTGTGTTTCTTTGAGTTACTGGGTGTGTGCAGTTTGAAATTGAGGGTGGACCTGAAGGCTCTCAATCTTATCCTCAAGCTCTGGAGTCAGAACTGTGAGGAGAGCAGTGTGAGCTCACTTAAACAGTCTCTGGGTAAGGCAAAGAAGACTTACTCAACAACTAGAAATATTTGCATTATAATATTACTTGCATTTTGGTTGTTCTCACTTGTACAGTATGCATTTTTGCCTGAGTGCATAGTTTTAAATGCCATCAAACATTGCTTGATCTCTCTCTCTCTCTCTCTTTCTCTTCTTGGTCTCAGTGGACAAGGTAAATAAGGTGGTGGCGTCTGAGAGACAGACTCTAGAGGAGTTACTGTTGCATCTGGAAGGGGCAGTGAGGGACATTGTGGAGAGCAGAGGCATCAGCAGGTTCGAAAGTCTTCTGCAACATCTCCACTGTAGTTGCATTTACAGAGTGTAATGTTTTTGCTATAAAAATGTTGCGTATTGCATAGAAAGATTGAATGAACAGGTATTTCAAATCCATCATTTTTAACATGAATATTTAGGTAAAATTCCGCTCAAGTCAAGTTCTTCTTTAATCATCTTCAAGGTCTTCATATGCAGCAGGACAGGAGTGGGCTCTCCCTGTTCAGTTTTGCCACCTACATAATCTGCCCCTGAGCACCCAGTACCTGCAAGACTGTGCCACCGATGACCAATGGCTTAACTTTCTGCTGTTCGTACAGATACACCATTACCCTCCACAACAGGTACTTTAACAATTCTGATAAATAATCTCTTAAGTCTCAGGAAATTTACAGTTGATTTCTAGTGATGATGAAGCCTACTCATCACTGTGATAGTAGCTTAATATACAAAAGCAATATAGCAAACAAAGGCTTTTTATTAATCTGTTAATCTTAGCTTGCTGTTATATTTCTGTGATTGGCAGCTTTCTACATGTAGGATTAACTGTCTAAATCCTTCCTGTTATGTGTAATTTGTCTTGAATGTAGTATCAGGTTGAGTCATGTCAGTCATATTCATTACAATCTCAGGCACTGATCAGTGAATTTTAAAGGGTTTTGAGTCATGTTTTATCACAGTTCTATCTTGACAATTTAAATGCTTTGCTGGATATTTATGGAGGTGCATGGGGGTGTACTGGAAAGCGTTGCCAGGTCACAGCTCCAGATCTTGAACCTGTGTTACTGTCTGTGTGGTTTTTATTCATGTTCTCCCTATGGGTATCCTCTTGGTTCTTTGGTTTTCTCCCATGACTTAATACAAACATGAGAGTAGATGGATTGGCTATGATAAATGTCCGAAGTGTAATAAGGCATGTATGAACAAGTGTGTGAATGAGTGCATATAATGAGTTCAGTGAGGGTATGACTGCGGGGGTGAATGACGAAGTGAATGGGGGGGTGAATGAGGGAGACAATAAGGGAGTGACTGGGAGGTGACTGAGGGTGTGAATAAGAGAGTGACCAAAGAGTGTGAATGAGGGGCTGTATGGTGCCCTGCAAAGATATGTCTCCACTTCATACCCAGTGATAAAGCAGTTGAGAATATGAATAAATAAAAGAATTAACTCAAGTTTGGTATCATATTTTTAACTAATTAATTTTTAACTTTTTCAAATAAATAACTATATTATTTTAAAAGGGGGGGGTGTACGATCAAGGAGAAGGTGTACAAGACAGTGCTGAGACCGGCCATGCTGTATGGTTTAGAGACTGTGTCACTGAGGAAGAGACGGGAGTCAGAGCTGGAGGTAGCAGAGCTGAAGATGTTGAGGTTCTCTTTGGGAGTGACACGGTTCAGCTCATGTTGGACGTTTTGGGGACAAAGTTAGAGAGGCTAGATTAAGATGGTTTGGACATGTTCAGAGGAGGGAGAGTGAGTATATTGGTAGGAGAATGTTGGACATGGAGCTGCCAGGCAGGAGGCAAAGAGGAAGGACAAAGAGGAGGTATATGGATGTAATAAATGAGGATATGAAGCTAGTGGGTGCAAGTGTCGAGGATGCAGAAGATAGGGATAGGTGGAGAGAGATGATTCACTGTGGCCACCCATGAAGGGAAAAGCCAAGAGAAGAAGAAGATTATTACAGTTTTCTATATGTTAATTAATTTTCTTAATTGAAACTGTACAGGTGAAATATCTGACAGCCAGCTTCAGCCCAGGTCTGCAGGCTCATCTCTTCCTAGCCTTCCAAGACCTTCAGCTAGTGAACTCTCAACAAGCTGTGAAAGACCCGAGAGACTCCCTGTGCTCGCTGATGAAAGAAGAAAGCTCAGATTGCCCTAAGGATCTGTTCCAGGTCCTGTTTCAGAGTGAGGAGCAGACTAGCCCCTGGCAGTACCTGCTGGCTGAAGCTGTTACACTGCATAGTCCACCACTTACAGTGCTTGCTGCTTGTTACCAGGTAGGGGAAATTTTAACTGAAAACATTAAACAAAACAGTAAAAGTGGACAGCTTCCGCAAGTAAACTGTGTTGAAGTAACTATAGGTTCCAGCACTAGCTAAAGTTGTATGTTGCTCTGTTTATTTATCATATACACATTAGCAAAGCCCACTGGTTGTCTGTACTTGGAAATATATGGTGGTTGTCCTGGATTTCTTTACTTAAAAATGTCTAATTGTTCAAGTGTTCAAATAGTTTATATTTAAGTTTACGTACACTATTTAATAACTTAAATAAAGTTTTACTTGAATACTTTAGGCTGAATGATGCATCATGTATTAATTTGACTGACAGGAGGCTGAGCTACTGCAGTGTCTATGTGTATGGATCCTGACATCAGTCGATGATGACATTGCCCAGGAAGCTACCTCTCATATGAACGAAAATCCTGGCCACCACATGTGGAACCTTTATGACCTGTCAATCCTGTGGAAGACCCTCCTACAGAAGTGCAAGATCAGACCTCTGATTCGTGGCTTCCAGCTGTTTCAAAGGGTTAGGCACTATGGTCTTCTTGTCCTCCGTAAATCCTCCAAATATTTTTGCATATTATGAAAGTTGGTGTGTTATGAGCTCATTCAGTATAAATTTTAGTGATTCCCTTTTATCTATTATCTGTGCCATCACATCCTGTAATTATTACTCAAAACATGTTACTGTGTGGATCACTTTTAATACACAATTGTCTGACCTCTTTTTACTTTTCTCCACTTAGGAATCTCCCCTCATCCACATGCTGCAGATGTATGAGCTCTGCTACGACTACAAAAACTACCAAGGGGCTAAAAACAAGCTACTGGAGTTCCAGAAATGTCTGCTTAATGTGAGAAGAAAAAAAACTGTTCTTCTCCATCACACTTCATTTGTATGTTTCTGTCTACTTTATATAATCCTTATACATGTCTCTTCTGGGTATGTAAAGCTTTTCCCTTACCTTTTGCTTCACTGCATTTATAGCATTAGAAAGATGAAGGAGCAATTGTGAACTCTCCTTTTTGTTACAGCATTTGCCTTTTGTATATGATAGAAATTGCATCCCCCCAGTCTGTAAGTTGAGTAATCGATGCATTTGCATATTCATTTCTGTGCAACCTAAGGCGGTGAGAAGAACTGGAGCTGTGGCTTTTGTGGAACAGCGATGTTTTCACTAAAACCTGTACTTTCTATTAATTGAGTTGATTTGCAAGTATTTTTTGCTACTCTTTTTTTAGCTGAGGAGTAGTGGAAGCGTCCTGGGTTCGGAGTGTCTCCCAGTCCAGTGGGTGGAAGCCCAGGCTTCGGTGCTGCTCCTCACACTGTTGCAGCAATGCAGAACGCAGTATGAGCTGTGCAGACTGCTGCAGCTACTGGCCGATATGGAGCGTATGCTTAAATCTAACGGTAAGTTTTAGAAATGACACACAGACAACTACAGTGTGATGCTGACCCGGACATACAGTACAGCCAAACAACAAGCTACACACTTGAATAAAACTCCCTCCTTCCTTATACCCTCAAGGGCCTGACTTTAAAAAGCTGAGCCAGTTAAGCCAAATCCTGGCTGATACACCAGTGCCCCTGTCCCCATGCCTTCTGGAGAACTACACCACTAAGAGCCTGCAGAGGGAGTGCCAAAGAATGCTCGAGGAGCTACAGGACCTTGCTCTCTTCTGTCAGGCTAGGAAAGTGGCCGAGCTGGCAGGGCTGCCCATTGACCACCTGATAATAAATGAGGTAAGAAAATGTCAGTGTGAGGAATCTTGATTGAATTTCAGTTCTGGATTGATTGGAGTCTGATTGTACATGTGACACAAAGAGTAGTAGATGAGCACCTTACTATTTCTCTTTCTCATTTTGTTAATACTAAGGATTCAGCAGTATATATTTGTAATAATTCAGTTTTTACTAAGGTATTATTCTGGTGTTTTCCTTGTCTTAACTGCTGACGTACACTCATGTACAAGTTTTCTTTACCGTTTCTTCTGTCATCGCTTCAAGCTGTTGAGGGACCTGAAGATGTTAAAGGCATCACGTCAGTGGGAAAGACAGGAGACGCGTCTGGCTTTCTGGAGGAAATGTCAAGAGCAGTTTAAGGCCGACTGCATCGGAGCAGAGTCAGCCTGCCAGTTTTTTCTGTCCCAAGCAGAGGTCATATTTTATTCTATTCTATTCTGTTCCAATTTATTATTTATGAATTGAATTTATAAAAAATAAACTGAATTGAATTAATTCATTGTGTTTACGTATTTTGCAGGATCCTGTTCAGAGAGACACAGAGCTCCTTCAGGTGCAGGAGAGATGCCTTCTGCTGGCTTTAGCTGCTCAGTGGCTTTGCCAGCACAGCCCCCCTGCATTGGAACGTTTAGCTGAACTGGAGAAGCGGCAATGGGAATGGCGCATCCGTCGCATGATCCTCACCACAGCCCTGGAGCAGCAGAGCCTGTTCACTCCAGCCCCTGGACCAGATGCCTTTGATGGCCTCCTCAAAGAATACTCCTTTTCCAAAATGGCTGTCTTGGATGATCAAGCATATCTGAACATTGACGGTCTTCCAATGACAGAGGAGGGTTGCTTGCTAGAAGAGCAGGAGCAAAAGGCATTGTCCACTCTTATTGGTCAACTGTTGGACGAAGGGAGTGTTCACGAAGCGAGTCGAGTGTGTCGATATTTTGAGCTGCTGCACAGAGATGTGTGGCTGGTGTTGCAGTGCCGGGGTTTGGCCTGTGGAGAAATCCAGCCAGGACTGCCGGAACTTCTCAGCTCTGACCAAGAGTCCAGGAGAAGCTTGCCTAGCTGTAAGGATATTGTGTTCCAACTGTCATTAAAATGTGGTTGTTGTGTGGATCTAAAATGCTCAGCTTCACTAAAACTAGCACTGTATGTGTGGTGGCCTGGGAAAACCTGTCGGCACCTAGATTCTGGAATACAGCAAAGAGGTTTTGACCAAAATCTGGTTTTTGGCCATAGTATATTTTGAGATCTGCACATTAAGAAATTTCTATATAAGCACCTCTTGCTTTCAGAGATTGATATGGTGTCTGTTTAGCAAAAACAAAAGTAAAAACCCTTAGTTTTGCTAGCTAGGTTTATTTAATACCTGTTATGCTTTGATCAAGTTTAGCCATATAAAATGAATCAGAGGAGTGATGGTTGCTGATGATGGGCCTCTGTGATCATTCTTTAAAAATCATCTGATTAATTTTATGTTTGTGAAATGGGTTAAAATGGGTTTTTCTTTGGAAAACACAGACATTTTCTAAGTGATCCCATATAACGGTAGTATATTTTTAAAATATAGTAAAAATGTAAATAAAAACATTGGAGCATGTGAAATGTTTTCCCATGCTGACACACACCAGATATTTTTCAGCTTAAATTATACTTGTGTTATAAATCCATTTGGAGGAAATTATACTTGTGTTATAAATCCATTTTCCATGTGCACTACTCTGTATTGGGTTGCTGTTCCACATTTTATGTGTTGTTTCTTCTCCTTTCAGGCTCCAGCACAGGAAGTCTGTCCTCATTTGTGGTGGTTTCCTCACCTGAAGACCAGGTTCTCTCCCAGCTTCAGCTTCTAGTAGACCAGTGTCGTCATGGCAAGAGCTACTGCAAGCAGGTTCTTAGTCTCTACGAGCTCTCCAAGGTACAGTATAATTATCTGTTGCTTATACAGAAGTTTATTTAAGGATCAAAACAAATTCAGGAGCATTGCTATCAGCTCACTAAAGCCATATGTCCACATGTGTAAACTGAAAGAAGACATTATACTTAAATGTATCATGTTTGTTTTCTCCCTGCAGGAGCTGCGATGTTCCTACAGCGAGATCTCATCTGAAGAGCCAGAGGCTGTGCTACGGAAAGTTCTCCTGTCCCAGCAGCCTGAGCGCTTTAAGAAAGCACAGGCTTTTATTAGTGTGCAGGGCTTACAGCCTGACTCTGTAGCGCAGCTCATCACCTCCACAGTGTTGGATGGATTACTGGCCTCTTCACAAGACAGAGAGACAGGTAACACATTGGAACTATTTTGGAGATTGCTTTGTATGTTTGTCTCGGGTAATTACCTAAACAGATCTGCTGTAAAATACATGATTTAGATTTGCATTCATACAACATGTACCATGTAAGCAATCTTCCAGCTACTGGAATCAACAAGCAATCAAAGAGCAGTTTTAGTCCTTTCACTTTTTTGTTTTAATTGCATTTCACTTTTTTTTTGTTGCTCTTGCACCCCTGGGACATGCCTTTTTAAAAAGTCATATTTTGATTATTATCCAATTTCTCATTACACGTTATGCTTATCACCTCCTCACTTCACAGCAGAGCGGCATATTTACAGTCCTTCTGAAGGTAAAGAGGCCTTCTTGCAACTGGCTAAACTGTGTGGTGACCCCAACCTGGTGGGCATCAAGTTATTGGACATCATCCCTACAGTCCCGCTGGCAGAACTGGGATGCAGTAAGTCACACATGCTCATGTCTCAGTCACAGCACCATCAGTCTCGGTTGTAATCATGTAAAATTCATATAACTGACATTAAGATTATAATTAACTAGCATCAAAACAGTAATGTAGTGTTCAGGAAGCTTGGACTTGTTCCAGGACAAGTGTTAATACAAGTATAAGAAGTTTCAGAAGCAGAATTGTCTCTGGTCTGTTTCATTTAATGGTTGTGCTTTACACCAAACTGTTAGTTGTTCAGTAATGCTTGTAGATGCAGTACAGTTACTACTGGTTCAGCTTACTACTGTTACTGCTCTGTGTGTGTGTGTGTGTGTGTGTGTGTGTTTATATACTTACATGTAGTTGTTTAAACACATACAGTATTTACATAGTGACCTGATAGTGAAGTCTTTTAACATAAATTTATTTATTTATTTCCATTTTTACATTTCAAATTTTTTAGATTTCCAGCATGGTCTCAGACATTCAGAGCTCACTACATTCATAGTATACACACATGATGATTAGCTAGTTGTCATCGTGACAACGGTCATGCTAAATATTTGTCTAGAAGCAACACAATGTGTGTTTACAGAGGTTGCTAAATTTGCAAGAGCATTGCTTTCCTTTTTGGGTTTAGGTGGGACACAAGTTAAATTTCACATGCAATTCATGTTGTTTCTAAATGTTATGCATTAAAGCAGTGTGTAAACTGCTGAGTATGTGATGTGTGTTTCCTGTAGCTGTGGAGCTGCTTATCCTGGCACATGACTGCTTCAGTCTCACATGTAACATGGAGGGCATTGTCAAGGTCTTGCAAGCAGCCAGGCACCTCAGCCACACACATCTGGCACATGGGGAGAGATATGGGCTGCTGGTGAGGAAGTTCCCTTATTCTGACTGCTCAATAGCCATCGTTATTTTCTGTGACCTTTTTCACATTTTTCCAAATAACGAACTAAACATATGAAATGCTATAATTAATGTTTCTGGCCATTAATACAGCTGTGTATCTGTTCTATGAAAGAGCAATGAGGTCAGTTTTTTTATTTATTTATTTATTTTTCAGGTCCGATTATTGACTGGCATTGGAAGATACAATGAAATGACGTACATCTTTGATCTTCTGAACCAGAACCATCGTTTTGAGATGCTGCTGAGAAAGAAAGTGGAGTCGGTAAAGTGGACAAAAGTCAATTTTTCAAACTCCTCCATGTCTCTGTGTGTTTTCATCTCTCGAGTGAGTGTGTGATTGTGTGTGTATGTTACAGAACACTAGATTAAAGACCGCACTGCTGGATTACATTAAGCGCTGTCTGCCAGGGGACAGTGAAAAATACAACATGGTGGCTCTTTGTTTCAGCATGCGCAGAGAAATCGGGGAGAATCATGAAGGGGCTGCTCGAACTCAGCTCAAACTTATCGAGTCCCAGCCATGGGGTAAGCAAAGCCTGTAGTGTTAATATGAAACAAAGTGCAAAAGATACTCAAGTTAGTTTAACCTAGTTATTATAAATATATTTTATGAAATATCGTTCACACAGTGTTTTATTTTGTTTTTACCTCCCCTCCCCCCATATCAGCGGTTACCCCAGAGCTCAAAGCTGGTTTAGATAAGGTCCTTTTTTTGCTGAAAGATGCTACAGAAAGTTATTCAAAGGTATTTGTAAATCTGTAAGGTTTTCTTAACTTCGGGTACTTTTTTGTGGATATATCTGACTGTATGGTGTGTGTGCTGTGCTGGGCCCCTTCAGGACTCGTGTATGCGGCAAGCATTACGGTGTGTAAAAATGGCTAAACTCGTCACTCTGCAGCTTCACTTCCTCAATCATGGACAGGACCTTCGTGTAGTCAATCTCCGGCCATCAGAACTACTCGGTGCCATCATGGATCTCCCACGGTGTTACCAGGTCTCCTATTTACTTACGATTTTCTCAAATTTATTAGTATAATCTTGTTCTAAATTAACATGTCAGTTCCTGTGCAGTAACCATGTAAAATCCTAATTAATATGATATGTAAGGAATAAAACACAAGGAGGTGTGCTGTTATAGGAAAATAATAAATGACAGGATGGTGTGTAGAGTCACGGTTACCACCACAAAGCTGAATTTTCAAATAACAGCAAGTCTCGAAGTGTTTTATGTGCTTTATTCCTTAGCAATCTTCCCACACTTTTTTAGCACTTTTAAATGATTAATGAACAAGATATTAATATTTTAGCCAATTACAAATGCATTTAATGTTGCCAAAAATCCATGAGACAAATTAGTTCTTTGCTAACAGTTACATTATAATAGCTTTTCCTCTTGAAGTTTTAATTCTGTTCATTAATAGAATAAGATTATTTGGAATTTCCTCCATACATGATAATGTGTATTATCTTTTACAATAGATAGTTGATCATATTGCCAAAGGTTTTGGGACGTCTGCCTTTATATGCACATGAGCCTTCTGGGAAGGCTTTCCACAAGGTTTAGGAGTGGGTTTATGGGAATTTTTGACCATTCCTCTAGAAGTGCATTTGTGAGGTCAGGCACTGATGGTGGACAAGAAGGTCTGGCTCGCAGTCTCCGCTCTAATTCATCCCAAAGGTGTTCTGTCGGGTTGAGGTCAGGACTCTGTGCAGGCCAGTCAAGTTCCTCCACACCAAACTCACTCATCCATGTCTTTATGGACCTTGCTTTGTGCACTGGTGCACAGTCATGTTGGAACAGGAAGGGGTCATCCCCAAACTGTTCCCACAAAGTTGGGAGCATGAAATTGTCCAAAATGTCTTGGTATGCTGAAGCATTAAGAGTTCCTTTCACTGGAACTAAGGGGCCGAGCCGAACCCCTGAAAAAAAACACCTGAATTCAATGATTTGGAGGGGTGTCCCAAAACCTTTGGCAATATAGTGTATATGAAAATGAGGAAGAATAGCGAATGAATAGTGAATGTTTAAATGAAGTAAGAGAGATAAACTACTATACAGATTACAAAAGAACATCAGAAATGTAGATTAGTATTTTATAACTACCATGTCTGCTTTGTGCCATTTAGTCCTTTATAGTAGCTGAGGCATACGATTACAGTCCTGACTGGGCCGAGATTCTGTATCAGAAAGTGATTCTGAAAGGAGATTTCTCCTACCTGGAGGAGTTTAAGCTGCACAGACCACTTCCAGCAAGTCTGTTTGAAGAAATCTCTAAAAAGTAAGCTTCCTTTTTTCTTTTTTTAACTCTAATTGTAATTCACACAATTTTTAAAAGAAGGTGCACAATTGGACACCTTTCTTTCTAGCAAGAAGAAAACATAAATTTGTATAATTTTACCTCAGAGTTTTACTAATTTAACTTTTCTCTTTCTTTCCCCCCCAAAGGCTGATAGTTAACAAGCCGCCCAACACTGTGAGTCAGAACCTGAAGAAGCTGCTGCAGTACTGTGAAAATGTCTATACTCACTACAAACTGGCCTATGATCATAACTTCCGTGATGTTGCCAACACTCTCCTACAGGATACCAAATCAAGCAGTTACCTTAATGACCGATTGAGCAGCTGATTCACTTTATTCTGCTCTCATGTAGCACGTAGTTCCGTAAACCAGTTGACACTGACATTTTATACACGTTTTCAGCAGTATTTCAGCCATCGTATAACTTTTTGCATTAATTCTGTAAGAATTTCAATGAAATTATGACCCTGAATAATGAAATGTACATATATAAGAGATTAAATCTAACTTTGCTATTGGTTGTTCGATTCTCTTTTATTCCGTGTACTGAACCAAAGAACCAGGTTTCAAATTCAACATTAATATCTTGATCCATGTTTAGCAGCAATGCATCTGTGTTCTCCAACTTCAGTACTTTGTGTACTTCCTAGATGCTATGCTTATTGTTTATATTACCGAGCGGTGAAATGATTTCTGCAAATGGAGTTTAGAGCCGTGATTGGGTTGTTAATTTTACTTTCATGACTTGTTGGTATTTAAATACACCACCGATCAGGCATAACATTATGAGCACTGAAAGGTGAAGTGAATAACACTGATTATCTCCTCATCATGGCACCTGTTAGTGGGTGGGATATATTAGGCAGCAAGTGAACATTTTGTCCTCAAAGTTGATGTGTTAGAAGCAGGAAAAATGGGCAAGAGTAAGGATTTGAGCGAGTTTGACAAGGACTAAATTGTGATGGCTAGACCACTGGATCAGAGCATCTCCAAAACTGCAGCTCTTGTGGGGTGTTCCCAGTCTGCAGTGGTCAGTATTTATCAAAGGTGGACCAAGGAAGGAACAGTGGCGAACCGGTGACAGGGTCATGGGCGGCCAAGGCTCATTGATGAACGTGGGGAGCGAAGGCTGGCCCACGTGATCCGATCCAACAGACGAGCTACCGTTGCTCAAATTGCTGAAGAACGTAATGCTGCTTCTGATAGAAAGGTGTCAGAATACACAGTAGATGAAGGATCAGGGCTGTTTTGACAGCAAAATGGGGACCGGCACAATATTAGGCAGATGGTCATAATGTTATGCCTGATTGGTGTAAGTGAAAATGTATTTTATATTTAAAATGTTGCACAGTGTCTCAGATTATAATTTAAACAGTTTAGCTGAGAGCACAAAAAAACTGTCACATTGATTTCAGCATCCTGTATTTTACTTTTCATTTGTTTCTCTTATATGGTCCATCATAAAAATATACATAATGATGATCCATGAGATATCAAACAACATTTTGTGAATATCATGACAAATATATAATTACTAGGGAAGGCTCAATAGTAAATTACACGGAGATGCCATCTGTACCACTGAAATGGCAGGGAATATTATTTTTAGTTGTGAAGTGTTGGTGATGTGTCTTAAACTTTGTACTACTTTATATTCCAGGGATCACAATGATTGACCTTCTGGAAAGGCTTTCCACTAGATTTTAAGGGGAGTCTTTGGGGATTTGTGTTCATTTAGCTACAAGCAAAATTTTCATGAGATCAGGTTCGAGTGTTAGAGTGATGTGAGACATGTTTGGGGCACTTAGTTCCAGTGAAGAGAAATCTTAATACTACAGGATACAATGACATTCTGTTGTCTATTGTGACATTCGTTTCTGTGCATCTAACTTTGAGGAAGGCCCAAATATACGGACGTAGTGGTCAGATGTCCACATTATAGTGAATAAAACATGCTTTAGGGAATGAAAATCTTTATGTATAGTGGATTTATTTTAATAATGCTCTTATACACTCTATAGGTAATATTGGGTAGGGCTTCTATGTGCTCTCAAAATAGCTTCAATTCTTTATAACATAGATTACTCAAGATGTTTGAAACATTCCTTTGAGATTCTGCTCCATGTTAGTATGGTTGGATTGCATGATTTCTGAATTTCAGGTTCACTTTAATGCTGAGATCTATCCATTATCTAATCCATTCTACAACATGCCAAAGGTGTTCTGTTGCATTCAGATCCAGTGAAGTGGAAGGTCCAAACTGTGCCGAGAAAATATACCCCATTGCACCACCTCCACCAACCTGGACTATGTACAGAAGACAGGTTAGGACCATGGAATCATGCTGCTGACACCAAATACCGACCATACAATCTGTGTGCCTACATAAACACCACCACAGAGCTAGGACAGGATTCAATGCATTGGGCTTTTCTGCTCACCATGTTTGTAATTAATACTTATTTGAGTTACTATAGACTTCCTTTCCAATCTGTCCAGCCTGGTCATTCTCCTCTGATCTCTCTCTTTAACAAGATTTTTCATCCTCACAAGGGATGCTGTTTGTTTTTTTGCTCTATACCAAGTAAACTCTTTTGTGTGCAAATCCCAAGAGATCAGCAGTTTCTGAGACACTCAAACCAGCCCATCTGCCACCAAAAACTATTTCATTCTGATGTTTCCTGTGAATATGTCTCAAAGCTGTTGGTCCGTCTCTGCATGATTTTATGCATTGCACTGCTTCCACATGATTGCCTGATTAGATAATTCTATGAATGTGTAGTGTGCTGGAGTTTTTAATAATTTGCTCAATGAGTGTATTGCATTTAATGTCATACGAATGCAAGCTGACAAGCTGCTCATGGTGTCTGCAGAAGGGGTTTTATGTGAAACTGTTGTCATTTCTGATTGTGATACAACTATATCTTGATGTTTTATATATTCTCTTATGAGCTTAATGCGTCCTTTGTTTTTCATTGCACATATTTGTACATTTAGAGTTTAAAAATTTATTTCACAGACAGTTAGCTTCACTGGTGGTACAGCCCACACTATTCTTGAGAGAATGTGTTTGAAATGCCTTTCTCTGCGTGGGGAGTCTGGATGAGAGTGATTTCAGAGCAGCATGATGTGATTTTGGCTCAGCAGAGAGAACAAAGATGCCCGTGGCTCCAAGAGGATCTTTTCATTACAGGGGGTTTGACTGGTGAGTGGATGAGGAGCAGAAATTAGCTTAAAATCAATAGGTCTAAGCCCCCAATGAGTGAAATTACACTTTGCTTGCTGAGTCGATTCAATGTGACATTCTGAGGTACACCAGTGAAAAGTTTGTACCCACTCATAGAATAGTTTTCATCATTCTTACTATGTTCTACTGTTTTAGAACAACAATTAACACATCTTATGAAGTAATACATGGGATTATGCATTGATCACAAAAAGTGTTGAGCAGCTTGAAACTATTTTATATTTCTAATTTCATAATAGAAGTTTTGGACACTCTTGACCTCTTCTCAACCAGCTTTATTAGAGAGCTTCAGTTTAAGCATTTGCATGTTGGCTGTTTGTCTAAGATTTAAGTGAAAACTAAGGGTTTATTTAAAGTTAAAAACCACTTTTAAATCAGATTATGCAGTTTCTTCCCCAAACTGTTGCACATTACTGTAGAGAAAGTTTCTATATGCTGTACCATTACAATTTCCCTTCACAAAGCCTTGATATTTTTCCAACATGACAATGCCCCTGGGCACAAAGTGAGCCCCATAAAGACATGGTTTGGCGGAAGAACTCGAGTGTCCTCCACTGAACACTTTTTGGAGGAACTTGAACACTGACTGCACCCCAGACCTCCTCATCCAACCTCAGTGTCTCATCTCACTAATGCTCTTATGACTGAATGAACACAAACCTTCACAGCCACAATCAAACATCTAGTGGAAAGCCTTCCCAGAAGAATGCAGCTAATTATTACAGCAAAGGGGGGAATAAATCTGGGGTAGGATTTTCAATAAGAACCTAGACTGTGATTATTAATATTTATTTAGTATCTTTTGACTGTATATTCAATTCAATTCATTTGTATAGCGCTTTTAACAAATGGACATTGTCTCAAAGCAGCTTTACAAAAGTGTAGAAACATAGAAAAAATGATAAAGTTTAATGTTAAATCTAACATTTATCTCTAACGAGAAGCATGAGGTGGCAAGGTAAAACTCCCTGAGATGATATGAGGAAGAAACCTTAAGAGGAACCAGGCTCAGAAAGGGAACCTCATCCTTATTTGGGTGGAACTGGACAGTTGATAATGTAAATGTTGATAATGTCCTTTTCTACAACATCAACCAGGAGCTCCTGAGGAAATAGTATATGCATATCCTCATTTATCTTACAGTTCAGTTTGCTTCACTAGGCGGCTCTATTGGATGGAGCTGCGAATCGATTGGAGTGAATCATTTAACGGAGTTGTTCAAGAAGAACCGGTTCATTCACGAATCTCCGGTCATTCTGGGTCTAAGCGCCGCGGCGGAGTTCTCTGTTCTCCACTGAGTTTCCTCTTCTCTACACTAATCTCCACGGTATATTCTTTCAACATGAGAATGGGAATAAACAAATTCACACTATATTTGGTGACTGGTGCGTTCCTGATTCACGGTACGTTTTTAATATGCGCCTTAGTCTTCACGTGTAGCCTTGAATGTTGTGTTCTGGAGGCAGATTTTACAGGAATGTTATATTGCATATGTTTTTCAGTTGTTCTATAATATATTTGTTGAGTAATGTTGCATAGATGATCTTGTATTATATCTGGTTTTTAAATGCCTGCCACTTTTTCTATGTATTTTTGAACATTTTGAAGTGATATTGATAATCACACCCTGCAGAATAGAACTGAAGGACACCTTGTGATGCTCAGAAGTTGTTCTTGGCACTTTCATTCATTCATTCAATAATTATTTCTACCAACCAGCACCAACCGTGATCTACAGACACCTCAAGACTGTTATATATAATTCAAGCCTGGATTCTTTTTCTTTATTCACTTTTTACCGTGCCCACTGAGCTGAAAATTACTGTAACAACCCTGAAGATCAGATATACTAGGAATGTTGGCTTTTTTAACTATGTAACACACACGGCTCTTCATATACGGACATATTAGGATTCGGGTCTATGGACCGTGGATCTTCAGAGGTTAGTTCTTGCCTTCTAAGGTACTATAGGGAGGAGAGGTGAGATCTGTGGGGAGCTGTAGTGCTGTGGATGCACTACCCAGTTTAGATCTTAATCGCTTTCCTTTTGAGCTAAATGCAGTTTGGTCCAACAAGCTGAATGAAAAGAGTGAAAATATACAGTCTACGGAGTCAATATTATACCTAGTATACTGAGGGGTAGGAGAGGGTAACTGTACCAGTAAGTAACTTTGTGTATTTGGGAAACATACTCTTTTCCTTGCTATTTTGGGGTTTGAGATATAATCTCTATTAGAGTCAACCATATATATTGTGTATGCGGACTGGTGTACAGATGGGAGATGCTTGATGAAATTCCCAAATCAATATGTTGTCATCTGGGCTGACTGCAGAAGATTGCAGAAGCCTTGTCTGATTTGTACACCCTTCGGTCCCTTGCATTCAGAAAATATATTCAGGGTTGCTCACAATAATTACTAACAGTGTGTTACTGAAGTCTTTGTTTTGTCAATTATTGAAGTGCTGGGGCTGTGCAGGTATTGTACATGTACATAAAATTATCTTTGCTCTAATATTTTTTTTTTAGTTGTTTTTGCCACTTTGTTTAGAAACGTAATCTATGTCTGGAATTCAATCCCATCGTGATATGTCTGCTGTGGTTGTGTGACCTTAGTGACTTTGCAAGGCGAACACCAGCGGCGTCTTTATAAGGATCTCATGCAGAACTACAATTCTTTAGAGAGGCCCGTGTACAACGACTCTCACTCTCTGACTGTTCACTTTAGTCTCAGCCTCATGCAGATCATGGATGTGGTAAGTAGCAGTACACACATACACAACCATCTGTTTATGTGCCGCACTACTGCACACGGCTGCAGCACATAGTAAACATATGCTGTACAGGACATAATGAAGCATCACCAGTTAGATGCTGTGAAAAATATATAGCTGAGATAAATTGAAGGACATCAGAAATCTCTAGCACGTAAAAATGCCAAACAAATATAATGTAGCGTCTGCTGGGTGAAGAGTTTCAGGCAGGCATGAGGAGCATGTGGAAATTGATGTTATAAGTTCTAAAGCAATTTCTTATGAGACACACAGGTTCCACACAAGATATCGTATGAGGGTTAATATGTAATTGTAATTACTAGACAAAACTGGGTACCCAGTTCAAGCCTAAGCTTATTGTCTGTGTGGTTTTTCACTTGTCCTCTCTGTGTCAGACTAGGTTTCCTCCCAAATCCTAAAAATATGCTGGTAGGTGGATTGGCTATGCTAAATTTACCAGAAGCATAAATGTATGTGTGTCTGGCATCCTGTGATGGACTGGTATATGTCGTTCATCACCCATACCCACCTGACACCCAGGGTTTAATGGACAGGCTCTGGATTCACTGCAAGCCTGACCAGGATAAAGTATCACATTTGTGCCGTGTGATCTTAATCACTCAGTGTACAAAAACTGGAAAGCTGTAAATGAATTTTAAATTGATCCACTCATTTGTAATGAGAAGAAAAACAATGCCCTAAACAAAGTTTAATATCATGTACTGATTATTAAATTTCCAATTAATAAACAAATGGCAATGACATTTATGAAATAACCAAACAGAGCGAATGAGTCATGGCTTCCTGAAAACTTTAACATGCTCAGCACGTTGCGCTTAGAGCTGTCAGGGAAGGAGAGTTGAGACATATGCAATTGCAGTTTAAAGCTTTTTTTTGAAGAGGCAGACAAACAAATCCAAAACATGAACCAAATCTTGAACAGGAAACAGGTAAAGGTCAGGCGATTGGTGAACAACAAGTAATTGAATGAAGAAAACGAAACAAAAACAAGATCAAGAACCAAAGGAAGATGACACAGAACTGAAACAGCTTGGTATAGACAGGCAGGTAAACATTGAAAAATACTTCACACGGAATAAATACACAAACTAATCAAAAAGTGAACTGAAAACCGGCGTGAGTAATCAGAAAAAAGGTGGGGTCAGGCAAATAAATAAAGGCTAATTAAACAAACACATGTGAAACACTGAAGAGTGCCACTACATGCACTAAATCCACCACCAAGGAGACTTACTACACAGCCCATCAGTGTCAAAAATCAATTGCCTCATTATAGTAAAATAAATGAATGAAGCTCTGTGATTAATCCCTGTCCAAATCACTGCACACTGTGATTAATCCCTGGTGGCTCAAGTGGTAAAGGCTCTGATTTAACAAGTGGTTGATTAGAAAGATCGGAGTTCATGGCCCAGCACCACCAAATTCCACTGTTGGGCAATTGAGCAAGGTCCTTAACCCTCCCTGCTCCAGGGGTACTGTATCACAGCTGCCCCTGCGCTCCGACCCCAACTTCCTCAGCTGGGATATGCGAAGAAAAGAATTCCACTGTGCTGTAATGTATGTGTGGCGGTAATAAAGGCTTCTTGCCTTCACTTTCAAAAAAAGGCAAACATCGGTATCTAATGGCCTAATGGCAAATGAGATTATGGCTGGCTTTCAGTGTTGCCACACCTCTATCAGCATTATAACACAGCCACAGTGTCAGTGTAGTAATGAAGGACGTGAAGAACAGGGGAAGCTTTTTTTATCTATATGAGGCACAATTCAGGTGCAATAAAATAAATGTACATGTGAAGGCTTATGAGGGAAATTGAATTTATCTGTCACACTTCCTCACTCCTACATTCCTCATCTCTTCAGTTTATACACAAATATACTGTTGTACCTCAGTACATAAATAACTTGCTTATCCTACTAATAGTAGTCATTTGAATCTCTCATAGGCCTCAGTATATGCTAATGAGAAGCTGTAACATCGTGTATGTAATATGAATGAATACATACATACACAGATCAGGCATAACATTATGAGTAGTGAGAGGTGATGTGAATAACACTGATTATCTCTTCATCATGGCCTCTGTTAGTGGGTGGGATATGTTAGGCAGCAAGTGAACATTTTGTCCTCAAAGTTGATGTGTTAGAAGTAGGAAAAATGGTCAGGTGTAAGGATATGAGTGAGTTTGACAAGGGCCAAATTGTGATCACTAGTTGACTGGATCAGATCATCTCCAAAACTGCAGCTCTTGCAGGGTGTTCCCGGTCTGCAGTGGTCAGTACCTATCAAAAGTGTCCTTTAAGTTCTGTAAAGATCTTCTGCAAATATCTTGGTGCCAGATACCACAGCACTCTTTCAGAGATCTAGTAGAGTCCATGCCTCGACTGGCCAGGGGTGTTTTGACAGCAAAAGGGGGACCAACACAATATTAGGCAGGTGGTCATAATGTTATGCCTGATAGGTGTGCACACATAAATGCATACAAATGAACCAGACTCAGTATTTCATCACCGATGTTTTTCTGTAGATGTGTGCTATGCTGCTATAGCTGACCCCTGATAACACAACAAAGCACAAAGTCTGACTGAATCAAATGCGATTAGACACAATTAACCCACCGTAACGTTCCTCTCTATCAGCTGCTTCTGGTCCTGTATGATGTAAAGGACACGAACTTAACTGCTTATATGTTTCTAATGTTAATATGATGGGCCGTTCTGTAATATTTCTAAATGACTCTGATAGAATATTGCAAAAATCACAAATTTTCAGAGATAGAACATCACACGATGTCAATTTCTGTTGTGAATGTCCCATAGTGTCTGTCCACTATAACAGTTCCCATTTGGAATGCAATTGCATGGTCTTTATAGCCATGAACCTCATCTCCATATTGTTGTATTCGGAGTCAGTATCATGCCACACTGACAGAGGGATTAAAGTGAAGGTTTTATTAAGAGAAATCATTGCCAACATTACAGGAATAGGCAAATGGGATTGGTATGGGTGTCAAATTAAGGTTAAAATCATATGCATAAAAAAAAAAAGCCTACAAATATGGTCTTTTTAATTGAACAGAAAACATATATCATATTAAATAACTGTGTTTTGCATGAATTGGGGTGTAAAAGCAGCATTTTAACAGTTACTACTTCTACTACTACTACCAAGAAGAAGAATTGTCCTTAGATAACATAAAAAATAATGTTATTATTACAAAATAATCTTGATTGATTTTACTAGTGATCATGGCTTCCCTAGGTAAGGATTTTCCTCAAATTCATTACCAGTTTAGATCGCATGGGAATGATTTTTTTCCGTGTGTGTGTGTGTGTGTGTGTTTTGTGTGTGACTAAATGGTATATCGATTGACACAGCAAGGATCAAAACTAGCAATACAATTGGCTCAGTAAAAATGGCTCTGTAGCCCCTAACAATTGGGTTTCTACTCAAAAGCTTTGATTTACTCTTCAAATGTTTTGTTATTTAAAAAAAATCTTGGCTATGTACTACATTGAATAAAAAAGGTAAAACATTAGCGTAATGTGATGGTAAAAGGCACGCGTGTCCTCTGTGGCTGTGTTTAGGCTTAATGCACCGAAACATCACTTACATCCCATTTTCCTCAGCACATATTTATTTGTTAAATTGTCTTTTCCCTCAATCAAGACTAAAGACAGACTTTCATGTATCAGCTTTTATTTACATTTTTAAAAAGAGCTGGATGGAGAACTTTCTAGTATGTGTGAAAGTCCAGGTTATTTTAGGATTTGTGCTTATTGACAGGCGCTACGGATGAGACTAGGTTGCTTATAAGTCTCGTGACTGGATGTGGAGTTGTGTGACACTGAGGTTGGCTGGGAATCATGGATATTGTCATTCTCTTCATCACATGTTGAGCCATGAGCAGGTATAAATGTAGATGACAGTCAGCAAAATATATGTTACATGACTATATCATTAAAAATATAGCTGCTATGGATAAACATACTGATACAAAGGCTTTGGTTTATAAAAAAAAGGTGCTAACACTTTAGTGCCACTGTCTTCTGCATTCTTAAGGCAGACATAGTGCTCAGTTTGAACAATAATATTAATGCTGCAATGCTTTTAGAAATCTAGGTAAGATGATATTGATTTCATGGATATGGATTCTCCTGGAATCATCGCTTTCCTGTCCATATGCAAGTCACTTTATTTTGCTACTGAAATTTGAAACGTGCCTATACACAGAGTCATGTGTCTATTCCACAAATATCAGGCAGGAATATCAGCTGGGTTTTAGTACCATAGGCACGATATATAATATGTAGTAAATGTCGAAGCCAAAGAATTTTAAATTCTAATCTATCTCACTAAATTATCAGAATGTAATCAAACAGTAGGAATTTACTGATCCTAATATCGTCCTGGATGAGTTTTAATCAACCCATTTTTGATGTTGGTGAAAGAACAAGCAGGAAAGCAGCTGAAGTGACAAGCATGCGTTTCACAGAAAGACAAGACGATTATGTTATTTCACTTCTCCAGTTTGCTTTATTCATTTTCAGGCTTTTGTTCATTTACTTTGACTGTAATGAGATTATATGGCTTTGAACAATTCAGTATGGGAACATATAATATTATTATTCTGTTAAAAATAAACGGTTGTGTTTTCCAGGATGAGAAGAATCAGGTTTTAACAACCAACATCTGGTTACAACTGGTAAGAATATCTATCTATCTATCTATCTATCTATCTATCTATCTATCTATCTATCTATCTATCTATCTATCTATCTATCTATCTATCTATCTATCTATCTATCTATCTATCTATCTGTCTATCTTGTAATGGCTAGATGACTGGGACAGAGCGTCTCCATCAGACATTTTTTTCTCACTCTGATGTTTGATGCTTTGATCTTGAGCTGTATATGCATGATTTTATGCATTGTGCTGCTGCTACATGATTGGCTGACTGGATAATTGCTATATAACAAACAAGTGGGTGTACAGGTCTTCCTATAGTTCTTGGTGCATGTATATCGGAGCAAGACCCTCTAAGCTGGACACTTGTAGTATCAGTAAGATCTGAATCTTTCAGTCCTGTGTGAGTCAGATCAGTAAGTGAGCCATCTTTTAAATGTATATATCCTGATATCTGTTTTGACTTTTTAAATATTGATCTTTTTATATGTTGTAACATGAAATATTACTTAGTGGACTGGAAGAGAAAGTAATTGATTTAAGACGGATCCTCTTTGTCCAAACTATGATGGCCAAGTGTGGCAGTAACTGCATTTAAATCATAAAAGCTCGTAGTCTGAGATCATTACCGATTACCCGAGAGGCAACATGGTCTTGATAAATTGAATGCAAAAGGCTAAATTTAATTTCCTAATAAGCGAATGGTCTCTCTTTGTGTACAGTTTGGCTCTCTAATGGTGTCTTCTTTGTGCTCGACCCAGATAAGATGCCCCCGTTGTGCTTACCGTTTTTGTGTTTTTACCCTCCTCATTATTCTAAAATTAATTGTTCCCAGCTTCTTTATCATCGAAGAAGGGAATGTATGCAAATGGAAATTTGAGGCTTGTTTTTCTGAGGTGATTTGGGCCACTGTGAGCATTCATTATTCATACAAGCACCTGCCATTATACATACACAAATTTCACAGGAACAAATTTTTGTTCATTAGCTGCTATTTTTAAATAATACAATTGCTTGAATTTAATTACTTTATTATCAGTGGTTCTTCTGAGGGTGCAAAGCACAAACAGGACTCTCACATATTTAAAAGCTTGTGTCACAATAAAGCAAATATGACTGAGCTTCTGGAATATTCTCTCTCTCTCTCTCTCTTTTTCTCTTTTTGTCAGTGTTATGCTTTCCTCCCTCTCCATCAGCCCTTTCAATAAATTTGTGCAGAGATTCTTTCTTAAGTGAGCCAATGAATTTGATTGCCCATGATTTGGGAAGCAGTCCTTCTCCTAATTTGTGAATATGACTTTTTTAGGGGTTTATATTTCTACCATCAAATCCTACAGTTACCAGTGTTAATTCCTTGTCCTACACTCCTACAATAATATCCAGATATTATATAATGGCTGTTTTGGCACTCAGACTCATGCAGTAAACACTGAAACCATTAACTTAAGAGAACATGGTGTAACGGGAAACACACACGTGATTTCTAATGTCCATTATTACCCTTCATGATCAGATTTAAGAATCTCACTTGCTTCAGACTCAGCTGTTACAGATACCTGAACTTGTCCAGACCCCTTTTCCCAAGCAGAACACCAGATGTACATTATGTAATTAGGCACAATATTAAAGAAATTGACTTGGACCAGACCACTGCTTAGACTGATCCCTCAGCCTGATTGCAGCTGATGAGGTTAGAGTGCGTTTGTGGTTGAGGTCATGCTGCACATGATCTGGAGTTTTAATATGATAACCATCAGACCGGTTGCTGGATGTTGCACTAATCTCCACTGCCCTCAGTATGCTTGCTTGAATCCGCCACACAAGTGATCCTGATTTCTCTTCTGGTAAAATAAACCTCACATATTTAACCTTTATCTCCCCAAACCATTCACACCTTTTGTAGGGAAAAAAAAATCCTCACTATGGAAGAATCACAAGGCAATGAATGAAATCAAGTGTGTAATGTGTACAGTGAATGTTTGTAGAATTTGTACTATTTTATATTATAAATTTACTGATAAATTATAATTATAACCCCCTTTCTTTGCCCCTTCAGTACTGGGTGGATTATTATCTGCAGTGGAACCTGAGTGACTACCCTGGGGTGTCTAATGTGAGGTTTCCTGATCATCAGATTTGGAAACCTGACATTCTTCTCTATAACAGGTAGAACTGCTGAACACTGTGTAAATGTATGAAGTCAGAAAAATCTGACAAATCTGCAAAAAAGTTACATAGAGATTGGACACTGCGACAAATTAGTACAAATTTGTGCACTTACAATTTACAGTAGTGTACAGTGTTAAGCTTTTACCAACCTGTGATACTTTGCCTGTTTTCATAGTGCCGATGAGAGATTTGATGCCTCTTTTCATACCAATGTGCTGGTCAACTCATCTGGCTACTGCCAATATCTACCCCCAGGTAAGCTATAGTACATGACTTCTCACATCTACACATTAAATAAAATATATATTTTCATTTAGCTTATTTAATTGCGTATATGTCTGTCCTGTAGACATCTTTAATCTTTAAGTGTGTCCTCAGTCCATGAGAGGAAACATGAGTTTTGCTTTACTTATACCTTCTGTGCATATATTCCCTTCAAATGAAAAGAAAATTCTTAAGTGTCCATTTACAACATAAAATAGATAGATAGATAGATAGATAGATAGATAGATAGATAGATAGATAGATAGATAGATAGATAGATAGATAGATAGATAGATAGATAGATAGATAGATAGATAGATAGATAGAGCAACATAATCTGATCAGCAAGAATTCAGTACATCATGTTAGCAGAAAGAAGGGTTGCACATATGATCCCAAGAACACCAAACCCACAGTGAGGTATGTTGGTGGGAGAGTGATGATATGGGTCTGCTTCTCTTTGAATAGTACTGGGGTATTAGATGTCATCAAAGGAAGCAATGTACAGAGACAAAGTATTAGAGAATTGAATCTCATGGGCCATCTGGAGAGATGATGGATGTTTAAACAAGAAAATGAACTCAATACAATTACTATACAAGCAAAATAATACAAGAAGGTCTTTCATGGCCTAGCCAATATCATGACTTGAATCCCAGTAAAAGTTTTATGGAGGATTTTAAAATTGCAGGTCCTCATGACCTTGGAAAATTCTAGATGATTTGGCAAGAGGAATGGGCAAAAACTGAATCAAAAATGCTGCAGAGAACTAATAACTTCTTATTAGAAATGTCTCAAAGCTGAAATTGCCGAATAACCCTGCACAAAATCTAGTACTGGTAATGTGTGCTGTCTAAATACTTTTTCCCCTTTCAAGTTATAAGCCCTATTCCCTATTAGAGCATTATAGTTATTCTCTATTCTATAGTACTTTATTTGGGCACTAAATTATTAAATATGGATGTAAAAGTATGATTTATAAGTATAAAAAAAGATACAGTCCGATGGGTATAACACGCCATCAAATGAAGCAAGGGTCTCACTGATGGACCTAGAATTTTAAAATCCTCCATAAAACTTTTAATGGGATCCAAGTCATGATATCGACTAGGCCATGAAAGACCTGCTTGTATGTTTCAGGTCACTGTCTTGTTCAAACACCCATCGTCTCCACAGTTTCTTGGCCCGTGAGATTTAATTCTCTTCTACGGTATGTCTGTACATTGCTTCCTTTGTTGATGTGTGATACCCAATGGACTGTATCTTTTGTTATACTTAAAATCTGTCTTTTACCTCCATATTTATATGTCTAGCAACATTATGTAGGTTTATTTTAATTTGTATTTCCCCTGACTCTACCTGTAAATGGCGGTGAGTTTTCCATATTGTGTGTATTACTGGTGCGTATTATACCCTAAAGCCTTCCCAGAGTTGAAGCTGTTATAGCTGCAAAGGGTGGACCAGCTCCATATTACAAACCTTTCCAAAACCTTTGGCAATATAGTGTATATAAATGCTTTTATATCAGTAATGGATGATGGAATGCATTCAAATGAGTAATGTTTGCAGTAGATGTGGTATATACAGAGATTTTGGAAAGCTTTATAGCTTGTGGAAAAGCAAGAATGGCTCAGAGAATGAGGAAAGAAGACAAGCCTCAAACACTGTGCAGCTGAACAAAGTAGATTCATAAGTATTTGTCTTCTAAAGTTGGTGTCTAAGAACGTTACATTGGTAGGCAGTATTTTGATGGATTTAAATGTAGACAAATGATCACAAATTACTGTCTAAAAATGTTCATTAATACATAGTTTGTGTGGAAAATGAAGCAACTGTAATTTCTGTTTGACATAAATATATTCAGTTATAAAGGGTGCTAATATTTCTAAAGGACACTATACCTATGCATATTTATTTTCCTTATTCAGGTTGTGAAGTGTTGTAATTTTTATAACCAGTTTAAACTGATTCTTTTTAAAAAATTTACAGGAATTTTTAAGAGCACCTGTTACATTGATGTGCGCTGGTTCCCCTTCGATGTTCAGCGCTGTGATTTGAAGTTTGGATCTTGGACATATGGAGGCTGGTCTCTGGATCTGCAGATGCTGGAAGCAGATATCACCGGCTACATAGCTAATGGAGAGTGGGATCTAGTGGGTAGGTAGAATATAAAGGACTGTTCAGAACCCTGTAAAATGTTAAGATGTTTATGAGGAGTAACCTAGCCAAAGCCAGAATGAATACCCGAGGAGCTGATTTTATAACAAACCATTTTTCTTACATGTAATTAAGGAAAAAAAACATTTTCTCATAAGCCGTGACATTTCTTTTCTCTCTCTCTGAAGATCACAGGTGTAATTTTCCGTGTATTGTTTGGAAATACGCATGCAGAATGTCTTATGATGATAACAGCGAACATCAGCTGGGGATGCCGGCTCAGTAGAGTGATTTCAAAATAATACAACCAGCAGATAGAACTATCAGTGGACTCAGAGATGAATAGGTTCTTTAGTCATTTGAATTTGGTGGCATTCTTTGCATATTGTCATTCATGAAACGATGGAGAAAACAAGGAAGGAAACGAGGCAATTAAAGAAAACAAGAAAAATCTTGCCGCTTTATTTCTGTCTGTATTACGATCACTAAAATCCAGACCTTACAATATGTATTAGTGATTGTTCAAGAAAAATCAACGGTCCAGCTAGGTTTACTTGGTCATATTTGCTGGACATTGCCCTTTTACAATGCAATACAGCCAAAATACATGGTGCCAGCAGAAAGACAATACAATTTCGGCTGGACCTTATTGACTCTTTATCAGATTGAAATCTTGAGGTATTCTTATTATCCCGCTAATATTATTTCGTAATACTGCATTGTAACCCCTCCCTTTTTTCTTTTTGTTTTTTTATTGTTTATAGGCAGATCTCGGGCTTTGCTGTAAATAGTTATAGATCTAAAATGTTTAATAAAGAAAGAATCAAAGAAAAAAAAGAAAAATCAAAGGCAAGCTAATAATTTGAAGGGGAAAAAAACACTGATAATGAATTATTTTGGTTATGCCTACAGTCAGGAGGCTTTGAGAAAGCTAATGAGGATTGAAATCCTGCTTCGTCTTCAGCTAAGAGATAAAGTACCCCTATTTCTTCTGGGAAATCAGGGAGCATATGAGCGAGGGAGGAGGAACAAGTGGCCTGAGTCAATGGGCCGTAGAACACCCCATAATTGAAAATCATGTTGAGGTACAAGCATCCACTGGAGAAAATTGGATTATTCCTCTTTTATATTGTTTTTGTGATGTTCGAGGTGTGCACTGATGAATTTTGCTGAGAGTAACTGCCGTGGCTTGAATATTATTTTTCATGAAGTTGGACAGTGTGTGAGTGGGCCTGTAATTTAATGTAAGGTGTCTGGCATCTGTTCATTTGCATCTTCAAAATTAGATACCGATTATGTGACATGCATAGCAATTGTGCGTTTTTTGCTAAGAGTTGTAACTCATCTTAGAGGTTCCTGGACGGAGGAACGAGAGGTTTTATGACTGCTGTAAGGAGCCATACCCTGATGTTACCTTCACATTGGTGATGAGGAGGAGAACGCTCTACTACGGCCTGAACCTGCTCATCCCCTGTGTGCTCATCTCCACCCTCGCGCTACTGGTGTTCCTGTTGCCTGCTGACTCAGGGGAAAAGATTTCTTTGGGTAATATGCACACAGACATACTATGCATTGAATTCTTTCAGATCATATAGAGCAAAAACAACTGAATTGGCTTTGTCATTCCAATACTTCTGGGACAGCAAGGGCAGTTCTTTTGTTTCTGCTATAAACTGAAAACATTCGGGTTTAAGATCAGGAGATGACGACGATAGATCAGAATTTCAGCTGTCTTTTCCTGATATTTATATCTCGATGTGTTAAACAACTTATCACATGGATCTTTGGTTTTAACCCACCATATTTCAATTGGTCAAAAATATTGTTTCGTCTGTGAAACTGCATTTGATGTTAAAAACAACAAATCAACATGAAGACCAGAGAGCTGTCTATAAGGGAAAAACAAGCCATTTTGAAGCTGAGAAAAGAAAGAAATTTTTCCTTTCAAAAAAGAAAGAAAGCACTGGTGTAATAACATACATCAAGCAGGTTGGCCCAGGAAAACAACAGCCATTGATGGTTCTTGTTTTCTTGGGCCAACATTGTTAGAGCTGTGAAGAAAAGCCAAAAAACATCAGGCAGTGATATCCCCAACATTGCAGGGGTCAAGGTCTCACAATCTAGCATCTAAAGAAGACTTTGAGAGCAGAAATATAGAGGTCATGAACAAGAAGCAAACCACTCATCAGCAGTAAGAATCCGAATGCTAGGTTGGATTTAAAAACTGACAGACTCAAAAACTGTGGAAGCTTGATTAACCTCTACCAAAGTAATGGAAAGGTGTGTAGGAAGAATGGATCTGCTCATGATCCAAAACATACAAGCTCATCTGTCATGGAGGTAGTATCATGGCTTGGATTTGCATGGCTGCCTCTTGAACAGACTCACTAATCTTAATTGATGATGGTAGCAGCAGAATGAATTCAGAAGTCCACAGAAACATTCTGCCAATTTACAGAGAAGTGTATCCAGTCTTGCAGCAAGACAAGGATCCAAAACACTCTTCCAAACATCTTCACTGGGGAAAGTAGAAGGTTTTAGACTGGCCAAGTCTAAAACCAGAGCTTAACCCAGTTGAGCAGGGTTTTACCTCCTGAATAAGAGACTGTTAAATGAAAAATGGGCAAGTGTAAGGATTTGAGCAAGTTTGATAAGGACCAAATTGTGATGGCTAGACGACTGGATCAGAGCATCTCCAAAACTGCAGCTCTTGTGGGGTGTTCCCGGTCTGCAGTGGTCAGTATCTATCACAAGTTGTCCAAGGAAGGAACAGTGGTGAACCGGTGACAGGGTCATGGGCGGTCAAGGCTCATTGATGGACGTGGGGAGTGAAGGCTGACCTGTGTGATCCGATCCAACAGACGAGCTACTGTTGCTCAAATTGCTGAAGAAGTTAATGCTGGTTCTGATAGAAAGGGGTCAGAATACACAGTGCATGATGGGTCAGATCTATCAGTTTTGGCAGCAAAAGAGGGACCAACAGCAAATTACTTAGTAATACAGATCTGTTAAGATTTTGCAACTCAGCATGAACTTACAAATTAGTGTTCAGTTTTGCTTAAAGCAGCCCTTCCCACAGAGGCTCACTAGGGTCTATGGTCTGTGCAAGCAACTGCAGGAATTGATTGAAAATGAATATAACTGTCATTTTCCTGCAAGTATTAGATAATAATACATGACTTGTGATTTGATGCCCTATCATGATGCCTCTATGAGTGTGGGTAAACTACCCATGAAGTGATCTACTTGGTCCACAGTAAGATGGTTGTCCTGCTTAGTTGTTCTTCATTGGGCTTAATATGTGTTAGGAAAATTTTTCCTGCACCATCATACTGCCCCTACTGTGCCATAATGTTTACACCAAGCTCAGCCTCTTCATGGACCTGTGTTAAAATCCTGATCATTCCAATAGCATGATGCAAAGGAAAATTTCATTTGTCTTATCTGATTTTTATTTATACTCCTCAGCCAACCAGTTTTTGATGATACTGGCAATTGTTCTCATCACCTAACATGGTCTCAGCTCTTAGCCTTTTCCAGATCAAGCCTGATAAGCATGGTATTCTGAGACATTCGGGATGCAGATGATAATCCGTATGTCAAACGACCGGATTGGAGATCATTGGGAGTTTTTCTGTTTGTTTGTTTTGCACCATTTTTGGTAAACCGTTGTATAGAAAATCCAAAATGGCAGTCATGTAGCTGATAACTGACACATCTCACACTAAATATTCCACCACACACGTCATTTTCCTCATCTTAACACTAAACTAAATGATTCTGGGGTTTATAAATATGATGTGATGTGTGAATCTACAATTTGTGTGTAGCTACATGTTGTAAGTAATAAAGCTGCAGCTCAGAGAGGATGTAATTATGCCAAGGCAACAGTGACTAAAAAAAAAATCAGTCCAAATTTAATTAAGCTTCATACCGCAATAACCATTACCTAAATTAGTTTTTTGTTTTTCTTAAAACAAATGGACAAATGTCTGACGACGATAAGGCGGAGACTGAATCATAACTTGTTGTGACAGAGTGTGTGGTGTGTTTGATAAGGCAAATTAGACATCTAGTAGCTTGGAAACATGGCAAATGTGTTTGGCCAAAATAAATCAACTTTAGAGCAGTGTGGCTTTTGAAAAGCTTTTTTCAAACAAGGTCTATGCATGTTAATCTTCATAAAGGACATTTGATATTATTTGAGCTCAAATTCCTTAACATTTAGAAAACCAGTACTTCTTGGTGAACTGGTCAGTAATGTTTCAATTGGTTCAGTTGAAGGTGGATAATTGGCGTCGTTCATAAAGAAAAAAAACAACGTGCTTTAGTGGTGTGGTATTGTAATAAACATAGGATGGATGTGCACATGAAGGTAGGACATGTCTAATGTAGAACTTCACTGTGTACTGAATTATAATATGGTGATATTTTAGAGCTTTTTGATGTCCAGTCCGGACAGCGTTCATTAGCTGATGAATTAAAGCAGGGGTGTAAAATGACATGCAATGCCGTGTTCTCACTTTCCAATACTGCACACCGACACCCTGATTTTTGGTAATTTACCTTTCATTTTACACCATAATTATGTGTTCATGGTGGCTTAACTGCATCATGTGTAAACGATGTGCATTACAGTGATTGAGAATTTAATGGGGACAGATGTGGCCTGGATAATGGGGAGGGGGGGAGAGAAATTCAGCGTATGAAGCAGCAGCCAGGAAACATCTCACTAGAGAGTACGTAGTCTGTTATGTATCTGTGCAAAGAGGAAAACACGGTGTACTTTACCAAGAATAGGCAGTGTACTCTGGGGGAGATGAGCACTGGATTTCTGTATAAGGACAAAAAGGTTTTGTGCTGGCTCGGAGAGTTCCATCCTACACACACACACTGCACTGTACACACTGCACACACAATTTAAGCAACAAAAAAAGTGTGTGTGTGTGTTTACACTTGGGCATGTATGTATTTTCACATGTATGTTGTGGTACCGCAGTTTAGGTGTATTTATTAAGTGTGTATAAAAAGTATATTAACAGTTTATGTATGCATTGTGTAATGGAAATGGTTTGTCTCATTCAGGGTGTATTGTATTTCCACCTCACACCCAGTATTCCAGGGATAATTCTTTGGAAGCTCCCGCAAACTAGACAAGGATAAAGTAGAAAATCAATGTGTACAACTCTTGAAAATAATCCTCAAAATGTATAGTATAAATCTAATGATTTATTTATTTACACCTATCAGGCATAACATTATGAGCAGTGAGAGGTGAAGTGAATAACACTGATCATGGCACCTGTTAGTGGGTGGGATATATTAGGCAGCAAGTGAACATTTTGTCCGATGTGTAAGAACCAGGACAGATGGGCAAACGTAAGGATTTGGTGGCTAGACGACTGGATCAGAGCATCTCTAAAATTGCAGCTCTTGTGGGGTGTTCCCGGTCTGCAGTGGTCAGTATCTATCAAAAGTATCCTTTAAGTCCTGTATGTGGACTTACAGGACTTAAAGGCTCTGCTGCTAACATCTTGGTGCCAGATACCACAGCACACCTTCAGGGATCTAGTGGAGTCAGCAAAAGGGGGACCAACACAATATTAGGCAGGTGGTCATAATGTTATGCCTGATCTGTGTATTTATTTATTTATTTATTTAGTAAACCCTTTTGTGGCATTGATATAGTTTATATACTTTAGTTACAGATACAGTATAGTATACTCAGATGTGTGTGTGTGTGTGTGTGATGAGACAAAGTGAGTATTTGTGTCTTTGACCTTGCTCCAGATTATCTTATAAATGAGCTGAAATCACTCCATCAGTTTCATCACTTGGACTTCCAGAGGTTTATTGATCCACAGAGCTCATTAAAGATCTTTCAAGCATCTCCAACAGCAGAAGCTCGTGAGCTGTGAGCTGTCTGTCTGATGCTGCTGAAATAGAAATTTAGGTTTTGAAATTGGCTCTGTGCGTGCATGTGTGTGTGTGTGTGTACTATTCTGTTGAAAATCATTGTAAATGAGCAGGGATTTCTATACTGTTTTTTATATCTTTTGTTTAGGAATCACTGTGTTGCTCTCACTGACTGTCTTTATGCTTCTGGTGGCTGAAATCATGCCAGCGACATCAGATTCGGTGCCTCTGATTGGTAAGTCCAATAGACGCTCGATTAAGTAGTTGAAGGTGACGGAGAAAGCAGATAAGACAGCTTTTCATCCTCTTTTTTTGAGAAGCATGTTTCCCCAGTGGCCTTATTTGTCATCTGAAGCACTGAAAGTCAGCCTCTGTGGGATACACACATTCAGTCTCTCTGAGAAGAGCCTGTAGTCATTACATTTTATAAGACTTTCTCAGAGGTACAGTCTGTTTTCTTTTCCAGTTTTTCATTGACAAGTTTATTTCAGTGACAAGTTTAAAATATTGTCAATAGGATATACAGTAATTCTAGACTGAATTCAGGACCAGGATGTATTCCTGCCTTCCAACGATAGGCTCTACACCCAAAATCTAATAAACCATGACCAGAATAAAGCACTTAAGCAGGTTCATAAACATCTCCTCCTCTCAATAACAGTCTTTAGAAACTCTTCATTGTTATGAATTTTATTTCACAGCCTCTTTTTATTCTTTCTTTTCATTCATACAGTTTGTGTGTGGGTGTGTGTGTGTGTGTGTGTGCATTCTAGCTCAGTATTTTGCCACTACTATGGTGATTGTTGGGCTCTCAGTCATTGCTACAGTGCTTGTGCTACAGTATCACTACCATGACCCCGACGGTGGCAAGATGCCAAAGTGGGTAAGTATTTTTTTTGTTTGTTTGTTTCATAAACTGATTCTGAGTTACCCTAAACCAGGGGTGTCCAGTATTATCACAAAGGGTCAGTGTATATAAATAATATTGCACACCCTGCCCTAAACTGAGAGTTACCCTAAACCTATTCAGAGTTACCCTGTACTAGTTCAGAGTTGCCCAGTACTGATTCATAGTTACCCTGTACTGATTTAGAGTTACCCTGTACTGATTTAGAGTTACCCTGTACTGATTTAGAGTTACCCTGTACTGATTTAGAGTTACCCTGTACTAGTTCAGAGTTGCCCTGTACTGATTCAGAGTTACCCTGTACTGATTTAGAGTTATCCTGTACTGATTGAGTTACCCTGTACTAGTTCAGAGTTGCCCTGTACTGATTCAGAGTTACCCTGTACTGATTCAGAGTTACCCTGTACTGATTTAGAGTTACCCTGTACTGATTCAGAGTTACCCTGTACTGATTCAGAGTTACCCTGTACTGATTTAGAGTTACCCTGTACTGATTTAGAGTTACCCTGTACTGATTGAGTTACCCTGTACTGATTCAGAGTTACCCTGTACTGATTTAGAGTTACCCTGTACTGATTTAGAGATACCCTATACTGATTGAGTTACCTTGTACTAGTTCAGAGTTGCCCTGTACTGATTCAGAGTTACCCTGTACTGATTCAGAGTTACCCTGTACTGATTTAGAGTTGCCCTGTACTGATTCAGAGTTACCCTGTACTGATTCAGAGTTACCCTGTACTGATTTAGAGTTACCCTGTACTGATTTAGAGTTACCCTGTACTGATTGAGTTACCCTGTACTGATTCAGAGTTACCCTGTACTGATTTAGAGTTACCCTGTACTGATTTAGAGATACCCTATACTGATTGAGTTACCTTGTACTAGTTCAGAGTTGCCCTGTACTGATTCAGAGTTACCCTGTACTGATTCAGAGTTACCCTGTACTGATTTAGAGTTACCCTGTACTGATTTAGAGTTACCCTGTACTGATTGAGTTACCCTGTACTGATTTAGAGTTACCCTGTACTAGTTCAGAGTTACCCTGTACTGATTCAGAGTTACCCTGTACTGCAGAGTTACCCTGTACTGATTTAGAGTTACCCTGTACTAGTTCAGAGTTACCCTGTACTGATTCAGAGTTACCCTGTACTGCAGAGTTACCCTGTACTGATTGAGTTACCCTGTACTGATTTAGAGTTACCCTGTACTGATTGAGCTACCCTGTACTGATTTAGAGTTACCCTGTACTGATTTAGAGTTACCCTGTACTGATTGAGTTACCCTGTACTGATTGAGTTACCCTGTACTGATTTAGAGTTACCCTGTACTGATTTAGAGTTATCCTGTACTGATTGAGTTACCCTGTACTAGTTCAGAGTTGCCCTGTACTGATTTAGAGTTACCCTGTACTGATTTAGAGTTACCCTGTACTGATTGAGTTACCCTGTACTGATTCAGAGTTACCCTGTACTGCAGAGTTACCCTGTACTGATTTAGAGTTACCCTGTACTGATTGAGTTACCCTGTACTGATTGAGTTACCCTGTACTGATTTAGAGTTACCCTGTACTGATTGAGTTACCCTGTACTGATTTAGAGTTACCCTGTACTGATTTAGAGTTACCCTGTACTAGTTCAGAGTTACCCTGTACTGATTCAGAGTTACCCTGTACTGCAGAGTTACCCTGTACTGATTGAGTTACCCTGTACTGATTTAGAGTTACCCTGTACTGATTGAGTTACCCTGTACTGATTTAGAGTTACCCTGTACTGATTGAGTTACCCTGTACTGATTTAGAGTTACCCTGTACTGATTGAGTTACCCTGTACTGATTTAGAGTTACCCTGTACTGATTGAGTTACCCTTTACTGATTTAGAGTTACCCTGTACTGATTGAGTTACCCTGTACTGATTGAGTTACCCTGTACTGATTGAGTTACCCTGTACTGATTTAGAGTTACCCTGTACTGATTGAGTTACCCTGTACTGATTGAGTTACCCTGTACTGATTTAGAGTTACCCTGTACTGATTTAGAGTTACCCTGTACTAGTTCAGAGTTACCCTGTACTGATTTAGAGTTACCCTGTACTAGTTCAGAGTTACCCTGTACTGATTGAGTTACCCTGTACTAGTTCAGAGTTACCCTGTAGTAGTTCAGAGTTGCCCTGTACTGATTCAGAGTTACCCTGTAGTAGTTCAGAGTTGCCCTGTACTGATTCAGAGTTACCCTGTACTGATTTAGAGTTACCCTGTACTGATTTAGAGTTACCCTGTACTGATTGAGTTATCCTGTACTAGTTCAGAGTTGCCCTGTACTGATTTAGAGTTACCCTGTTCTGATTGAGTTACCCTGTACTGGTTCAGAGTTACCCTGTACTGATTGAGTTACCACGTACTGATTCATTTACCTTGTACTGATTCACAGTTACCCTGTACTGATTCACAGTTATCCTGTACCGATTCACAGTTACCCTGTACCGATTCACAGTTACCCTGTACTGATTCACAGTTATCCTGTACTGATTCACAGTTATCCTGTACCGATTCATAGTTACCCTGTACCGATTCACAGTTATCCTGTACCGATTCACAGTTATCCTGTACCGATTCACAGTTACCCTGTACCGATTCACAGTTATCCTGTACCGATTCACAGTTACCCTGTACTGATTCACAGTTATCCTGTACTGATTCACAGTTAGCTTGTACTGATTCACAGTTATCCTGTACTGATTCACAGTTATCCTGTACTGATTCACAGTTAGCTTGTACTGATTCACAGTTATCCTGTACTGATTCACAGTTAGCTTGTACTGATTCACAGTTACCCAGTACTGATTCACAGTTACCCAGTACTGATTCACAGTTAGCTTGTACTGATTCACAGTTATCCTGTACTGATTCACAGTTATCCTGTACTGATTCACAGTTACCCTGTACTGATTCACAGCTGGCTTGTACTGATTCACAGTTACCCTGTACTGATTCACAGTTAGCTTGTACCGATTCACAGTTACCCTGTACTGATCCACAGTTACCCTGTATTGATTCACAGCTGACTTGTACTGATTCACAGTTACCCTGTACTGATTCACAGTTACCCTGTACTGATTCACAGTTACCCTGTACTGATTCACAGCTGGCTTGTACTGATTCACAGTTACCCTGTACTGATTCACAGTTACCCTGTACTGATTCACAGCTGGCTTGTACTGATTCACAGTTACCCAGTACTGATTCACAGTTACCCTGTACTGATTCACAGTTACCCTGTATTGATTCACAGCTGACTTGTACTGATTCACAGTTACCCTGTACTGATTCACAGTTACCCTGTACTGATTCACAGTTACCCTGTACTGATTCACAGCTGGCTTGTACTGATTCACAGTTATCCTGTACTGATTCACAGTTAGCTTGTACCGATTCACAGTTACCCTGTACTGATTCACAGTTACCCTGTATTGATTCACAGCTGACTTGTACTGATTCACAGTTACCCTGTACTGATTCACAGTTACCCTGTACTGATTCACAGTTACCCTGTACTGATTCACAGCTGGCTTGTACTGATTCACAGTTACCCTGTACTGATTCACAGTTACCCTGTACTGATTCACAGTTACCCTGTACTGATTCACAGCTGGCTTGTACTGATTCACAGTTACCCTGTACTGATTCACAGTTACCCTGTACTGATTCAGTTACCCTGTACAATTTTCACAGTTATCCTGTACTGATTCAGTTCACTTACCTTGCACTGATTCAAAGTTCTACTGATTTCCCAAATACTGATTAAAAATGAACATGTACTGATTCAATACAATATTTAAGTGCAACACAATACATATTAACCTCGTTTCAACATATTAACCTTATTTTCCTCATATCACAGCATGACCTTCCTGAAGCCTTAAATATTTTTAGTTAATAGTTTTTATTGATTTTAACATAATACCACAATTCTACCATTACACAATTAAGTCGCTCATACCGCATTTTTGACCTACATTAGTTTTCATTAATCATTCATCTTCTGAGATAAAGCACAGCAAATAATTTGTTACCTAAAATAGTGTTTGTTATGCCTGATGTCATGCTTGATTCAGCTCCTGTGTTATCTCGCTGCTGTATGTAGACACGTGTGGTGCTGCTGAACTGGTGTGCCTGGTTCCTGCGTATGCGACGCCCAGGCGAGCATCACGTCCACTCAGCCTGCCACAACAAACCTCTTCACAGAGGCAGTGTGTCCAGTGTGGAGCTGTGTGTTGACCAGGGAACACTGCAGTCTTCCAACACCAACACACTCTACATCGGCTTCAGGGGCGCAGAGGCTGTTCACTGCTCCGGCTCAGCCGAGACGGCACTGATTTGCGGTCGCTTTACTCGAGGCAATGAGGAGGAAGTCTTGCTGTCAGGGGCCACGGTAGCACCATTAGGGACCAGAACCGGAGACGGGCACAGCAGAGGTATCGTAGGAGGCCCTGCCATGACTGATTTGGCAAAGATTCTTGAGGAAGTCAGGTACATCACGAAGAGATTGCGAAACCGGGATGAAGATGCAAGCATGTGCAATGAGTGGAAGTTTGCAGCAGCAGTTATTGATCGTATGTGTCTGATGGCTTTCTCTTTCTTCACAATACTCTGCACTTTTGGCATTCTTATGTCTGCTCCTAACTTCGTTGAGGCGATCTCTAAAGACTTCTTCAGTTAGGGGAAAAGAGTCATAAACTTATTTCGAGTCTTTCTTATACACACCCTACTATATTTCTCTAACACACTGTTTCTACCACAGTACTAAGAGGTCAGTGGAAGTGTTTTTGTGACCTGTGGGTTTATACATATAGTTCAAGTGCAGTATTTTTCAAACTAATCTCTATGTTCCACATCCGTGCATACATACCTCAGACAGTATTTGGACAGTTGGATGGAACTGTAAGGTAGTCATGCAATGTATTATTTTGTATCCTATCCAGTGTGTATTCTCGCATTGCATCCAGTGTTCATGAGATGAGCTCTATATCCACTGCAAACCTGACGATAAAGCAATCATTGGAAATGAATGAATGAATTAATTACTATATGGCACAAATAATTCAGCTGAGACAGACATAAGATAACATGCAGATTTAGTACAGACCTTATACTTAAATTGGAACTATTTCTAATGTGTGTGAATAACACACACACACGCACTACACGTGGTAAATAGGGATTTTATTGAAAATCATTGCAGCTTTCATTTAAATATCAGTCACATAATTAATGATGGTAGTGTTGTTGAAGTGTTCACTCACTGTTCAATATTGATGTCACTGTGTGTTTGTGGATTGTCAAGGTAGATTTCATAATGGTGGAAATAGCTAGAATTCATCACCCTGTCAGGCCACAGAGAGTCAGTGTTTATCCGTAAGTTCACGAGTTAAAGCACTCCTAAACTTAGCACAAAATATCTTTGAGTATCTTAACAGTTCTGATATATGTTGTATCTTGTATGTTGTTTTTTTTCCAGTGTTTTCCAGTTAGGCTTAGAATTTATTCCAATAAAATAAAATCACATCATATATATACTCATTTCGTAGTTAGATTCCCTGTTTTATGTTTATGTTATTATAGAATATTTATCATAATCATAATTATTTCATTTTTAAAGTTTATGCAGGAAAAATATTTGACATTATTTGACATTCACATCTTTTAGCACTGTCTTTTTAGTAATAAAATAATAAAATGCTTTATTACACAGTATTATTTTACTTTATTTGTGTGTCTACAAATCCAGTCTGGTAAAGAAGGATAAAAGAACCACAGCTATCAGAGACTGTGTACTCTTATGTATTTGGAAAGTCTCTGATTGTTTGACTGTAGGCTTAGAAAACAGACGTTATTTATTCTCTATATGCTTCACGATGTTCCCTATTGTTTGGTAAATACTAATTATATAGAAAATGTTTGTTATAATACTCCTATACCTAAAACTGTTGCATTTTAAGAACACTCATAACCTTATATTTTTAAAAAATTTATGTTTTTACCATAGTGATGAGTAAACGCTCTGTTAACCTAAAATGAGTTAAAAACCTCCAACATCCCCAATACAGTATTTCCTTTTTTTTCTTTTATTTCACACTTCATGGATTTGGAGATTTGCGGTGCCCTTTACAAATAAACATATTTTTTTAAATGTCAGAAAGGTATGCACTTGTGAGCCCTTGTATATATATTTTTTTGCAAAGCCTTCCTAAAAGGTCATGTCTTCTTCTGGGCTAACTTAAATATTCTTGACTATATTTCCTATGTCCTGGAACTCCTATAGTTCAGCAGTGTGGAGTATCTGGATTAGTGTATTCTTATAAGATATCTTGCTCAAGTATTCATCTCCTTCATTGATCTTCTTATTTAATAATTAGAGGTTGGTGAGAAGAGACCGCTTCCTGTTATCCCCTGTTAACACACCTCAAAGTGCAAGAGGACAGATAGACCCTCATTAGTACATAAGCACATAATGAAAAGCTGCCTTTATCGGCAGTAATGGATTCAGTTGTAAACAACAGCCTTATCAGACATTGCAGACTTACATTCAGAAGCATAAAGTCACGTTCAGATCAACCTTATAATCTGTACATCACAATATACTAGACAGATTTTTTGTCAGATCGAAACACAGCGATGAACAGTTCTCTAATATGCAAGAGCTGTGCTACAGAGAGTATTTGCCTTTCATATTTAGTGAGTGCAGTTATTTAAATGAGTTCTTATACATCTAAGTCATGAAACAAAGACTGAACATTTAAAAGAAGACTTGAGATGAAGTATAAGTTCAAAGTTTTGGAGTCAGGATGACAGATTGTCAGATACAGTGGAAATTTGCCTATATGCTACGTACTTCATTTTATTTTCTTGAATGTAAATGGTAGATAGGAAAATTTCATGGATTCAAAAATATCTATTATGGAACAAAAACAATTACTGTAGAAAAACATGGTGATGAATGTGTTTTCTTTTTAAACTGAAACCCATTTAACAAAAACAGCAAGCAGGACCAGGATGCAAACCTGTTGTAGTAAATAAGGACTAACTTATAAGTAACACTTGAAATTCTGGGATATACATTAATTCTGAGGAATTCTACCTGCTCTCCAAGTTTTAATTAACAGACTTGATAGCCTGAGGTTGTTCCGTTCACAGAAATAAAGTAGTGCAGATAAATGAAGGACATCCATTTGTAGAGATTCATGCTGCCACCCAGTGGTCAATAAACACTGGATATGAAAGCCATCAGGAATTAGGAGGATAGTGAGTAAGTATCTTCGTATTGGAATCCAGATGTTTCCTTTTAATCACATACACACATATCATGGTCTCAATGTGCTGAAAAGTATCATATCATTGTGGAGGTAGGACACTGGAAGAATGAGTGATTACTGATGTTGGAGGTCTTCATCTGTGGTTTCGCCGTCTTGTGTTCTGCTGGATGAGCTCAGCGTCTGAACTGATGCTCCTCCCAAGAACTTGACGCTTTTCTTCCTCTTCTGTGTAATGTGGAAGACAAGATGTCGCAAGATGTTGATATCTGCCTGTATTGAGACACATTTTGCAGCAGTAGTATTCTATCTACTGCTAAACCTGGGTCATAAATCATAAATTTGGAGATTTTCCAAAGTGGAAAGCGTTTCACAGACTGTGATTCCTGCAGTCTTAGCCATGTTGTTTGAAAATAACAAACAATAAATCAACAGCAGAAGTGCTTTATGTTAAACACATTGCTTTCAAAAGCAGCAATAAGTCATTTCATACAGCTCCAGAGGAAATGATCATCAGTTATGGTTTCTAAATGTTGTGTTGGTGTGAAAAGTCTAGATGGCCGGCTTAAATGGATATAATCAAAGTGCAAATTTGCTAGCAAGTAATTGCATAAGGTAACTAGTCTGGTAAGTTAATTCATACAGTAAAACACTGTTATAACAGTTAACACCATTCTATTTAAATTACAATACCAAGTTAGCTGAAAAGTGACAAAGTAAGGCCAAGATCAATTTTCTTCATAAAGTTCCGGGTCATTGCATGCCACCACAACACGTTTAATGCACATTAGTGTAGACTCTCCATGCCTATGGTCCTGTATAGCAGGGAAGAAGGTCCGTCTTCTTAGAGAAGTTCCCTTACTAACTATAAATATTGCTTCCAAACCTCCTATCATTGTTCAGTTAAGTTAACCATTTTTAGCATCAGGAAACTATTCAGTGAGTCTCCATGTCCTGTGGATGAAGCGGAATAGACTCTTGTATAAAGATAGTGATGTACGATTGGAGGCTAAAGGTTTAAGGAGTTTAAAGGCAAAAAAAATAGCAGCTTTCACAGCATAACCTGTAGGTTTAACTTAGATGCTTATTGCTTTCGCCTCTCAGCGAATAAATATGATGTAATGAAATTTAAATTAGTCTGTCTTTCTGACACAAATGTAGAAACAAGACAAAAAAAGTGTCCTCAGAGCTTTTTACCTGCTTATGAGCCACTCCCCTTGGATAGCGTGTAATACTGTCTCGCCTTTGCTCCGTCCTCACCCAGTCCTCCTCCCACAGCTCCCGTCTGTATTCAGATTGCTGTGCTGTGATCCTCTCATAGATCGCCTGATTCTCATGAGCCACCTGCAGTAGCTTGGCCCTCCTGCTCTCTGAGTTCAGACTGCAGAAACAAGGTTGGAACCAACAAACTGAGTAAATTTTATTACAGCTGCTAAGAAATATTTGCAGTATTATCAGTTCTGTTATTCAATACTCTTTACACAGCACAACAGCGCACTATTTGAATTGGTTGCATTTCTGTTGTTCAGTTTACAAATGCTTACATTATTATACATTATTAAATGCATACATTATTATCACCTGAAGCCAACATGAAAATGACCTGATAAGTCACACATCCTACTCTGGACAACCATTACAGCTGGTAAAATACAGAGAAAACAACTGCTTACAGAGATTTGTATCAAATCTGTTAAAGGCAACAGTCGTTAGTGTTTCTGATGTGAAGTATTTTGTTACAAAAACACTGCCGTTGAGGGTTAGGTGGAATGGGATGCAGTGTACAGCATTTTGGGCCATTAAATGAACTGTTGTGAGTTTCTATAGAGAGGTGTGTGAACATTTCTGAAAAATAAAACATGTACATGTAAATCGATTGATGAACAGCTTTATTAAACTACATGATTTGTTCTGGGAGTCAGACTTCGGTACAATAAAATTTACTGAATTAATTAGATTTTATCACTTTGTACATATTCTGTGAATCTTTAGGAGAGCTACTCAGAAGAGGGTGGTGAGCTACTATAGGTTGGACATGTTGAAGACCCCTGGTCTAGACTCACTTATGCAGCTCTCTACTTGGAGGTTGATAAAGGACCTTTAGAAATATAGAAAGTTAAATAATGTTGTTTTGGAAAACCAAATCTCACTTTATTATATCAGTTATGATGAATCTAATAAAGCGAGGTGGACTGGATGTTTTGGATTTTACTCCCTATCAGATTTCCATAAGCAGAATCTCTTGGCCTGGTCTCTGGATTATTATAACTGACTTTCCTTTCTGTATTAATGACGTTTTCTTTGGGTCATTTGTCTACTCAAAAAAGACTACAGGAAGATATTAAATAATAAACTGATGCTTTCTGTTAACCAAATTTCACATACATTAACAAAAATGTATTGGCTCAAAACCTGTTTTCTTTACTCAGTATTGTTCTAGGCAATATAGGTAAACTATTCAAATCTATATTTCTGTATTTATTCTTAATGTTTTGTACTTTAGTCTATGTTTAATAAAAATATTAAATAAATACACCAATCAGGCATAACATTATGACCACCGACAGGTGATGTGAATAACTGATTATCTCTTCATCATGGAACCTGTTAGTGGGTGGGATATATTAGGCAGCAAGTGAAGATTTTGTCCTAAAAGTTGATGTGTTAGAATCAGGAAAAATGGTCAAGGGTAATGGGCGGCCAAAGATCAGTGATGCATGTGGCCCGTGTGATCCGATCCAACAGACGAGCTACTGTTCCTCAAATTGCTGAAGACATTAATGCTGGTTCTGATAGAAAGGTGTCAGAATACACAGTGCATGACGGGTCAGGGCTGTTTTGGCTGCAAAAGGGGGACCAACACAATATTAGGCAGGTGGTCATTGTTATGTATAAGATTATTAAACCTATTTCCTGACATTTTTACAGTGTTTTGACAGAGAATTCATCAAGAAAAGAAAAATCGATTCAGTTGATTTATTATTAATTTATTAACATGAATATGAACTTCATTTATAAAAACTCTAAAATGCTTACACTTATCATCCACACTAAATCATGCCCTAATCTTCTCTATAACACTGTCATATTTGTGTAAGGTTCAAGAAGAGAGGCAAGCCATCATCAACAGAGATAACCAACTGCTGGCATCCAGACTAGCTGATATTCAGCATTCTAAAGGGCGCATAGACCACAGGAACTACTATCCTGATCAGCGTATAATCCAGTTCACCTCATTGTGCCGAGTGTTTTAATACATTGCATATGTATATTGTACTCTAGTTCTTGTATTTTCTGATGGCAGATATCCCATGAATCATTTCAAATAGAGCAAAATTGGGCAGTCACCGTTGCTTCCTCTAAGGAAACTGCACTTCAATCCACATTTTTATTGTAAATAGAATCTGTGCTGTGCTGAATCTGTGTGTAGAATGTGTTCTGTTGTTATTTTGCAGCCACTGGTCAAATGGAAGTGGTTTTCTGGATCCACAGAGGAAAAACAGCACCCCTGGTCCAATAATTTATCAGATTCATAACCAGAGGCTGTAAAAGGTGGAACATTTGGAAGTTCAATATTTAAATTGTTATTGCTGTTAATCTGTTTGTTATGAATGGTTTGCTTGTTTTCTTGAAAACTGCTGATATCTTTACAGCATTTAGGGTTTGTGTTTAATTACTATGTGTGGTGGGGAAAAAACATCAGGTTAGTGACATGCAATTAAATAGAACATTTATAAAATAGAAAGAGAACTATATACAACACAACACAACAGGATTTTTGTTCAAAATTAAGGATAATCAAAACAAACAGGAAAAAATGAACAAACTGTTTAAACAAAACTCAAAATATAATTATAATTTATGAACAAAATATCATAAATGAAATGATTTATGCTTTATCACTTTCCCCTACCCCTTTTACTCTAATAATTATTTTATTTATGTTCTCAACTTGTACTTTAAGTGGCAGCCTGCAGCTCATCAGGGCTGCCGGAGTAGAAACGTGCAGGCATGGTGTAATCCACTGCTGTGCTGTCGAGCAGTATCAGGGTGTCCTCGTTCTGCATTAAATCTATGATCTCCAGCTCCTGAACTGTTCGGTCCTTCAGCGAACTGTAGTTTAATAAAAATAAATGTTATTCACACTCATGGTGGCATTCCATTGTAACCCTGTTCTGCAAATTTACAGGTAAGGTTTAACAGCATTTTAATGAATTTTCATAAACCTTAAACCTTTTAGAAAATGTCTGTATTCATTGCATTCTACAAGTCCTTGAAGGTTTTGGAACTTTTCATGCATGTTTCTACTTTGTTTTCCACAAATGGCTTGACCCTAGAATGGGAACTTCTGGCACTTTTGCTTCACCCATTTTTGTGTCACTCTTCATCCAGTAACATTTTACCTGTATATGGCAAAAGTAACCATATATCCTGTGTATGTTAGTTTCAGGATCTTTCACTTGCTGGGTCATTTAAAAAAAATATCTCTGAAAAACTTATCCATTCTCAGTTCAATTGTTGAAATATCTCTTCACATTTGGAAGAATAATAAGATTACTGTATTGTTAATTTCAATTTAATTGTTTTTTTAATAAAACAAGAACTGAAAAAAGGCATTATTTGCTCTTTTAATTTTTATAATAATATAAATGGTTTATTTATAATAATTATTATTTAATGACCAGCATCTCAGTCTGTACAGTATGGAAATCAGGAAATACTATATTACCCTAAAAAGTACAATTTATTGCTGTAGAAAACACAATTTAAATACTGTAAAATTATATGATAGTAGGAGTAGGAGCACAGTTGGTTCTGATGCTGAAATTAGGATACCGTATTTAGTAATTACGGCATATTCTGTTCATATATGAATTAATTGTTGTAGTTCTTTCAAAATACAGTAAGTGATTGGAAACCCAGCTGCCAGTATTTTGTTCAAAATTTTCAGTAAAAAGTTTTACAGTGACACGTTAGAATAACAGAGTTAAATATATCTCCATCCATCGATAAATAATTGGTGTATATTTAATTTGTTTCACTTCAGTTAGATGCTTTTCACAAGGCAGTCTTTCTAAAGGCACTGAGAGTATCAGGAGAAGCTTAAGACTTGTCACATTAGAGAAACCACTAAATGTGTTTTAGCATTATATTGTGTACCTTGACAGTGGTGGGGGTGGAAGAATTGAATTTGCCCTTCCCATTCAGCTGGATGGTGGCGTGAAAGTGGGTAAGCTCCACCTCATCCTCTTCATGAAGCACTGCCCCAGCCTCATCGCTCCACAAGGAGACATCTAGAATGTGCTGGCCACACATAATAGATATATCCCGGATGGGAATCTGTGACCTCATCATTCTCACCTTACGCGCCTGCAATATTATAGACCAGTTGTAAAACAAGTGAGTACTGATGCACCCAAATTAGGATAATCCATCTGTACTGGGAATATAAAATAAGTCTGCAGTGCTGGGTGACTTCAGGACTGGGCCAGGTTTGAGAAATACAAAATTAACTTACAATCATAAAAATGTTACTGACCATTCCTACCAGAGTATATCTTGCTGAGAGAGAGAGAGAGAGGGAATGTTCCTAATAAAGTGGACAGTAAGTGTATCTCTCTCTCTCTCTCTCTCTCTATCTATCTATCTATCTGTAGTATGTTTAGGCAGGTGTGAAGAAATGCTGTAAAGTAAGCATGCTTTCATAAATATATATTTTAATTGTTTATTTTTAGCAATATACAAAATGCAAAGTAAGCAAACAAAAGAAAAATCTAAATCAAATCAAGATGTGGTGTGACTATCCAAACCAGCATCTTGGATTTTATATGATCAGTCAGGTGTTTTCCAAGATGCTTCGAACAACCTACCTGCTGAGTTCCTGCAAAAACTAAGTGAACCTAGACGAATTGATGGTGTTTTGCAGGCAAAGGCTGGTTATTTGGTTTTGCACATCACATATCGATTTGATTTGGATTTCTCTCTATTGTTCATTTTGTTAATTGATAAAAATAAACACTTCCAATTTTGAAAACATTCCTACTTTCCAGCATTTTTCACACCTGACAGTGATGTCAAGACAAGTCATTTTAGAAGTTGACTTAATTAACAGAGAAAAGTATAGTCACTATGTACCAAAGGTTCAATTGCTGAGGAATCCGTTTACAACTGATACTGCCACTTTGATTGTAGTGATACAGCTAAAACAACAGAACCCTTCCAGTTGACTAGAATAATGTACTAGAGTATAAAATCAATCCTAACATCACATTCACTTACATTTTAAATTTTGCCCTGGAGAGTCAAACACCCGGTTCTTGAAAAAATGTCCTCTTCTTCACCAGTCACTGATGGTGACTGCCCCTCTGGTAGGTCCAGGGGAGCTGTTCAAAAAATGAATGTGGCTGGGCCAACATACAAATACAGTCGCCCATATTTAGACCACAAGACAAAGTTTTTTACTATGTAAGCGAGCCCAGCATACACCAGTAGGTTGTCTTGCCAGACAGAGTGGTTAGAGTGGCTATTTCCACTCTGTTTGTTTTGGCGATGTATGTTGAGCCTCTGTGGATTGTGCGAGGTGCAGGGTTAATGCTTGGACTTGCCATCCTGAGGGTCAGAAAAAATACACAAAAAATATTTCAATAAAAGTCTTGATGAAATGTGTAAAAACATTAAAATTCTATCCATATTATGTACTGCTTATCCTAAAGAGTGTCGCACGAGAGCTTGGAGCCTATCCCAAGGGACGGACTTAAGGTCACAAGGCTGGTTACACCCTGGTCAGGTTGACAACCCATTGTTGACGGATTCGTGAGACTCGTTCGAACTCTTCATTCATGAGCGATTCATTAAAGAACCGATTCATGAGTCATTTGTTCGAGAATCCGATTCCATCTGTTGCGCTGTAAAGAAAGACACAAAAAGAGCGTACTAGAAAGACGAGCTGTCTTTGTGATCGGAGAAAAATAATTGCCTACCGCGAAATAAAGCATTCATTTCAGTATAAAAGCTTAAATATAATTTATTTAATTGTTTTGCTTTGCTGTAGATTCAACAAAGCGGTGCAGAGCACACTGCTGTACAGAAAATGTTCCTCTGAAAAAAGCTACATCCTGACAGCGTCTATTGTTCGGCTAATAAGCTAAATGTCATTGTGTATAGACTTTCGTGATATCTTACAGAACCTTATAACTCTTGTCGACTTAATTTATTATGGCGTTTTAAGCCTTCCTAATGTCATTGACATTATTTTTTAAAGTCAACTGAAAAGTACACCAGAAAAGCTAAGAGCGCTAATCCTGTCAGGACACGGTGTTGTACAGAGAAAAGTTCCTCCGAGAAAAGCTGCGTTGTAAGTTCAGTTCCCGCTGCTGTTAAGTAGAAAATGTATTGACTGACTTATAACTTACTATGGCTTTTTAAAGCTTTTTCAACGCCAAATAATTTCTGAAGTCATGTAAAAAAGTACCACAGAAACACGCTCAGTGAATGCTAAGAGTGCTAAGCTAATCCTGTCAGAAACTGTGCTGTCAAACTTTGCAATTAGACTGTCATTATATCTTCATATCTTCACCCTTTAACAGTTTATTGTGTGGATTTATAACTTTTACAAAATGTGTTCATAGAATTTATGTCAAAATTGCCTCACCTCTCACTGGACTCAATCGCTGTAATGTCAATCAGGAATCTCAACTCGTGCACGCGCCGTTGCAGTCTGCGCACGCGCCGTTGCCGACTCCACACATGCACGCGCCGTTGCAGATACAACATACAGGTGCACGCGCTTGAATACTTTTTAAATACAGTGTAGGTTATAATGTGTGTGTGTGTGTGTGTGTGTAATTAAACAAACGTTATCATTCTTATATATGAGTTTTATTTATTTCAGTAAAATCTCAACAAAATGATCAAACTGTTTATTCAGCATAATTAGATTCTTTAAGCAAGATTTTTGGACTGAAAAGGAATATTTTGTTGAAAATACACACACATCGTTAATCCAACAGCACTAAGACCATGGGAATTATGCATAGATAATGAGCTATGTTTTATGATTTATTACTTAATTGGAGTTAATTAACGCCCACACTTGTTGCAATGAATTTATTACTCCTGCTGTTTAAATGGTTACTTAGCATACACTATATTGCCAAAAATTTCGGGACGCCTGCCTTTACATGCACGTGAAATTTAATGACATCTCATTCTTAATCCATAGGGTTTAATATGGAGTTGGCCCACCCTTTGCAGCCAGAACAGCTTCAACTCTTCTGGGAAGGCTTTCCACAAGGTTTAGGAGTGTGTTTATGGAAATTTTTGACCATTCCTCTAGAAGCACATTTGTGAGGTCAGGCACTGATGTTGGACGAGAAGGCCTGGCTCACAGTCTCCGCTCTAATTCATCCCAAAGATGTTCTATCAGGTTGAGGTCAAGAGATGTCTTTATGGACCTTGCTTTGTACACTGGTGCACAGTCATGTTGGAACAGGAAGGGGTCATCCCCAAACTGTTCCCACAAAGTTGGGAGCAAAAGTTGGGAGCAAAGTAACTATTCACTACACATTTTATATCCACTCTGAATGTGACGTCCTATAAATATTTTGTATTTCAGTATCCAATCACATAATGCATGTTCAGATATTCATTGTTGAGCAGCCTAGGAGAGGTCAAAGCTCTTAATCACACTGTGCTTATGGCAGACAAACTGGTCAATTTTCATTTCCTGTCACAGAAAGCTGCATCCACATTAAGTCAGGATTATTAACTATGGACAGGTTTTGTGACAAAAGGAGTTCATTTGATTTTCTCTAAAGCCTGTTCCTCTAAGGACATGCCACTGCTTGAGCCATAGTAGCGCATTTTAAAGCTAATTTCCGGTGAGTTACATTAGTAAAATACAATAGTATTTTTCTTTGCAAATAAGTAGTCATTAATGCTGCGTTGACTCTTTATCCACTAAGTAAAACTTTCTAAATAAATTATTATGCCACACACCTGTGTTTTTGTCAAATCATACCCTCACATACATGTCAAGTCCACGGTTACCCGAGTCAAACTCAGGCCTGAATGAGACTCTGGTGTCTGGAAAATGCTACTGCAGAATAATAAATATACAGGAAAAAAAAATAACAGTGAAAAATTGCATTTTGAAATAAAAGGAGCAATAAAAGCATTTAAGCACAATGATTCTGAGACAGGAAGGCTTGTGAAATTCAGAAATGTCTTATTGCTTTGTATGATTTTGCAGATATTTCGGTATACATATAATTTATGTTCATATTTACTTCATAGTTCTTTTACTGTCGTTAACTGCTCTACAGTGGATTGAAGAATTCCCACCACTAAGTGTTGCTCTGATTCATACTCAGCACTGTTATTGAGTGGAAAATCATCATGGAAAAACATTTTAACAGAAATAATTCTAATAGGGACCAGCTCATGTTGGAGTAGAGGGTAATGAGGAGGTGGATATTATTATAGCTAAGCAGGCTCTCAAACATTCAAAAATCGTGGCTGTTGGAGCTGTTATGTTGAGTTGTAATTTTTTCTAAGTGTTTGGAGTGTATTTACGTAAGATGATGAAGGGTTACATGTGAGGCATAGGAGTGTTATTTGTTGTGTTGAATAAAACATTTGTTTGTTAGTTGAAAGCTGGACTAGCATGTTTTGTTTGCAATGCCAAATGGACAATAAATGGATTTGCGTATCCAATTTTTGTCCTGAAGGTATAGACAGTGTGTTTATTATTTTATTATATGAAGGTGATTTCTTGCCCATTCTGCCCCGTAGTATAGGCTGCACCTCCTTTTTGTTTGGTGTTATTTTTTTTATAAATAAGTGGTGACTCAAAATGACAGTTTTAACAGGATTTTGTTGACCTAATAAAATTTAGTTTTTAGTAAGTGATACACGCACTTCCATATTTTATCCTGCAAAGTCTCCAACCTTTTTCCCTCTGAGAGCTACTTTGACAAAATTTAGGTGGCCAAGAGCTTCTTGTGTTATATTATTACTAACATGTATTTACATAGCTTACTTCCATAACCCAAACCAGCTGAATAAGCAATTTTTGTGTGATTTGTTTTTTAGGAAATAGCTTATTATTCTTAGATTTCGTTCATTCACAACAATTCTGTTATTTCTCAGCAAATTGTTGCTTACAAGTCTCCTATAGCTCATACCCTGATGCAAGACTGAAAATGGCATTCATATGCATGTACAATGGGAAACATTAAACAGTATTTTACTATGAAACACCAGCTGCAATAATAAGACATTTCTATAAAAACAGATTCATTCAGCTCTTTTACTTTGGCAGCATCGTAGCTTTATTCCTAACGCTGTCGAATCCCCAGAAGCATCCAAATTGAATGGATCTGCCATGTGTTTTCTTTATCCTTTATCCAAACTACTTCAATTTGTGCTTATAGGTTTAAGTTGTTTTTCAGGGGTTGGGCTTGGCCTCTTAGTTCCAGTGAAAAGAACTCTTAATGCTTCAGCATACCAAGACATTTTGGACAATTTCATGCTTGGGGATGCAACAGTTTGGGGATGACCCCTCCCTGTTCCAACATGACTGCACACCAGTGCACAAAGCAAGGTCCATAAAGACATGGATGAGTGAATTTGGTGTGGAGGAACTTCACAGACTCCTGACCTCAACCTGATAGAACATCATTGGGGTGAATTAGAGCGGAGACTGCGAGCCAGACCTTCTCGTCCAGTATCAGTGCCTGAATTCACAAATGCGCTTCTAGTTGAATGGTCAAAAATTCCCCAAAACACACTCCCAAACCTTGTGGAAAGCCTTCCCAGAAGCCCAACCCTTGAAAAACAGCACCTGAATTCAATGATTTGGAGGGGTGTCCCAAAACTTTTGGCACTATAGTTTAACGCTTCCATATACAGCTTCAGGGTTTACTGACTGATTTTATCAATTTTGTACATATTCCATGAACCTTGAGGCAAGCTACTCAGAGGTGGGTCGAGAGCTATTCGTGTTTCATTTCGCCAGTGGAACTGAATAATAAATATACATTTTAAAAAATATACATTTTATAAAGTATTGTTTAGTAAAGTAAAGTTTAGCTGCTGCTGAGTAGAGAGATGAAAAAGAGGCGGTGTTTGAGCCCCCTGCTGGGCAAATCAATCACACCTGGGCTAAAATAGACAAGCTTTTATGATATTAAAACACTATACAACCCCTACAGTACAACTATAACATTTAAACCTAATAATCAGACTTTTAGACTAGGTAAAAACAGTAATATTGATGAAAAACTAAACATTATTAAAACCCTGAATGTCACCTTTCAGATTAGCCATTAGCCACCACTGTGGAGTAACCTGACAAAGAAATTCAATGCTGAACACAGGCACCCCAAAATTATTTATTTATTTATTTATGTATTTATTTGGCCTCTGGTAAAAAGATTGTTAATAACAGATTGTGTAAGAATGCAGTATGACCTTTGCTGTCTACAAACATACAAAGGTTCGAATTCTTCAGGTTTAGTTAGACACTGGGGAATCTGCCTCTCAGTAATTCATGAGCACCTTGCCAAAGAAACATTAACAATTTACGCCTACAGCTCAGGGGTGAAATGAACCCACATAAAACATGCTGTACACAAAGCTTGAATAAAGACACCCTTTAAAGTTCTCCAGATTTCTAGGCCAAACATTTACAGCTACACATAGACTTTAAGCTTAACTTAACTTAACTTATTGTATTCTATATTATCTATCTACCTACCTACCCACCCACCCACCTATCCATCCATCCCTCCATCTATCCATCCATCCATTCACTCACCCAACCACCCACCTAAACCCATCCATCCAATCATCTACCTACCTACCTACCTACCTGCCTACCTACCCATCCATCCATCCATCCATCCATCCATCCATCCATCCATCCATCCATCCACCAACCCAATCTATCCACCAACTCTATCTATCTATCTATCTATCTATCTATCTATCTATCTATCTATCTATCTATCTATCTATCTATCTATCTATCTATCTATCTATCTATCTAAAGTATTGGACAGTTTAAATTAATAATGCTCTTGCATTAAACATTTTACAGTTTTATGGGGTTGTATTATGAATCTGTGGAATGTCTGGCTAATAAAATTTCTTTTTTTAAAATGGTAAGAACTTTTATTACACACAGAAATGTTACTTACCTGCGCTCAGGATAGTAGTTCCTGTGGTCTATGCGCCCTTTAGAATGCTGAATATCAGCTAGTCTGGATGCCAGCAGTTGGTTATCTCTGTTGATGATGGCTTGCCTCTCTTCTTGAACCTTACACAAATATGACAGTGTTATAGAGAAGATTAGGGCATGATTTAGTGTGGATGATAAGTGTAAGCATTTTAGAGTTTTTATAAATGAAGTTCATATTCATGTTAATAAATTAATAATAAATCAATTGAACCGATTTTTCTTTTCTCGATGAATTCTCTGTCAAAACACTGTATAAATGTCTAGAAATAGGTTTAATAATCTTATACATAACAATGACCACCTGCCTAATATTGTGTTGGTCCCCCTTTTGCTTCCAAAACAGCCCTGACCCGTCATGCACTGTGTATTCTGACACCTTTCTATCAGAACCAGCATTAATGTCTTCAGCAATTTGAGCAACAGTAGCTCGTCTGTTGGATCGGATCACACGGGCCGGCCTTCGCTCCCCACATACATCAGTGAGCCTTGGCTGACCATGACCCTGTCACCGGTTCACGACTATTCCTTCCTTTGACCACTTTTGATAGATACTGACCACTGCAGACCGGGAACACTCCACAAGAGCTGCAGTTTTGGAGATGATCTAGTCCTCTAGAAATCACAATTTGGCCCTTGTCAAACTCACTCAAATCCTTACGCTTGTCCATTTTACCTGCTTCTAACACATCAACTTTTAGGACAAAATGTTTACTTGCTGCCTAATATATCCCACCCACTAACAGGTGCCATGATGAGGAGATAATCAGTCTTATTCACTTCACCTGTCACTGCTAACAATGTTATGCCTGATCTGGTTTATTGGACAGTTATCAAACTACATACTGCAACCAAATTATATCTTAGCAATGGAAAATCTCTGGGGAAAATGGGGAAATTTATCACATTTTTATTATAAGTTTATTATAAACAATAAAATATGACAATATTCAAGATGTTTATTTTTTATATTAATATGCAAAATTGTTACTATTTTATTTATTTATTTACTTATTGCAGTTTTTTGTGTATAAAATTTACATTTGCTAAAATAATAATTAAAATAAAAAAAAATATATATATATATATAATTTTTGTACATACAAATCAAAAAGAGTTTTGTGTACAAACCTGTGCTTTCTTTAGCTTTACTTGAATGTGGGTTGGTGTTTGGATTCCTTTGGTGTCTACCGTAGGCTTGGCTTCCCTCACCTCATGGACAAACAAAACTATTACATTTAGAGCAAAAAAACAGCTTCGAAAAACCTTTACTGATTACTTTACGCAACACAGTTATCCTCTAACACTTCGGTTCCTACTGCATTTTACTGGTCAGTTTTCAATGACCATTTGGAATATAGAATTTAACATGAATCATAAAACGCAGTTCAGCTTTTGAGAAGAAAACTTTAAAGACAGCAAAGCACATTTAGACAGGCTGGATTGTTTAGGCCATTTGTTGTTGGGATAATTCATTAATAATTCACATAATTCATTAATAAGTCATTTGGAGACAATGCGATTCCAGACTATACTGATAATGTTGTCAGTTTAGTTTTATTACATTTAATCATAGCAGCAGTTAGTATAAAATAAACTATAGAACAGAATAGTAGTTGCTGTCTTGACTGTTGTGACATTTTGTAACCAGCCATAATGAAATGTTTATGAGATTGTGTGAAATTGAAAGTGCTGTCATCATTTAATAAATACTCATCCAATCAGATAATACACACTCCCATAATACATATTCCCTTATTCACAGCACAACAGCAGATCCTATATAATAGGTATCGTGTCCTATTGCATTTAGTCTGAAACGCAATGATGGCAGAAATGTGACATGTGTTTAATAATCAATGCTTTTCAGGTCCACATTGAACTTAAAAATGAATATTTGCTCTCTGGATCCCATAAACACAGCTACATACCTTCTTTCGATGCTCGGCATAATGCTCCTCGTCCCATTTCTTCTGCAGGTATTTATTAGCAGCAGGTCTGAACGGCTGATAAGCTTTATGCATGCTATATGCTTTTCCTTAGTTTGTTTTTCTGATTATTCTAAATGTGTGCAATTTCTGTGTGCTCTTCCAGTAATAACATTAAGAAAAGATGTGGCTTGTGGGAGACTGTAATGGCTCTGCAGTGTCTGTTATGCTGTGTGCTTATGTGATGGACGTCCTTTAGAGCACAGGCCAATCGACCTGTAACAGCCTCGGCGTGTGACTGAGGGAGGATCAGATGTCAATAAATTATTAGTGTTCACTCGCAGGACCTCAGACTTGGGCTTGGTACAAGGACAAGAGTAACTCTTTATGTTGCAAAAGAGTGATGTGTTTTTAATGAATTTTTGAATCCACACATATGGTAAATGTCTGTTAGATGCTATTTCTAAATTAACTATTTCTAATGATTAATTTTCGGAGTGGTGCTGGCTGTAACTCAAATGAATTGTACTAACACATACTGTAACAGTAACAGCTCTTACACTATACATAATCTAAGTTTAAATAAATAAATAAATAAATAAATAAATAAATAAATAAATAAATAAATAAATAAATAGGTTGTTATTTAGGAAAGTAAAATGTCTACTCTCTGAAGAATGAGATAATGTTTTTATTAACATTTATGGAAGGACTGTCCAGTGGAACAGCATGTTTTTTCTCTAAGAGATAGTCTTCATGATGACTAAGTCTTGTTCCACTGCATTAAATGTAGGTGGAAAAGAATGACATGTTGTTCATTGACAAGTTAAACAATGTCATTTGTGTATTTGTATAAGAGGATTAAAAAATCATCATGTTGTGCAATTATAGGAAAATAATCAGCTTCCACTTCAGTCCTTGGAGTGAAATGTCTAATGAATAAGAACCATCTGTGACATATTTAGGCTCAGGCATTAGCTAGATAGGTAGATAGATGGACGGACGTATATATATATATATATATATATATATATATATATATATATATATATATATATATATATATATATATATTTATGAATAAAGCTTTATGGCAACTGATTGGTTACCTCTTATAAAGTATAAAGCACTCACCTTTTCATCACCAAGGAATATATTAATCTGTGGATTAGTCATGGGGTATCAGGTGTTAAAACCAGGCATTACATCCAACCGATGTTAAATTTTTTCTTGCCACCAGATGGCATATTTGCTCCTTTCTTCACTAAGTGACTGGCGGCCATGTTTTGCAGTGCAGATAAGCATTTCTTAAGAGGTGTGAACGTGACAGAAACACAAATTTTAACATAATTATTGCCACTCACTAGTTAGTATCACACTTTATCCAGGACAAATCCAGCCAAAAACATGTTTTCAAACTGCACTGTGACAGGGTCAGTGGTCAGTAACAGAGGCGAGTGTCATGCTATCCCTGCCAGCCACAGAACATGAACATGCTCTTCTAGCACATGATGACGGCTTTGCCATTAGGATTTGTGTATCTCTCAGTGATGAAAGATCTCACTCATGAACCTTGTCTTCAATCAGTGACATTCTGACAAATGTATTAATACTCATATATACATAAATTCTACATCACCTTCATTTTACGTATACAAATAGGCTTCACATGCATATATGCATGCAACCTGAGTGATTCATTCTTCTGTGGAAGTGCAGGGGAGATTTAGTAGTTAATAAAAGCAGGATGCTGTGCTAATTTTGTGCCTGAGAGAAAATCATTTCATTCTGTTCATCTTCTTTGCCCTCTTTAAAATCCCCCCTCTCTTTCTTTCAGCCGCTCACTCAATTGGAAAATGTGGCTATGACAGCTTTAACATCTGCTCCCGTCACACAGTACACACAGCCCCTCCCCAGCATTCTCCTCTTCTCTCTATTCTGTGTGTGTATGTATGTGTGTGTGTGTTTTACACACACAGCTACTTCACATTAGATTCAATAACAAATTGACCCGGAGGGATGTGTTTAAAGGCTGCACACTGATTTTCTGCTGGCAGGGTGAAGAACTCCTGTTTAAACATGATTACTCCTCTTTACATTGTAGCCAGATAATTCCAGGGGTGTGAAGGCTGATGACAGCTTGAACAGATCTTGTTCGGCCATGAAGGTGCTTTAGCAAGCACTCCGATCCTGTGCTCTTTAGGTAAAAGACCTGTATGGCGCTCTTTTGAAGCCCTCGAGTAGATGAGATTAAAGGGAGGTGCAAATCACTGGGTAATTACTGTTGGCTCATTATTATTACCTGAATCAGATTACCGAGTCTGTTTAGCACATTCTCGCTGTCTGTCTCGAGCTTTTCTCATACAATAAAATGAATTGTTGGGCTACTAGGTTTCTTTGTAGGGTAAGTGTTCTTGTGTGTGGAGGGGGTGGTGCATGGGTTGTATCTTGGTGGGAACCTTGGTTGGGATTCCACAAGGATAGATATATCTGACATGTTTCACCTTGGTCTCCTTTTTTTTTCCAAAAAACAAAAACACAACTGCAGATTTTATTTAAAAGAAAGCAATTAATAGCTAAATGCTTTCCTTTTGGTTACTGAGTTTAAGGTTAGTGTAGCATATCGGTCATTAGCTACATTAATAATTATAAGGTCTCAACAAGGATAGTAAGACAAATATATATTGTATACATATATATATATATATATGTGTGTGTGTGTGCGCGCACGCTCTCAAGGATAAACTGATAATTCCCCCTGAGCGCAGATCTCACCCGCCCACGCTTGTCTCCTAGCAGCCATTCTTGTCTGTAGTTATCTGTGTCTGAGTCTCAGTGAGTGGAGTGTGTGTGCCTGGCCCTTAAGTGCCTTTTGTTGCCGCGCCTGTCAGGCTTGTTCTGGGCAGAACAACACAGGCGAATAAGAGAAAACTGAACAAGCAGGCATTTATCCAAGCCTTCCAACAGTACTGAAAAAGGTCAGCTGAAAAGAACCGGGAAATGAGATGTTTATATGTAAACAAGAAGAACACCACTTCCTTTCTGTCTTGTTGTATTGCATATTGTTGTTCCCTCATGGAAACATGTAGCTGGATAAGGTTTTCTGTTGTTCGAAGCTGTGTATGTGTGTTTACTTGTGTAAATCACCGTGTCTTTCTCACAAGCACAGGCTTCACTCTGAGTCTTATCACGGCTTCTGTGTTTCATTAATAATTAGTCTTATCCAGATGAAGGGGGGAAAAATTTAATTATAACCCACAGTTGAGTCACACTTGGTGGCCATTTAAAGATAAACGTCAATAATTACGTGCTGAAAATAAACACTGTGATTTGTGTCATCTTGTTTTCTCCCATGTAGCTCTTGATAGCTCTGAGTGTGACAGGCACACACACACACACACACTCAGACACTGTCTCTTTCTCTTAGAAGCACACACACACACACACACACTCCTCCTCCCACACACCTGACATCTGAGCTCAACTGATTGTCTTCAAGCATCTATCTCCACTCCACTCCCATGTCATGCTTTTCTTGTACTGCTAAATGATAATAAAAGACAAGTTATTCTGGTCTATAATCTATGTCCTCAAATCAACCCCAAACTACAGCCTTGTCTTAACAACATGAAGTCAAAGGTCAGGGCTGATTATTGAAAACCAATCCTCAAGGCGATTTGCATGTGTTAGGAAGCGGTGCAGATTCTCCATCTGTCCATTATGGCTCTCATGGGAGCGATTGCTTCATTCATTCATTTTTTATTTATTCATTAATTTCTCACTTCTTCAAAATAGAACTAATATACTTGATTAAACATGTATAGTTTTAAATCTTGCTCTTTTAGGAATAACTAGTTTTCATGTGCTGGAAAAAAGCTAACGAATCTAACTAGGTCATGTCTGAATGGACTGTTGGGCAGATATCCACTCGTATCTACCCAGTAACATTTCCACTGCTGAATTGATTTGACCTTTGGGACAAAGGTCTCAGTAATCTTGTTTGGAGGAGTCATTTTTTTCAGGTCTGATAGTAATTGTTTTATGTTTCAGTGTGCTCCGTGCCTCATCAGAAGCTGTTTTCTCTCTGCGTGTCGATGTGAGCTGTAGAGGTCAGCTTGTGAACTCACCCTTGGTTTATTTTATATAGTCTTTAAAGGTAATGTAATGTCAGTGGCATTATCATAACACCTAGCTCGGAATAGTTAGCTATACGCCTATGTAATAATACATAATAAGGGGTTTCATTTGGATTATATCTATCTATAATATGGAATATGTAGAAATGTGTTTATAATGTGTATAAATTCCACATGATAAGTTATACACAAATAAACAGCTTTCTCCGTACCACCTGATTTCTGCGACTTCTGATGAGCCTTAACATCAGGAATCACATCTCTTCTAGAAACCCCACTGAGCGGATCTTAATTACTGGACAGTGACAGTGACATTGAGACTGACGTGTGTCTCATGATGGACATGATGTGAAGATTAATGGATGGAGAAAAAGGTAGCAAATTGTGCATTGCTACAGATTGGTAGCAGTCCGTAATTGTATCCCACTTATAAAATAATAAATCATGGTGAATTACATTTTCATTTAAGAAATGTTTGCAGCTGAACATAATCATCATGGGTGTAAGTGCACCTAATTGCATAGTAACATTATAATGATGTCTTTGGTCCATCATACTGAATTCCTTTATCTGCCATATCCACCTTTGTCTTTCTCCATCCTCTGATTAGGTAGCTTTAGTCCACTTTTGTCCACTTTTGTTCATGTTTACCATGTCTGTCGTTTTCTGCTTTAGTCTATGCTTGTCTATATTTTGTCCACCTTTTTCTGCTGCTTGTCCATCCATTTTTGGCCAGTTTTCCAGCCTTTGTCTGGCTTCTTCTGCCTTTATGTAACTTTGCCTGTCCTTGTCCAACCTTCTCTGCCTTCTTGGGTTTTGTCTGCCCTTCGTCTGACCTTGGCCACTCTTGTACGCCTTAGGCTGATTCATCCCACCCTTGTCCAAGTTACCTCTTTTTATTTAAAGTTGACTTCTTTTTGTTAGGTGCTTTGCCTTTCAGGCACACACTGGATAATTTGACAGCTGGGATAAAAACTAGTTACAAAGTGAATCTATTAGACATACTGTATGCTATGGCAAATATCCAAAACATTAAGCAAAGCATGTTTTTTTCCCACTGCATTAGAAAAGCACACATATCTAGCAAATTGAGCCATTAATTCTTCAGGCAGACTGTTATTTACTTAACACGAGCTCTGAAAGCTGGAAATATAAAGGTTTTAAAATAACAACAAAAATGACCGATCAATTTCATGAAATTTATTTGTTGTTGAGGAAAGCATGTTATAAATGGTCAAAAATTTTTTTTTTGTTTCCCTCATCATTCAGTCATCCATGTCTTGCTTAGAGATGTAAATCCATTCAAATAAGGCAACTAAGACAATATAAATCATATACAAGGAAAGTATCGTTTTTTTTCCAAGATCATCTTACATTGAATTTTGCAATGCACTACACTCGTAAGCTGTAACTGTTCTTGTTTTTGGACGCTAAGCTGATTTTGCAAAATAAATGAGATCCTGGATCAAGTGTTGCATGGAGCATGAGCATGGAGACAAATTACTAGTGATTAAAGTAATAATTTCAACTAGTACTACTTATATGATCAATTTATTAAACTTCTGTTAAAGGATTATTTGACATCTTATGTGAAGTCCAGAGAACATTGCATTACAGATTTAATCCGCCTTTGCTGTTATAATGCGCTCCACTCTTCTGTGAAGGTTTTCCACTAGGCTGTGGGGATTTGTGTTCATTTAGCTACAGGAGCATTAGTGAGATCAGACACTGGTGTCGAACAGTGAGGTCTGGGGTGCAGTCGGCAGTCTAATTCATTCCAGTTTGGTCAGTGAGGTCTAGGTCAGGGCTGGGCACATCTTGGTACACCATGTCATTATGGAGTTTGCTCTGTGTACAGGAGCATTGTGATGTGTGCTTGAAAATTTGTGGCAGCAGTTTGGAGAAGAAGCACAAATGGGTGTAACAGTCAGGTGCCCACAAACATTTGACCATAAAGTATATATGAACATATTAGTCTTTTTAATTTTCATTTTAGTCTCTTTTGCGTTAATGTTAACGCCGTCTTGTACATTATCTATCCTCTGATTTTCTTTCAGTGTCTCCAACACTTCGACTCAAGAAAAATCTCCGAACCTCACAGGTGCAAAACTACACTGAGGTAATTTGAATAATTTGAATGGGCACCTGTATAAACTGACTCCAAATACAGAGATCTTCCCTTTGTAAATATTCACTTTGAATACGGCCTTAAGTGAATTGGTATTGTGATATATATATATATATATATATATATATATATATATATATATATATATATATATATATATATATATATATATATACACACACTACCGTTCAAAGGTTTGGGATCAATTGCATATTTCAGCTTGATTTCAGCTACAGAGGAAGACTCCATCAGCCAGTCCATATTGTGGGAGATGCTCCAGGAAGCATGGGGTGAAATCTCATCAGATTATCTTGCTAAATTGACAGCTACAATGTCCAGTCTGTAATTGCTGCAAAAGGTGTTTGGTTTTTTTTTTGATGAAGGCAAAGTTTCAAACATAAACATTCAATCATTTCCATCAAAATCATTATTTCTAACTCTGATATGTCAGCATGTCTTGTTCTTTTTCTATATTTTCTATTGAGACTAATTTCGTGTGTGTTTCCTTGGAAAACAACAAATTTAACAATAATAATAAACAATAATATATATATATATATATATATATATATATATATATATATATATATATATATATATATATATATATATATTATTTATTTATTTATTTATTTATTTATTTATTTATTTTTTTGAAGCCCTCACAATAATTTTTAAAGCCTTAATCATATATTGATGGAAACATTGATGGAAAAATCAGATATCAGAACAGATAATATCAGACACAAATTAATCTACTTATAAAGCTCTATAAAGTATGCATTGATTATTTTAATGATATGATTCATTTTAATCATAATAATAATTTTGGCTTCTTAAAAATCACCCCACGTGAAGAATGGCAAGCAATCGATTTCTATCCATCTTTAACAACAGAGACATGCATTGTATATTGATTCAGCATCCTCTCTTCTTATAATTTTGTTGCAGCTTCCTATTGAGATGCAGCGTGACCAGTTTTAACAAACAGCCATGTATTTCTAGCAGGTATTAAAAAGCACAGCTCTGATTTATCAAGAGCATGTACTGATCACTGGTCTGCTCACTCTACTGTCAGGTTTCATGGAGCATCCAGCGGCTTTCTCTCTGTCAACCTCCCTCCCCCCCTTTCTTTCTCTCTCTCTCTCATTCACTCTCTTCTCTGATTTTCTCTGCAGTTGGCTTCATTATCTGCTGTGTGCAGCAGTGAAGTATGGCCACCCCCTTCCCCCTCTCTCCATCTTTTTCTGTTCCTCCCTCCTTTTTCCTAGGCATTTTGCCATGAGGAGGTCACTCAGCGTGTTATTTTGCAGCACAGTAGAGGAGAGAATTGGGCGAGGGCTGCAGTCTGCAGGCTGTCTGACAGAACAAGCCTGCCACAAGCTCACAGGAGCGTGAAATACAACCAAACGGAGACTATCTGCCTCAGCCAGTGACTCAATTACTGTGAATCATTCAGAAAGAAGGCCTTGTCTTTCCCTTCTGTCTCCTTCATTTCATGTAGTCAAGTTTCATATCTTTTGGAGACACCCTTAAATGTGCATTTTTTTGAATGAAGTCTCGATTGTTGAATCCTTCAGTATCTTACAAGTAGGTCTCTCTCTCTCTCTCTCTCTCTCTCTCTCACTCTGTCTCCACTGCAGGGATTGAATTAATGGAATGTCTGTGTCTGCCAAGCATTTCACAGCAAACCTGTACTGAAATGAGGTCATGCAGATACTCAAGTCAGAAAGCTAGCACCACACTATGAACTTCATTTTTCCGAAAGCCAAAACACATCACCTGCTATGGCCAAGCAGCCAGTGATCAAGAAAAAAACAATGTACTTCTAAATATCTTCTAAATATAGAGCAAATTTGTGGCAATCACATTCACACATTTCACTCGGCAAGTTTTCAACACCTTAAAATGATGACAAGGTGAAGGCCAGTCGGACACGGTACAAGCTGACCGCTGGTGCTCCTGCTGTCATTCCAACATGAGCCCCTGTGGCAGCTGAGTAAAAAAAAAGACAGAGAGAAAGAGAGAGAGAGAGAGAGAGAGAGAGAGAGAGAGAGAGAGAGACAAAAGCACAGTAAGCTTATGTGGAAAGAACAAGTGATTCAGTCCATTTAACTGTATAGGGTTTTCAATTTTATTTGTATAGCACTTTTAAAAATTTTAATTATAACAGTGCAGCTTTACAGAGCTATATAAATTCTGGATGTAAGTTTATAGCTGCATTTATAATGCAAGCCAGAATTATGGCGGAAAAGAAAAATTCCCTGAGATGATATGGGGAAGAAAACTTGAGTGGAACCCAGACTCAAAATTTAACCCATTCTCATCTGGGTGACACTGGATTAGGACATCAGGATGTATCAGGCAGGTCAGTGGAGAAAAAGAGAGAGAAAGGAAGAGGTAAAATACAGAATGAGAGAAAAACACAGATTATATTAGGTATGTTAGGTATTACCATGTAATGGTTAAAGAAAATGTACTTTGTGCAGAGTGCAAGTAGGGCCTCTGGCAAGACTAGCTTTGACAGCATAACTAAATGGGAGAGCCAGAAGGTAACACAGACATGAGAGCACCCTGGGAGATAAAGGCAACCACCCACTCCTCTAACAAAAAACCTCAGTGAATATGTGAGTGGTTGAGGGGGCAGTATCCAAACAACTGCCTGTGAACCCTCCAGATCTGCTCTATTATTTAAGAAAAACTATTAACAAAAGACTTGATCAAACAAATAAGTTTTCAGCCTTGACTCTGATTTAATAGTTGTATTCCATAATGCTTTTTATGAGAAAGCTATGCCCACTGCTGTAGCCTCCAATATTTAAGGTACTAACAAACAGCCTGCATTTGATCAATGTAGGCATCGTGACTCAGTCAAAAAAAAAAAAAAAAATTAAAAACAGAAGTTTGCTAAGATATGTGGCACCACATCGTTCAGAGCTTCATAGGTCAATCAAATTTTTTATAATCAATGTGTAATTTGATTGGAAGCCATTGCACTTTGGATAAGACGGGTGATGCAAGGCATCAAGGTATTATAATAATTCAACCTACCTGTAACAAAAGCATGAACTATGAGATTATATTTCTTATCTTAGCAGTATTCCTAAGATGAAAGAATGCTATTCTAGTAATATTATCCACATGAAAGACTGGAGTCAATAATCACACCAAGATCTTTTACTGCTTCACGTAATGAAACAGAAATGCTATCCAGGGTTACTGTGTAATCGGAAAGCTGCAGCTGCATGTGGTCCTAACACTAGTTCTTCTGTCTTGTCAGAAATAGAAATAGAATTATAGAAGGTTAGGCAAGCATCCTATCCTGAAACATACAATTGTATGTCATCAGCACAACAGCAAAAGCTACTACCATAATTACAAATCATTTCAGGTAGCAAATATAAAGAAAATCCAGTGGGCCTAAAACAGAACTTTGCAGAGCACCAAACTTTACCTTAGGATGTGTAGAGAAGTGACTATTTACATCTACAAACTGATAACGATCAGACAAATTAGACTTGAGCTAGGAGAGGGCTGATCCCTTAACTCCGACATTTCCTTGTCTATCAAGGAGCATGCTATGATCAATAGTGTTATAACCTCTGATAAGTTTAAGCAAAACAAGCAAGGAAACAGAATCTTGATCAGAGGCCAGTTATAGGTCTTTTATCACTTTAACCAGCGCTAAAACTCCTAAATCCTGACTGATACATTTCATGAATGTTATTTCTATGTACATATAAGCATACCTGCTCTGCTACAACCTTTTCTAGGATCTTGTAGATGAAGGGGAAATTTGACATCAGCATAAAGTTGGATAGCTGACAGGGGTCATGGTAAGGTTTTTAATTCACGGATTTGATAACTGATAGATTAAAAGTTTTAGTTATATAGCCAGTGCTAAAGGAAATGTTTGATTGCTCCTGGTAGTATGTGTTTGAGTAAACATGTAAGTAAGGAATCTAGTACATAAGTCCATGAATTTGATGAGGAGATTTGTGAAATTAGGATATTAGGAAGAAAAGTAAACCATCCTAATCATAGTCTAAATGTTTTGCCTGATATTTTCAATTTTGCGATTCAAAATCTATAAAATCATCACAGTTACATATTTATGGTGTACATGCTTCTGTGGTAGCCTTTATTTATTTATAGATTATTAAATAAGAATCTAGGATTATTTTTCTCTATCTTACAAAATGTTAATATGATGATTTAGCAGCACTAAGAGATTTTCAATGGCTCAGGATGCTTCCCTTCCATGCTGTTGGAAAATACCGTTAATGTAGTTTGATAGTATTAATGTTCTATTTTTTCAGGCATTTCTTTTATGATGTATATTTGATCATTATCCCAGGGTGCGAGTTTTTTCAATGTAGTTATTTTCCTTCTAAGTGGAGCTACATTATAGCATACAAGTATAGCAGAATGTTGGCTCTAAGCATTCAGTCACTTGATCGATTTCAGTGTTCCCATACTAAACAAGATTTAATTCATGGTTCTGTTAAACATAATACATTACAATCCTGATCAATAATAGTTTTATTGACAATAAGTGATTTAGATGTAAAAGATCAAATGTTTAGAGTCTCTGCTTCAGATAAAGTGTGGTAGCTGTGCAATCAGTATGATATAATTATATGTTAATTACGTTACATTACATTTTTGCATTTTCTGTTTATTTTGAGAGACACAGTCTCAATATGTTGGAGCCTGAGTGATGACCAACAGCTAGCAGAAGGTTGGTTTAGCCTGTTTGTCTGCTCCCTGGCCTTGGCTCTGGATTGTTTGTCACCTATTTAATTGTCACCGATTAAATAGGTCTGTTCTGAGAAGAAATGAGATCAGTACCATCCTGAGTGGGTTGGATACAATTCCTCCCCTTAATAGGCCAGCTTTGCCCTAAAAACTGCTCCAATTGTCTATGAAGCCCACATAGTTTTTGGAGAATCATCTGGACATCCAGCAACCATAACCATCTGTAAACTATATCGGTACACTGCATTGGGATGGGGCCAAAACATATTACTGCGTCAGAGCTTTACACAGGTCTTCAATGATATAAACCTATGCTTCCCTAAGACCCTAAGATTACCTGCTATGTCCAGCACCCTGGCTCCCAGTATATGCCTAAAGATGCTGGTGCAACTAAAGATGCTGGTGCAACTAAATACGAAACTAATTTCATATATAAATTATCCTTTAACCAGACCTCTTTCAGTGTCAGTTTCTCAGTGGGTGCTTCGCTGAAGAGCGTAAACCTGTTAGATACATGAAGCAGAAAGAAGTGGTGCTCCTGTGGGTGAGCCTTAGTGTAAGCTTTGGCTTTGCGATTATTCCACCGAGTCATCCCTAATTCGTCCCACCCTGAGGGCTCCAATTTTGGAGTTGGATTGTAACTCCAGCTAGGGTATCCAGACTTCCCCTACAGAAACTATGCTCCAATCGCTCTTGCTAATCCTCTCTAGATCTCGGTTGAGAGCTAGTTAATGAACATTTGTCACAAATAAAGCTATTAGTAAAGCATTTTACTAATTTAACTACATTTTTTTCAAGGAAGATTTCAAAATCAAGCCCGATGTGCTTAGTCTGAATTATAAGAAAATGTTGCTGTAATATTTGTTAAGGTAGTACAAACTTATTGCCCCCTCTCCCCCCAAAAAAAACATTTTTGTTTGTTCATCCCATCACAAAAACCTTCAACTATAACATGGCTTTGCAGATTTTATTACGTCCAGTCTATATGTAGATGATGTCATAAAAGAGGCGTTCATAAATCGTTTATTGAGTTATCCTTTACCAATCGAGATAATATCACATAATATACATTGAAATATATTTAGCTGAAACAGCATTTCTAGATAACTGTAGCAGCAGTATAAGAGAAAACTCTTGAATCTATTTTTTTTCTTGTTTGTTTTCCTTCTACCCCTGCGGCAATGGTATATGTCACTAATGTTATGTGTCACTATTTTTGAAACAATACAAACCATAATATCAAGTATAGCAGGTATAACTATTTGTAATATGAACACAACATACCTTCTCATTTGTTGTGCTACACTGATTAATGTGTACCTGTGTCAGTTACCCCACAGGGCTGTGCTTGTACAGCCTAGAGTGATTATGACTGACTGTAGCCACATGTGTATCCTCATCCTGTGTGTAGTTCTTGACTTCTGTCTCCTGTGTGAATGCTGTTTTACTCAACTGATGACATAATTGCCTTCGCAAATGATTTGGACACTCAGAATGTTAAAATGAATTAGCAAGTCATCTGGAACAACAGCAGGGAAAGCAAGAGCGTGACAGTCTTTAATAGACAAAGAAAGAAAACATCGATTCTATTGTAAAACAAACACCTCTTGCCTCTTCGGAGAACATTCAGTTGACTTAATGTTAGTAACAAAGACACAAGCATATGTAGCAGCACTCTATGTCAGGCTTTGTTAAATTATGTACAAGCTTTTGCACAGAAATTGTACCCTGTTGTATAATTGATAGACAGTGTGCAATTTTAATCGAGTGGTTTTGACGCACACAGAAGAATATTTTGGGGATTAGTTCTTGGTATTTTGGGGATTTTGACATTGTGGGAGGATTTATATCGTGGATGCCGTTTTTAAAAGGAACGGTTACGTGCATGTGTTTGTGTGTTTGTGTTAACCTCGGAGTTAATGTACGCTAAATTGAGGTTATTAAGAGGCTTCTTTCATTAGTGTCCAGTGACCTTTAAGTCTTTCAATGTTTCTTCCAGATTAGTGGGGAACCAGCGACCCTCCCCTCCTTCCCCTCGCTATCTCTCTTTTGCTGTCTCTTTCGTTCTCTTTCTCTCTATCCACTCTCTACAGGGGTTCATTTGCACATCTGCATGTTTGCCATTCAGTCCCAGTCTCCATGCTGACAGAGGCCCCTTTTCCACACTCAGGCTTCTTCTGCTCTTTTTTCTTCCCTGTTATTTCTAGAAGAGGGCCTCCTCCTTCACAGTCTCTCCCTTGAACCATGAAGGCCAGTTGCCAGAGGCGCTTTTATTTGCCTGAGATTGAGTGCAGCCAGGCAGGCTGGCTGGCTGTACGGCCTCATAACAGCAGCCCCATAGTGGAGAGATTGCCTGTCTCTGGTCTGTAATTGCAGAGGGGGCTTGGAGATGCAGTGCTATTGTGTGTATTAGGTGGGGATCACTGGCTCTGTTCTTTTAACATGAGGCTTAATACATCCTTTAGACCCAGCGATATATGTATATGTATAATCCCCACTGAAAATGAAAAAATAGCGGTACATTTAGAACCTGTGTGTGTGTGTGTGTGTGTGTGTGTGTGTGTGTGTGTGTGTGGGTACCGACTGTGTGACCTCTAACATATGGATTTTTATGTTGCTTTGCTGTTACTGTTGCTCTGTCTTCACTTCTCCTTCAATAGAGCTGATGGAAACATGAGAGTAAGTACTGCTGTGGAAAACCAAATCACAGCAGAGTTTAATATTTCATAAGAGGCACCATGTGGAAAACTACTCAAACAACTCAGCCTTTCAAAACGGATCTTAAGTTCAGCTTTGAAAAAGCAAAACTGATCCAAAAATGGCAAGCTTATTCTCAGACACACTGTGAGACTGAGAGGGCTCTTTGCCATGTGGGTTACCTGAGCTTCAGTCCAACCACATCATGATCTAACTAAGTGCTGTGTGTGTTTTAATTTACAGAGATGTTTGTTTACTCTAGGGCCCAGACCAGTAAGGTGTAATGTAAGTGGAGAAAGATCTCCCTCTACACACACACACACACACACACACACACACACAGATGTGTGATGTCATAGCCAGATGCCAGTTGAATAACACTATGTGGCAGCTAATAAATGGACAGGGGTAAGCAGGAGTGATCTGCATAGCAACAAGATCACATAATTTGGTTTGTTTAGTTAATTTCTTATTAAAGAAATTGGCTGCTTTCACACTTTCAATATGTGTGAACTTTGAGCAGTAAATATACTTTGCTGGAAACGCAAACATGGGAAGTTGTATTTGCTATTTTAGACGGAAAGCTTCATTTAGCTGTAGCAACTAATGAACTGCTTCTGCCTCTCTCTCTCTCTCTCTGTTTCCTCCTCTTCCCTATTCTCTTTTAATGCAAGTGTGTAGTGTCTGTGTGTGTGCTTGTGTGTAACATTGTTCTTCCCTGTCTATATGAATATTTGATTTTATTTAAATACAGTTTAATAATGTATCGCAGATTTTATTATTAACTCTAGAGAAGCAACATCATGTTGAATAATAGCTGTATACCTTCTTACATTTACAGCATTTGGCAGACACCCTTATCCAGAACAGCTTATGTTTTTATCTCATTTTATATAGCTAAGCAAATGAGGGTTAAGGGCCTTACTCAAGGGTGCAAGCAGTGGCAACTTGGTGGACCTGGGATTCAAACTCACAACCTTCCAAACAGTCACCCAATGCCTTAACCACGACCACATCCCCACTCGTATATGACCTTGTGTACATAATCATGTGTATAGTGAGATCCTCAATACAAAGTGTATGTGTGATATATATTTTAGTATCACAGAGCTGTCATTTCTCTGGAATTCAGGAAGTTGCCTGCCAGTGACAATGGACCTGCTAGTACCTCTAAAAACCTTGTACAAACACAAACAGGAGGAAGTTTATTGAGGATCAAGGATTAAAACCTCTGCCCATGGTTACAACCAACCCTTTGCAAGATGGGTTCTGATTTGTGACAGGCAGCTGTGCTGCCATGAAATCTGCTTGAGGAAGCATCAGTTCAACAAAATGTCATCGGGGCATCTGCTTTCTGCGCATATGTCAGAACAACCAACGCTTGTCCTGTGAAATCATCAGTGACGCAATAAAAGTGTCAACAGCAGAACTGTGGTCTAGGTAGCAGACAGTCTAATATTCTCAGTATAGAAGAAGTAGCCTTTATTTTTGTCACACATACATTACAGCACAATGAAATTCTTTCTTCACATATCCCAGCTTTAAAACTTGGGGTCAGAGCACAGGGTCAGCCATGATGCGGGGCCCCTGGAGCAGAGATGGTTCAACCCTGACCTTCTGATCACTGACCCAGAGCCTTAACCACTTGTGCTACCACCCTTACAGTGTATAGCTTTTACACAGTGCCACAGTGAAATCCATGCAGATGGGGGCATTCAGTGATATGGGTGGCATGTCAGCATCTAGTCCAATTCAGGCTGCCACCATTTTAAGGACGTCTGTCACAGCCTGCTTGAAGCCAGCCAGCAGTGCATGCAAGCCGGTTCAGCCAATTCAGATTCATTTCTGGACACTGCCAGAGCAGGAGTTAAACATCACGGATCAACTGTTGGATCACTGTCAGACTGTCAGTCTCAGAGACATGACCACAGACATAGCATTCTCATGCTCTTTGTGTACGGATCACAAGACAGATTCAGCTCTCGGGCTATAAGGAGGACAGAAGCTTCCACTGTGTGTGGCTTCAGGATTAACGATTTCAGCTGAGCCACATCTGTGACTCCTGTCTGCATTCTGTACTATGACTGGTTAGTCATTCAGAGCCAGAGCTGTGTATAGGGGTGCTTGGCTAATTTGTTAACCTTCCATGAGAAGTCAGCATTGTGGCAGGGGAAACAGAATGCAGCCATTGGCCCACTAGGCTTTGGATGGTAGGGTTATTTGGAAGCTGGGGAATGACCTACTGAGAAAGGAAGAAAATAGCCTGGCAAAAAGAGTGAAGGGTTAGCAAAGGAAACTCGGCACTAACCCAGTGTGTTGTTACCAATCCAACAGGCTAGCTATGTGCAGGGCCTGGATAAGGGCCTGAATAAGAGCAGGCAGTACTACAAGATTTTTAGGAGTTACCTGTAACACTGAGCACAATGGCAGAGTAGAAATGTGACGCCCTTTAAACAACCAGCAAGTTTATTCACTACCCAAATGCTTATTTGCATAATAGAACAACAGACTTTGTCATTGTTCTCAATTTTTCAGCGCTTGTTCTCGTCGAAAATTCTAGCGCTGACACGCTGTCAACTGAGCAACAACAGAAAAACAGCAGCTCAAGAATTTCTGAGCGGACGAGCCAAACACAGCAGAATTCACACTGTAACAGTCGTAAAGGTTTGTTTCTGTTTTACGACTTAACTAGAAAAGAACAATATAATAAAACATTGAATCATAAATCTGGTTAGACATATAAAGGACTCAACAACACTGAAACAAAAAGCTTTTTGCAATATGCAGCCTGGACACCCACTCGTGCAGGCGGAAATGGTTATGATTTGGGGGAAAAAATTGCGAGCATAAAACGCTTCATCATATCAGACTGCCAGTAAAGTGTTTGAGGTTTGCATATATGTATTAAAGGGAATGTTTCGCATGCAGAACTGACCCGTTTAGGCAATCACCAGAGCTACACAATTTACTTATGCAGTTATAGATCATGTTTAGAGAGAATGTGACAGTAATTTCAGATAGCAATGCAAGGTTTAGTATCAAGTACTCACATATTCGTCTTGTTACGTGACAGGCCGTTTCCTGAAAGCTGCAGTAAACAGCATGGTGACTGATCTCCTCAGTAGGGTGCCTGTATTAAAAGTTACAGTATCTCGGTGGTGTAATAACTTGTTTCAGTCTCATAAAAAGCCACTGTGTTTCAGCAGTCTTTAACAAGCTCTGCTTAATGTTCAGCACTGTGAGGTTACTATGACAAGAATAAATGGCAGTAGTGCGGTTTTGAAGGGAAATTGTTAGAGCATGGCAAAGTAGTACACTTTATTTTTCCATAATACTTCTATTTTTATGATTTTAATCTCAGACTATGGTTTCTGTAGCTTTCTCTGCATTGCACTCCGTAAGATCCATAAATCCTAAGCTTAGTAATCAGTACATCAACGACTACTTTGCATTATAGAGTAATTACAATGAAATAGGGAAAGTGTTTCGAAGACATGTAAGGGGTCAATAAAGGGGTTAATAAAGGTTTTATTAAACAGGATTTGTTATTTTCATACTCGATCTCTCCTGACGATACTCCAGACATAAGGATTGTGAAGCAGTATGTTTTACGAATTAATACTAGAGTCTAAGCATCCAGCGTCACACAAGCTCGCATTCGTGAAATTATTGTACACGTGAGATTTTCTGGTAGAGAGAGCGTTCCATTTAATGCTTAGTCTCTTAGTCGTTGGCGTTTATTCCTCTGTGTTGTAATGCTTTTGTACAACTATTTTTGTCATGCAAGACAATTTGTCTGTCATTCTTCAATGGGATTGTGGCTTAATGGAGTGTGTGTTTTTGCCCTATGTGGGTGAGACACTGATAGAATGGCTGAATTGGAAGGAGTAAGAAAGATTAGTGGTGTTATGGAGGTGAGCCACTGCAGAAAAAGCCCACAGAGGATCAAATCTGACTGCTTCTGCTAAATCTTTTGTTTTCTTTTTTTTTCACTCCCTCTCTGGCACTGGCACACAGTCACACAGTGATGAGCAATTCTTCCTAAATACAGGCTTTCATACACACACACACACACACACACCAACACACACACCACCCACTCTACTCCTTGCTGAGTGATTGCAGTGAGTGCATTAGATAAGTCACTCCTCTGTCTCCAATGAGACTGGTGCAGCAGCTCCCTGTCATCATGAAGCCGTCACACAGTTGTTTGGCCTGAACCTTCACACACATGGGGGTGTTTGCTCCCACACCTACCTTCTGGGTGTGCTTGTGGATGCTAGCGTAAGGGATAATTTAAAATTGCTCCGTCTCCATTTCCCCGCTCGTCTGTTTCTATATCTGCCAAAACACGTCTGTAGTCATTCATAACAGCATTAGTGGTGTTATTTCGATCAGTGTTGAGAGCCTAGCACGATGCCACTTTCACTGGCAGCCTTTCTTAGCCATTTTATTTGGAGACCAGCCTTTGTGCATTGTGCACTGCCAGCTGGAGCTGCTTGTGTGCCATTAGTCAGGACAGCTGCTGCTCTCTCCCTGGGAGGAGGACACTTATGCACTAACATGCAGCCATACAGACTACTTTCCCTCAGCCTCAATCCATCAAGCTGAGAGAGGCGAGGAAAGGAAGAATCAAAAGAGGTCGCGGGCGAGTGCTATGGGAAATATGTAGTCACTTCTTCAGTCAGTGAGGCCAAATGGAAGGACAAAGAACCCTGATTATGTTTTTACAATTACACTTATTAAGAGATTGTGGTTGTAGCAATAAGGTGGTATTACACCCACATGCTGTTGTCGCTTGTGTTTAAAAAAAAAAAAAACAGTGAGGTTTTTAATAAGGCAGAAAAATGATCTGACCTTTCGGGCCTATTTTTGTTACTCAAGTCATAAAATGCTGTAATTAATTCCGCAGTGACTCTATTCAACCCTATTATGTATTGCTAAGAGCAAATGTTCTTTACGAGAGCAACATAAAAAAAAAAATCCATGCAGAAAGTCTGATGAGCAGAAAGGTACAAGCATCGCAATCAACCAACGTCTGATGGCAGCAAACAGGCAGCGCTGGAAGTGTTAAAGAGCTGAGGGAAAACATCTATTTTGCATGCAGTCATTTAATTTACTGTAATATGCGTACGATTATAATGGAAACATCTCAAAGGCGTGGGCTGAATTTTTTTATCCGTGAACTTGTGCAACAACAACGGTTTTATTGCTTGTTACAGGTACTGGATAAGTAGAAGATAAAAACACCCACACATGCTCCATATGTTTACTTTATTTACTGACAATATCACATCTGTTGTGCTCCTTTTTTGTTTTTGCTTTACACTGTGTGCCTGAGCTGCTGTTGTACAGGTTAAGCCTTTGACCTTTGAGGGAAGTTTTACAGTTTCTGCACAGAACAACACCACAAAATGTTTTCCTTCACCCTTATAGAAATATATATTTCCCCCCGAGGAAGTCGAAAAGTTTTTCGGAGTATTTTATTTAATATTTAATTTATTCGTCTGCAAGAGGCATTCCATCCTGGTTTGGGTTGCAGTGGACCTGGAGCTCTGTTGCTGGAGCACTGGGAGTGAAGGAGTGTGTGGATGAGATGGCAATCCATCTCAAGGCACCGTGCACACACTGATTCATTCACCTACCAGCATGTTTTCGTGGTTCGGGATAAAACCAGTGAACCCAAGAAGAAACTCAAGGAGACATGAGTGTAAAACCAGCGAGCCTGGAGCTGTAAGCTAATCTCAGCTGTACATATTTCGAATGACTTCCTGTTTTAACATCATTATTGTCGTCAGGTGATGGACAATTTAACTACCAGTTTTGGCGCCAGGGGAATTTTTTGTTCTGACAAAGTCAGAACACTGAAAATGAAGTCAAGAAAAAGCAGCTGTCCTTCAGTGTGCTGTTCTTTATAGGTCTGGCATTCTGTTGCTGTCAAATAGAGTGTTTTTTTTTTTTCTTTTCCTTGAGTTTATTTTTTTATTTATGGCATCAGAAAGCTCAGTGGGATTATTCGCTGCAACAAACAGTCATGCCCAGAGGCATCCAGAGAAAACATAGTTACACAGTGAAACAGCAGAGCATAAGAGGAAGAAAGACAAAAGCAGAGGCTCATTCATCTTCCCAAAGCTCCTAGAATTACATACATGGAAAAACATTCTGGTTTCATTTACTCCGTCTTTCTTCCCAATGTATGTCTCCATCTGTCTTTTATCCTCTGCTTACCTGGTTCATAGCAAGAGCTGATTATTTATTTAGTACGGTAGATTAATATTTATAGGGTTTTTTCCTTTGAAGTGTATCTGTGTGGAGATTCAGTACTACTGAAAACTGATATTGTCTTTGGTCTTTAATTCACTGACTAGTGTGTGTGTGTGTGTGTGTGTGTGTGTGTGTGAGGGGTGTGGGTTAGGGATGTGCTCAGGGAGTGGATTGGATTTTAAACCAAAATGTCAAACATAGTACACACACCAGTGCTGGCAGTTATTAGAAAAGTACTGGCAGGAAAAGGGGAAAAAACCCACAACCCACAATGCTGTTATATTTGTTTACATGTGTGAATTTGTACTAGTGGACTAATCTCTCTCTTAATGCCTACTAATTAATTCTGTCCCATAATGTAGCAGTATGCATGAGGTCTAGCGTAAAAAGGCACCGACTGCAACATTATGACAGCTTCAGTCTCATTAAAATTGATTGATATCTAGTGCCTCTGGAGAGGTTTGTGCTGTAAGTGCCATTGCACTGAGTGTATTATTTCAGTTGGATTCGGAAACACTTCGTGTTAATTTATTTTGGCTGAACTGCAGGAGGACAAGCCATCTGACCAACGCTCCTCATCACGCTCATAATGTATTATATTTGCCTTGGCGTGAAATTAAAGTGACAGATTTATTTAGTGCCTGATTAATTGGTAAAGACAAATGGAATATTGTTCATACATGTGTGAGTGTCTCTGCGATAGAGCTCCCAGAGCTCACAAAGCCTGATTTTTCTAGTCATTTAAGAGCAGTTGGAACAATATGAGCTGTCTTCCAGGATAGGAAAATTGAAAATGTAAAAATAGTCTCGTATTTATACGAGTCCAAGTCCAAGGAATTGTTTGATATTCCAGAGTATAAGCCACTTCAGCTCAGGATGGTGTGTTTGGATTTCCCCGCCGAGATCCAGACTTCGAGGACACACACAGACACACATTTATGCAGTTTGGAGCTTGCTCCACTGGCTTGTCAGCAGATGTGTTCAGGTATGTCATCGGTCCAGGTGGCTAATGGCTTTGGCTTTCCAACACACACTGGGTCTGGAATTTATATGAACATATTTAATAACATGCAGGTTGAAAGTGCAAATGAAAACATGAGTTGATAAAATCAGTGTGAATTAAATCAGCACCGTTTAGTGTTATGGTGTAATTCCTCAGGGACCAGTATGGCCGGTATATTACCCCAAATCTCTCTCTCTCTCTCACACACACACACCACACACACATACATAGGCTCTGTCCCTGAGCTTCCCCAGCTGTGCTGGCACATTGTACTGAGCATAAAGCCTTTCAGATATAAGAGTAAAACAGCAGCCTCAGGGAGCCAGACGTTCAAAAGTTCATGCACTCAACAACAGCACACGGCTTAACAATAACACCAGAGCAGAATGATTAGACCTTAACATGGACCACAGTGTCCTACCTTCTTCCAGTAAACAACAGAAGGTTAAACTCAACCAACGGTCTTAGGAACACATACTAAACTAAGTCTCTTTCTCAGAAAGATAAAGGGTACTCTGACTCATCGCCAATTTATCAGGTACAACTAGCAAAAAAGATGCACATAAGTGATATACAATTACTCACTGTAGCCCATCTGTTATATTGGCAACACCACTTTACTCATTAATTCGGTAAAAAAAAAAAAAATAATAAATCACTGTATGGCCAGCGCTGAGCGGATATTATTTGGATAGAGGACCGTTCTCAGCACTGACACTGATTACTGATTAGAAAGTATTACTGTGTGCTGCAGTGGTATCAGATTTAATACTGTTAAGAGGGCTTTATACTATGGGCCTCGATGCTGGCTTGAGAAAATGTAAATTGAAATTTTTTTGTACTGTAATCAAAAACCGACATTGATTCATGGCTCTGTATGGAAAAAAAAGGTTATGGTCAACTGTACACCTAACGTCAAGCTCGGTTACAAGTCGTAAAGCAAATTATTCAGTAACTACAGTAAAAACATATAGGGTGTAGGTGGAACATTGACACAGTGCTTTATGTTGCAACCCCACAGCTCCAAGGTCCACATTATCTGCATGTTTAAGTGGGTTTCCTCTGGGTTCACCAGTTTCCTCCTTCTGTCCAAAAAGATACAAGTATCTGGATTGTATGCAGGATTGCCCTTTAGGTGTGAACGACTGCATATGTACATTGTACTATGGCAGTCCATCAAGGGTGAGTCCTCCTGCCTCAGCATTACCATGATAGCCTCCACAACTCTGACATAGGATAAAGCAGTTACAGAAAGTGTGTGAGGGAGTGAAGGAGGGATGTCATTGAGGGAGTTCAAATAACAACTACTAACAATATTAATAGCAACACTTGATAGTCACATACACACCACATCATGCCGCCTCCAATTTCTATATATGCAGCTCATAAATAAATGATGATGTGTATAAGTACATGGTGTTATATTTAAGATAATGGCATGACTATATAATGTATGTACTAGGTGGGTGTGTGAGAACAAGAATGAGAGAGAGAGAGAGAGAGAGAGAGAGAGAGAGAGAGAGAGACAAAGAGACTGAATCACTTTGAAGTCATTTATATTAGCACATCAAACAGCATTGCTATTCAGCTTCTGTTCTCACATGAGGAAAAAAAAAATCTCCCATGCATGACTCGAGCTGAAACACTCAAAATCCAGTGACAAATCCCTGAATCTTCAACACACTCTCTCTCTCTCTCTCTCTTTCTCTCTTTCTCCGTCTCCTTTCCCCGCAAACACAATTTCAACATCTTCATTGCTCGCTGTGTGAGGTGAAAATGCCTTGTGGGTTTTCTTCCCTCCAGTCTAATCCCAGAGTAAGGGACATTTCCTGCTGTATTGCTCTGCTGACATTTTGACCGCATACTTTGTAGAGGAGAGCCAGGGCTATAAAGCCTCTCTTTACTTTCACTCACTCAGTCAGTCTCCTGCCGGTTTCACTCTCTCAAGACATGGGGGATGGGTAAGAGGCTACAATATGGAGGATATATCTATGGAGAGAGCATTCCTAACAATCAATGACAAGAGGAAAAAATGACAAATCGGAGACGATTCATCTTCTCTCTTAAATGATTTTAATGTATTAGGAGTTTAGAAGGGTTGACGTCGACCCTCCTGTGGAAGGAAATGATTTGTCTGTGAAAGTAAACCTCACACTTTAGAAGAGGTTATTTACAACCTCGAGTAGAAAACACTAAGAAGAAAATTGCTGAGTGCTGACCACAGCATGTCTCACACACAAGTGGTGGCTAAAGAGAGTTTCCACTGGACCCAAATCAATTTCCCCTGTCCAAGGAAAGGGAAGAAAAACTAGCCGCATTGTCATCTGGAAACACTTAGAAATACAGTCAGAACACATTGAGAGGCTCATCCAGTGTATTCTGTCAGAACTACATAGTTATCCGATGATATTCATTGTACGTTAATAGCATTAGGATGATATTAACACTATCATTGTTATGAAGATGTAGCATGTAAGGATGACAGATGTAAAAAGGCAACACGGTGATGTCAATACTCACAATGATGCCAGCTCTTACACTGAACAAAGAGACGGTTGGAAATATGGATTTCGAGAGGATTAAGGATGGTTAATATTGATACTTTGACTTTTAGTCTTCACAATGGGGAATGGATTAAAACAAGATAAAATCAAGTGTCAGTGGGGATCTTATCCTCTCTCTCTCTCTCTCTCTCTCTCTGATTAATCTGTAAAATGAAAGATCATTATAATCTTTTCCCCAAAGCAAACATTTGAAATTCTTCATTTCAAATTCTGAAGTACATGAGATGTTTTTTTCTATAGCACATTTCCAAATCTTTTCCTATAGCACATTTGGCTCACCCCTCTGAGGTTAAGGGTTTGATTCCTGCCTCCGTTCTGTGTGTGTGTGGAATCTGCATGTTTTCCCTGTGCATCAGGATTTCTTAGTGTACTCCGGTTTCCTCCCTCTATCCAAAGACTTGTGCTGTAGGCTGATTGGCATATCTAGTGTGTGAATGGGTGTGTGAAGGGCTGGGCACCTGTCCAGGGTGTCCCTTTGCCTTGTGCCCCGAGTCCCCTGGAATAGATTCCAGGTTCCCCTGTGACCCTGTATAGGATAAGTGCTACAGAAAATGTTTGTATGTATCTCCTAAACGGTTCTTACTCAAGACAGACAGGAGACTGCTTGAAAAGAACTGACCAGAAATCACAAACGATTTGATCTCCTGGTGGAATTGTAACCAGATGAGACCATGTATTCGTCATAAATGATAACAGTTGCTACATGTTAAAAAATCCTTATTGTTTATGAAAACAGTAATCAATCGCTATCAATTTATTTTTAATAGAGTCCACCCCACAGTGGTGCTTAATGGTTCATCTGAAAGTAGATACCCAGGGCTTTAAGAATGAACAGTTTTTTTTAGAAGTTTTTCTGTTTTTACCTAGCCTACTAAGGGCAATATATTCATAGAAATTTTTCCCAAAAAAATCCCTTCAATGTTGAAATCAACCACATTTTTGCTCTCTGATATGCCCCAGGTGCTTGTTCATAGGCATCTAAAATCTAAATCAAAAAAGGTGTTATCTTCAACCACTAAAATTCCACAGATGTAAAAACATCTCACACTGAAAGCCAACAATGTCCTGATTCATTTTTTATCAGATTTGCAGAGATAAAATAATTCATTTGTTTATGTCATTGTTGTTCTTTCGGCTGCTCCCTGTTTGGGGTTCCCACAGTGGATCATTTGGTCCGGCATGTTTCAATTTGGCACAGGTTTTACACCAGATACCCTTCCTGACACAACCCTCCGATGTAACCCGGGCTTGGGACCGGCAATGAGGGTTAACTCTTCAGTGGCTGGGTTAGTGCCCTACCCAGGAATCGGACCCGGGCCATGGCAATGAGAGCACGGGATCCTACTGCTGGACCACCAAAAGGCTAATTCATTTGTTTATATTGATTTAAAAAAGAGTCAGATAAGTCGGATCTTTATTCCGCCGTCGCACTGGAACTCTGGTGTACTTGTGAGAAGGTTAAGTGATAAGAGCGATTGTAGAAGTACGCTGTGAAACGGTCATGAGTACAACTAATCTACAGATTACTGATTAGCACCTCGGCACCGTGTATCCTTCCGGAAAAATAACAAGTGAATTATTTGATAGTTGTTTGAGTTTGGTGGAACATTCCTCAGACGATCACAGCAGTTAAAGTGTAACCAGACACTTCAGCAAAGCAGCATTTACAAGATTCCACAAGAACTAGCCATTAATCCCGTCATCCATTAGCGCTACTCCTAATAGTTTCAGAGATGCCCGTAATTACATTAAATAACAAAAAATGGATTCTGGATATCCCAAGAAAATGCCGGTGATAATAAATCGGACTAAATAATAATAAATCCCAGCTCATCTCTGGCTCTCATCTCGAGCCAACTGGCACTGCATGCCTTTCATAGCATGTGTAGTCACTTACCTGTGAAAAGCACTGATAGACAGGAAGATCTGCTTTAAAGATAATGTTCAGCACATGAAGTCAATCCAGTTATGGCAGGTTTTACTTTTCTTTCCACTCAAACCGTGAAAGCATACTGTCATGAGCAGCGCTTATAAAAATTAATGGCTACAAACAGATGCTGCCTGTCCTATGTATCATTATTAATAATAAATAAACCTATTTATATGATGTGCAGATTAGGAGTACCTGAATGTATTTTCAGAAGTACACTGGCGTTTTCTCTCAGTATAAACAGATGAATTGTTTTTTAGATTATTTTTTTATAAAGTGAGTCAGTGAGAGACGTGGGTTTTTCCCTCTGTTTGATAACCGTACAGAGAATTTTAGTGGTTGAAGATAAACACCTTCAAATGTTAGATGATTATGAACAAGCACTTGGAGCATCTCAGAGAGTAGAAATGGGTTCAGCGTTTATGTTGAAGATAAAAACATTTGTGAGGTAAAACATGTTTTTTGGGAAATGCTTTTATTAACCAACACTGTGGAGAGTGACGTGTCAAAGAAATTCAATGGTGAACCTCAATATAGACCTCATTATTATAAGAGTTAAAAAGTCATGTGTTTGTGCCTTAACCCTTCGTTCCATTATACAATTTGAATTGCAAAGCAAATTGCAAAACACGAGTGAAAACATGAATATAATCGACTTTACCTAGCTCGTATTTACCTAATTTTTGAATCATTTCAAGCTTGATATAGTTGTTCTAAAGAATTTTCTGCTTTTTGGAGCATTATTCCTGAAAAGAATCAATATGATCTCTCTCATGATGGAAGGTCGGAAATGGAGCTACAAAAGCAGATTATAGAAATGGCTGCAAACGACTGCAACATCTGAACCCTCTCACGTTCACACTTCACCTGATTACTAATCACACACATCTGGATTCAGTCACAGTGTGATCGTGACTTTCAGTGCACTCACTTATTGCAAAATATACACCCTGTGTCATTGAGAGAGAGAGAGAGAGAGAGAGAGCATAGCCTGGGTTCACTTTACATATAAGAAAGAAAGAAAGAAACAAACAAACAAACAAACAAAGACAGGAAAGAAGACAGACAGACAGAGAGAAAGACAGGAAAGAAGACAGACTCTGTGACTCTATGTTGTTTGTACTTTGCTTGTTTATCATTTTCTGCATCAGTTACTACAATTCAATAAAAGTATTAGGTAGCATTTGCTTGGGTCTATGCAAAATCCTGAGAATCTGCTAATAGATTAGTACATTTGTAAATATAAGCATAACAGTCTTATCATTTGCTTATTGTAATCTCATACTAGACATTGGACACTTATACTTACTAGACATTATATTATTTAGAAGACTTGCTAAGATCACAAAGTCAGTTGTGTCTAGATTGGTAGTTTTTATCTTTAGGGTTCCTAATGATAGCAAAAAAATGATCATTTCCCTGACGGTGCTTTCGTCTCACACTCTGCCGCTGCGTTTTGTAGCCTAGTAACAGGAAGAGAGGAAGCAAATTGCCTGGTGTGTCTTCAATGGGTAGAAGGAGAAGGAGTCATTAATGAGAAAGACGAGTCAGCAGAAGTCATATTAGTACTCTTTGCTGGCACACACATCTTTTTTTAGGGCAAGGTGACGCAAGCCCCAGGTGGTAGGACTGGTCTCTTGTGTTTATTGCTTGAGTATATGTGCAGTCTATTATAGCAGACCTCACACTAATGTGCACACATACACATTCACATGCACATGCACACACACACTCCAGGCACCCATTGATCACCCCCTCAGGGTGAATAATGCAGAACAGCCTGCACTCGGTGATCTTCAGACTGTGTCTTCTAAATTTATAGTGTGCAATTACAATTCTGTGATAGTTTCTATTTATAATAATGCTTGCAGATTTTTTGATCTAAAAGCTACGTACTTTCACTACTTACCAGTTAATAGGTAGAGTGTAGAGGTAAAAAATGAAAAATGGACTGAAAGGAATACCAGAGAATTGAGAGAATTATATGAAATACAGTAATTAATAGAGTTCATGCAGCCTTGGAGGTAAATGTATCAGGAAATATAAATCATAAGAATGAAGAATTTATTCACCATTCGCAGAATTATATAGAGCCGAGACATAATTAATGGCCAAGTTTGTTTTCTCACGGTTCTCTCCAAGTACAACAAAAGTTTCAGTGTTTGAAATCAAAAAGATTATTATTAAATTCAAGGAATGTCTGGAGAGAGAGAGAGAGCAGTATAGACTACAATTTCACAAGCTTTTCATAGCGTGGGATCACTTTAGACATAAGAAAGAAAGAATGACAGATAGAACAGAAGGACGGAAGGAATGACAGATAGAACAGAAGGAAGGAAGGAAGGAAGGAAGGAAGGAAGGAAAGAAAGAAAGAAAGAAAGAAAGAAAGAAAGAAAGAAAGAAAGAAAGAAAGAAAGAAAGAAAGAATTGACTTGATGTGGTCATTTTTCTGTAGAGATCTTCTATTCTTCTCATTTCTAATTGCAGGTATGGGATTATTAGAGTAAATGCAATTCAACACATTCAGTTCATCAATGTATGATGCATCTGTGGTTGATATAAAATCCTGTAGAAACACTGTCTCATACTGTTTTCTAAATAAAGTTTATTCTATGACTAATCTCCGCCAAATTCTAGAGTTCTCACTGATGTTTCTGTTATTTGAGCAACTAATTGAAAGCTTCTCCCACAACAAGCCCTTCCACTAAGGCTAGAGTCGAACCTCTTTCTGGCAAAATCGATCAAATCATGTAATTGAGAGCATCGTTCTTCAGTGGGACTCGTGTCTAAATGACTTAATGCATCACTTTGCCAGGTAAAGGCGATTACTTACCTCCTGTCCCTCACGTATTTCAATCCTCACTGAATTTTCAGTCATGTAAAGACCCTGAAAGGAGGCTAGTGCAGTTAGCAGGATATGTTGGACAGTTTTATTAAACAGGGATCAATGCAAAGGTTGTAATAAATACCAGGTGCTGCAGCTAAGCATTTCTGCGTTTTATTGAAAAGTAGCTTGTGCAGCCATCTAGAGTAATAGAGGTACACTTTCATAAATAAAAGGTGGACTACTAAATATATAAACACCTGCACATAGCCATACAATAACTCACTGTAGACGAGGATGACTGGACAGGCATCGTTCACGTTCAGATTTGTGTGTTTATACGGCACGGCTGCATGCGTTCCTGCTTCCACCGCCAAAGGAGACGTTCTTGTGTCCAACATGAAATTTATTCATGGTCATTTTTGTTGGCTGTAACGGCATAGAGACACAAACCACCATGGATACACTGTAAATAAAACTCAGTAACAGTAAAACTTCGTTCAGTAAAATCTGTTTTTAATCCAAATGTGAAAAAATGTGCATTGTTTAAGGTAGATCAATAACATGAATACACACACACACACTCAAGTCAAATATTTCCAGGTGCTGCTTGTTTTGCTCTGGCTGACTGTCAGGTAACATCTGTTTGACATGTGCACTGGTTCATAAATCAGGTTCTGACAGATATTTTACGGATATCTGTGAATCTGTGAGATGCTTCAAAAATAATCGCTTCTATGATTCCAGTCTCTCACTGGCATACGCTTCCTGTCAAAAAATAAAAATCGGCGTGTTACTTTTTGTGCACATCGTTCAATCGTTACAAGCTCGAATTAGCAGATGTTAAAGCAGAATCACTCTTGGATTGAACCCTGAATGAATCAAATTGAATGTACTATTTTACTGATGTCTCATTTATCCCGAGTAATAGCAATAACAGATTTCAGTGCTGCTGCTGCTGCTGCTGCCTGGAGCTCATTGCTATTCAGAAGGCAGACTGACATTGATCCTGCAGCGCTCTTCCATCCTTCTTTCTGACAGAGGGAACCTGATTGTTCATAAAAATGGAAATTGAGCACAACTCTCCCACAGAAGACTGGTGCTGACTATAAGAGAGAGAGAGAGAGAGAGAGAGAGAGAGAGATTAATTTAACAAAGCCAACATGAATACAACTCTTGAACAGGAACACATGTACAATAATCAAGCAGCCAGTTCTACAGTAACTGTTCCTTGTTTTGTTCGGGGTTGTTTTTTTTTTGGCTCAGAGCATCATTAATATTGATTGGAAATTCATATAAATATTTATAGGCAGCTACATGCCATTCTAGCCACCATGCCATAATACCATTAGACTGAATACTCTATATAAAGCAATCAGGGGAAAAGAATTCATTTTAATTGTTCTAGCAAGAAAGCTCACAAATAGCTAATAGCACTCTCTTTCTCCCTCTCCCTCTCCATCTTCATCTCTCTCTCTCTCTCTCTCACACACACATTCTCGTTACTCTAGTCTATAGAAATAGCTGTCATGCAAAGATTAGGACAAACAATGCAGCTAAGAATCTTTAGGCTGTCCATCATCTATGTAGGTTAACTCAAATCCAAGCTTGAGGGGATTAACACGAGCACCACATTGTGAAATGGAAATGAAAAATTTGACTGAAACAATAGTTTGCATAATGTATATACATACACAAGCATCTTTCTCTCGTGAGTTCTTTCGTTAATGGAAATAGAGGCCATAACCACCAAACCATTTCCCACTGCTCTAATTTATAATACTTGTATAGAATAATTAAATATTTTAAAGACTCATATATTGATTAAAGGGTTACAAACGAGGGCATGGTAAATCTGACCACAGCACCATTCAATATAAGGATTATGAGGCTGCGATTAAATTAGTCTTCAATCTTTAATGGCTGTTAAAGGGACCGTCTATTAATATACAGTACACAACACAATTTATGGAGACATCAGACCAGTTTTGCCCTTTGGTCAACAAGCTGCAATGGGCGACAATCTGTTACGCTACATAACAGCCAGTATTGCAAGTTGGAGGTCAGCTTCATGCAAGCCATTCATTATTTCAGCATGACTCTCTCATACATCTCTTTATCCTCACATAAACTCGCAGCAGTTTAACAAAGCTTCAGTCTTAAAGGTCTATCTTATTTATTTGAAGACAGATTTAAGCCTGAAACTGCAAACCCACATACAGTGTTATGTTGTGATGTCTGCTTTTTTAGTATTCTTTGTCAAGTTGGTGACTTAATCCATCACCACTTCTGCCTGTTGTTAGCGATTGGTCAAGTGACTGCAATTTCCAAACATACCACAGGACGTTTATTCCACAGTGACTTCCTGCCTGAGGGTAAAAGCTCATACTGCACTTCACCTTTCATTCGGAAAGTGAATAACAAGCATGGCATGAATTTAATGATCTTTCACTGGCTTTCCCATTACCTCATAAGAGTGATGACGAGGATGTGAGTATGTGCAACCTGAACCCAGATCAGCCTCTGCCCTTTCCAAAGCTAGATGATTTCTAATAAGGTCAAGTGAATAAATCAAGAAAATAATTGCAAGAGTTCTTTCCTTTCTCGCAGAAATAAAAAAAAACAAAAAAAAACACATGCTCTGGCTGTCCTCAAAGTGCACACTAAAAAGAAAGTCCTCCATTTAAGCACTTAACGTTTCCAAAGCTTCCATAGACATTTATTAAAGGGCAATTATAAAAGGATGATGAATGAGGAGAGGCTCAGCTTTCTTTACTCTACTGTATGCTTGAGGCTTGCCACGCATTGGCTACTTCCTATTGAGAATATGAAGTGGTGTCAGAACAGTGAGCTAGTACAGACTGCATAAAGCAGCGTTACTCTATTCAAGGGTTTCATTTCACAGCTAATGTACATCGAGTGGTATACCTTACTATTTATGAAAAAACTAGATGAACAGATGAATACTGGAGATCATAATAAACCTATGAGAAATATGAGATACACGGGCCCCATTAAGGATTTATTCCCATTATTGAGACAACATAGGATAGGGAAAAAAAATCATTACAGTGTACTCCACTAATGGGAATCGGTTTGAATGTAAATTTGGTTTCATTGCCTATTACAAAACCTTCAACTAGAGAAGAGCTGAAGGAGGAGCATTTGAAAACCAGATTATTACTAATGATTGCTTTCATAATCTTCCTGATGATTCGATTATTAGCCAGTCGGATTCATCAACACACAGTATCCGTGTCTTTTTCTGTACACAGCCTGGACACAGTAAACCTAATCTAATTACATTCACACAACAAATAGAACAGCACATTCTGTAACTACACCTGTTTGTGCCTAAAATATAATATGGGCATAATTTCAAGTCAGCACACCCAGCGTGGCACCACAGGGAGTAATTTGAATGTAATGGGAGGTTTGTCAAAGCTTCCTTTTGATTGCCTTTTTTTTTTTTTTTTTTAATCCTTGTGCTCTATGGTTAGAAATAACATGCAGAATATGCCATCACAGCTTTTGTTGTGCTTCCCTGTCAAATTATGCTGGAGTGGGATGACAGAATAGAACATCTGCAATGTATATGTGCCATGGAAAAGAGGTCCAGCATGAAATGAACTGGTTTACCATGAGAATGCATCTGCAGATGGCACAAAAGACAGGGAGAACTCGAGAGCCCGTGCCCCATACACACACACACACCAGCCCCCCCTTTGTCCCACTTCATTAGTCTTTCTGAATTTATCCTCCTACAGCTCATTACAATTACTGATTAATTAGCATAGCAAGTGCCTGACCAAGGAAATAAAAATGAAAATGTAAATCGTGTCTCAGTTGCCTGGCCGTGACACATGCCCTAATTAAAAATGCAATCAGAACGACAGAGAAGAAAAATGAGGAAACACACTCATTGATTTTTTTTTTTGGGGAATGTTTCTTCTATAGATGTGATTTATTAGATGTTGTCTAGCTGTCTGCGGGGTTGACAGTGTCAGAGCCTTAGGTTAGAGACAATGGCACTATGAATCAAGCCCATATGTCAGTCGCTTATGAGAATCGAAAAGGATAAGAGAGCATATGTTACTGACAAATGCAGGTCATTTAACCTTGGATTCATTCGTCTAATCACCAGATGAATTCAATTGATTGGCATACACTGCTGTTTTTGAACGGTATTCACGACTTGAATAACACATTTGCAGCTGATAAAGTACAGATCCCAGTGTGTGTTTTCTGTCTGCGTCGAGGAGCGATTGCTTCGACTGAATCTTTATTTATCTGTTGCTTGCATCGCCGAGGCTTATAGCGCAGTAAGAAAACGATTAGAGGAAAACAGAGCAGGTTCTATGTGACTGAGTGGTTAACTCAGTGTGAAAGTGTAGAGGCAATGAGAAGATAAAGTGGTGGACCTGACTGCCACCCTCCCAGTGTGAAAATTATCTCATTAATTCAGTTTCCCCTGGCCTCTTGGTCTCTGAATGCTACAGAGACTCTCTATATTTCTTTCATTTTCTCTCTCTCTCTCTCTCTCTCTCTCTCTCTCTTCATACCAAGTCAACATTAGCATTCCCTGGTTTCCCAGGCAACCAGCTCGGAATGATTCCCCTCAGCTTCCTCAGCACAAAAGCAGAGTAAACACTAGAGTTTATCTTCTCCCAGTGTATGACAAATAGTATGACATGTTTGCTTGTCATAACGACTGCCTCTTTCGCTTCACCTGCTACTGCAGGCTGAGTTCACCTACAAGCACAATGACCCCCTGACACTCGCTCTTGCAGAGTAACATAACCATATGCAATAGAATATGTTCAGTCAAGCAGCTCTTTCAAAGCTTGACAATGCTTTCGTGAGCTAGCGGGATAATAACTAGCTTCCATGATATTATTATGACACTAAATCTAACACCAGCACAAGCAGGTAAATAGGGTAACGGTTGAACTGAAAATTGATGACGCTTGTCATTTAATCCGAAAAATATTTCTAACTGTTTACTCTCCGTATATTAGACTGCCTTTTTTTATTTATGATCCTATTAGTGTGTGTTGGAGTCAATTCGTTGATTTTTAAAGCCATCCTAGTCTTAACGTCCAAATTATTATAGGAGTATATATCAAGCATCGCATTAAACAGTTGTGGTTATAGTTGTGGACTTTTATATTTCAGCTTTCATGACCTGTATGTACAATTCAGTAGTTTTTGTTGACCTATACAAACTAACCGTAAAATAATGTGTAGTAATATGATCTAGACTCTAGTCTAGACTGAGAGCAATAATATTTTAGTACACACTTCATGTCAATGTCAAGTACACAAAAAAAACAAAATGGTGACCTAAAAGATACTGATATACAGTATGCTAATGAAAATGCACAGAATTATTGGTTACACTTTGTATAATGTTACAGCTGCTATCACGTGATTTTGAATGCTTGAAAGCTTATTATGAAGGAAATTGGTGGTTGTTTTGACATTTGACATGTATTATTATTTAGTGCAGGAGTATGCTCTTTCGGACGTAGTAAATTGAGCACGCAACCATCCGTGTGTAACCCGTTGCATTAATTGTATGCACACACACACACACACACTCTTACTACCCTTGTGAGGACATAATACTTAATGCTTAAGAATGCTGTATTTACAAACAAAAGCCAAAGCAACCAAATGGCATTATATTAAATTTTTTTTTTAAAAAAGCTTGACATTTCTCAATATTTTGATGCGTATAATAAATCAATCCTGTCTGAGATGCATACACATTTGTATTAATACCCTTTTGAGGACCATCAGTTGACATAAATGTGAATGTAACTGTTATTATGATTACGATTATTGATAATAATAATAATAATAATAATAATAATAATAATAATAATAATAAACTGTTTAAATAACAACAGGAAACCCCCAAAACAAACAAACAAACCCTGCACCCCCACAACAACAACTTATGGAATGTCAGATTTTCCAACCTTTATGGACACACACACACTTTTCCATCTTATTGCTATTATTATTTTGTCCCGGTTTTTTTTTTACAATAAAATTGCGTGTAACTGTGCATTGTCTGTAATGTAATGTCACCAGTTCTTTGCAATGTAGAGCCTTTTTACTGCACTAATAAAGCTACTTGAATCTTAACGTGTGTGTGTGTGTGTGTGAGAGTGTGTGTGTGTGTGAGAGAGAGAGAGAGAGAGAGAGAGAGAGAGAGAGAGAGAGAGAGTTCAATCCGCGTGGAGGAGATTCAGACCGGGCTTTGCAGCAGCTCCTGGTTGCTGACACTGTATCAATCTGTCTGTCGGCTTTACCGGGCTGAAAAACAGCCATTAAACATTATAGAGGAGACTGAAAGCGGAGCGAGGAGTCTGGAGACATGAAATACTCCCGATCGTCGGAATATATTCGCCTCGAAATCTGAGGAGGCGAGCAGCTGCAGGGTTTTTGGGATTCAGGACTCGGAGCTAAAGAGGAATGAAGTGAAATGTCCAGGCGGCGCTGCGCTGCGCTCTAACAGCGGGCTCTGGGAGCGTGATGGCCGCGATCCGCTGAGCTGGCCTTTCCGCTGTCTCTCCGGATCTCTGCTTGTGCGTGCGTGCGTGCGTGCGTGTGTGTGTGTGTGTGTGTAAGAGAGCGAGAGAGCGCGTGTGTGTATGTGTGAGTGTGTGGAGTACATTGATTTAGTGTGTGTGTGTGTGTGCACGCGCGCGCGTGTGAATCCCAGCCATTCCCGGCTCGTTTTTTCCCCCGTTTTGCCTTTGCCATTAGGGATCTATGGAGTGCACATAACCATCGTTTGGATCGGGGACATCTCCGCAGGGTAAGCAGCTATGTTTTAATAATCTGTTGTGCAGGAATTCCTTTGGCCACTTTTAGACACGGCTTAACTGACTAGCTGTTCTTGGCTAACGAGCTAGCCCAGATTAGCGCTGTAGCAGGCTAGCTAGCTTCAGCAACACAGTTCTTCCAGCGGTTTTTTTGTGCATATGTTTTGCATTGCCGAAAATCGTTTGTTTCTGGGAAAAGGGGGGAAACTTGTGCGAGTTTTTCATATTTTCTCTCCCCCCTCCAAAAAAAAATCAACGACGGTGTGCGTCTGCGCGCAGCTGTCCTGACTTGTTCCTGTGCTATTTGTTGGATGTCTTTAATGTCATTGCGTGTGTATTGGAGGTTTATCTGGCTGCAGGAGAGAGAGAGAGAGAGAGAGAGAGAGAGAGAGGGGGGGGGGGGTGGAGAGGGGTAGTAAAGTATGTCCCAATGGTGTTGTGTCCAGATCCTTATGACCTACTAGCAAGCTAACATTTCTGTCCAGTCTTTATGTAATACAGCCCACGAGTGCTGTTGCAGTAACGCTGTGCTAGTCCATGCCCTTCGCTTTGTCACATTTCTTTATGACTTGCGTTAGCAAGCTAGCTTTGCTAGGCAGGATAGCCAGCCAGTGCTGTGTAAGAGTGCATGTCTAGTCAGTTTTGCTATCAGAAGGGACATGCAGTGATTTGCAGTGAAACACTACACTTGCTGCCACAAAGTCCGCCTTTTCCCCTTCAACACCAACCGCAGACTCGCACGAAATCCTCTCGCAGCTCAAGAGCGCAAACACCTTCTGCAACTTCTGCTTCTTCTTCTTCTTCTTGTTTTATCCCTTTTCAACTGACCCCATTCACTTAAAGCTACTCCTGTTCACTGAGCTTAGCCAGCTAACTAGCGTGCCCTTCTATAGAGTCAGGCGAGCTAACAAGGCCCAGAGAGCAAAGCCGCATCTCTCACAAAGCACCCCAGGGAAGACAGACAAAGCATAATTGTCTGCGTCTAAGCAAGCAGTAATAGCTGGATAAATGTTTTGTCTCTGTTTTTTTTTTCTTTTACGCTTCTTCCAATACATTGATTTTCTTTTCTCTCTCTCTCTTTCTCTCTCTCTCTCTCTCTCTCTCTCTCTCTCTCTCTCAATCAGTACCAGTGCCATTTAGTTGATGTGGTGTAGCTCCAGCCTTCTTCTTCTTCACATCATCTTCACTTCACACTCCAAAAAATCCTGCAGTATCTTTTTAAAAATCATCGGAAAGGTTTTTACAACCTTAATTAATATAAAAGACTTCCCATGAATGACATTAAAGATGCCAGTGACCCACTGATTTAAGAGCTCTCTGCTTTAACAAGTGGCTCTTGCTGATATTGTAAGGAAATTAAAGCATGTTTAGAGGTTATATTTTTTTAAGGGTAGACAGTGCAATTGGTTTGAAATGTATATTGCGTGGTTGTAGGATTGCGTTAATTGCATTGCCGGGTTGTTTTCTGTATTACTTCTCCTTATTATTCTTCTTTAGGTCATTGCACCGCGAGCGTGGTGGTGCACTAGGTAGTGATGCCACTTCACGCATCTCTAGAGCTCAGGTTGATATCTGTGTGGGGTTTCAGTGCATGTTCTTTCCTTAGGGTCTTCCGTTTTGCTCATAAACGCATACCATTAGGTGGAATAGCTTGTAGGTGTATGCTGCAATGTGGGACTGGAATCCCATCCATGGTGTATTTCAGTGTTCCTGGGATACACTCTGGATACACCATCAGGTTAAGGCATTAGATGAATGCTTGGTCGGTTGTACCTGTTAACTAGCTCTTTGTTATTTCACACCAGCTACCACCCAGGCAGGGCAATGAAACACTTTTCTGTCTACATACATGACCTTACCGAGACCAATGATTGGTTAATACTGCTCTGATTGATGGGGGAGTGTAATGCCATTAACCCCCCCACACCACCACCGCAGAGAGAACGCGGCCAGTTTTTGCTCTCTTGGACTCTCTGCCGCTGGTGGCTGTGTTGTTGCCAGGTTTTCGGTCTCTTAATTCACTGATGATGGAGTGAAAGTGGTGTATTTTGAGGCACTTCATATCCTAGGCATCAGATCCTTTGCACAAAAGTCAGTGATGGAACAATAATTTCCAGAACACTTAGAAGTTGTAGAAACTTTTTTTTTTCCGAATCTAGTGCAGAATCTAATAATCAAAATGCATCCATTAGGTCTGGGACACGCTTTCTGCTATGCCTCATAAGTACACTTTCATTGATATGCAAGTTAATAATGTCGGATGAGATGCAATATCTGGAAACTGTAATGTGCAGCTTTAATGTGCTGTAATAGTGTGTGGAAATCTTCATAGCAGATGTAACTCATTTAATCTTTGAAGTAAATTTATATTATTTATTTACGCAGTCTCCTTGGCAGTGCTCTGTAGGTTTCATTTTTCGGACAATTGTGAATTACAAAGGCACCTTGGGCTCTGACGAGGGTAATTAATACTGAGTAGTTTTAACAGTGCCGTGAGGCTACAGAGCCAAGGGTTTAGAAAATGTATAGTGTGTTTTAATCAGTGTGTGGTACAGTAACAAGCCTGTGATCTGCTATTTTGTGATTTTAATGAATGACCCTGGCTGATTTGGTTACCCTTCTTGCAGAGAACTGAACACGGTCATACGGCGCTACCTTGTTGTGTTCATTTCACATAAATATTTGATTAATTGATTAGAGGAATTATATAATAATAGCCTGTTAGTTGATTACTGGTGGCTGTTAGCACCGCTCAACAACTTCAGAAAACTCCTTCTCCTTTCATGTGAATGCTTTTTAACGCACTACAGACAATCCTGTATTTATAGTAATTGGCAGGGTGATTTCCAAAAGTGCTTTGTAGCTTCAATCAAAAACATATTCTCATGCCAGATAAAATAGACCAGGGTTTAATAACGCTATCAACGCTGTTAGAGAGGAGTTCATGCAACAAGCTGGTACAGCAGCGTAAACAAGTTAAGATTTGTTTTTAAATTGGTGCTCAATGAAGTGAAGAGCGACATCTTCGGTCTGTGATACTCAGCGACTCAGGGGAAGTTCATTCCTCCATCTGGTTGCCAGGTCAGAGAAGAGTCTTGACGCACGTGTTGCTTGTATCTTGAGGGATGGTGGTGTCGTCTTGGAGCCTCGAAGGCAAGGAAGTTCAGAGCGATGTTTGAAAAGTGTTTTCAATCTGACAAATCCATGAAAGCTAGAGGAAACTAGTTCATCAGTGGCTTGAACTGAGCGAACTTGTGGAGATTGGATTCATGGATCAGATGCAAAGGTGGATGGCACACAGAGGGATAACGATAACGAGGGATCGGACGGGCACCTGAGTGGCCTTTACGGCATTGTCAGATGACCTGATCTGTAAATTATCCAGTGAGATCACAAGATCTTGACATCTCTAGAGATTTACACTTCACTCCTGCTGGTATTTAGTTTCCGCTGATGAGATGCCATCCATGTCGAGATGTCTGACTGACATTCTGAGATCCTGGCAGAGACCCTGGTGTCTGAGGGAGGAACGGAGAGCATGAATCGGGTGCCTTCAGCATAGTGGTGATATAAAAAAACCATGTGAGGATATGAACTTGCTGTACTTGCCCAGAAGTGTAACATAATGTTACCATAAAGCATTAAATCCACTGATTGATACAGACAGTTGGTGATATACTTGCTGTTCTCACAAAGAGGCTGATAAAAGTGTGATAAAAGTGTCACCACTTTTACTGTCTTACATAGTCTGCCTCTGCCCTGCTACAGTAAAGCGGCTGTTTCAGGACAGGTTATACGCTCAATAAGTCCAAACTATCTGAGACAAAAGTCAGCAACTATTTAGTTTGATACACCATTGAGCTAGATCAGCCCATGTTACTCTTTTAGAAGCAACCTTGATTTAATTCCAGCGCACTGTCCTCTTACTGATGGACGTTGATGGATATCGTCATGTGCTTCACTGAGTGCGCAGAAAATGAGAGCATGCCAATGTTAGGAGCTCCTCTGACAGACCAAACCTGTACACAAACCGACTGCTAATGCGGCAATTCTTCTTCTCCTTTACAAGTGCAGGTTACCGGCTAGCAATCAAATTCGCACGGTAATTAACATCCAAGCAGGACGTTTAAAGGAGACGAGAGCGGTTCATGTTACTGCCGAATTACAAACGAGGTACGCTAGTTTCTTGGAAAGGATTAATAAATAAAATGGGTGTTTTTGCAAATACTTGGGTACTTATCAATGGGTACAGTGCCAAAGTATCACTCCTGGGGAAAAATGGTATGTTTTTTTTCCCCCTCCCAAATATATCCAGTAGCAGATTTTTGCAGCTATTGATTTCATTTGTGTTGAAAGTTTTTATCAGGATAATGGATGACCCAGGGGTTTCATATTTATACACCATGGAAATAGGGCATGGTTAAAGGCAACTGATGGAAAGAATACAGTTTTTAAAAAGCATTTATTTACAATAATCTGTGGCTTTGTCAATTTTGACACAACATAGCCAAATGTATTTGGACAATACAATCATATGTGAACATCTTATTCCAGATTTTGTCCTTTTAGGTGCTATAAGAGGTTCTTCTGGGAAGGTTTTATGCTGTGTTGGGATTTGTGATCATTCAGATACAAGAGTATTACTGAGATCAGACACTGATGTTATAGGAGTAAGGAGGTCTGGGGTTCAGTCGGTGTTCCAGTTCATCGCAAAGACGTTCAGTGGGGTTGAGTCAGAGTAGGGCATGAGTTCTTTCACTATGACTAACGCACCATGCCTTCGTTGAGCTCTGTGCTTTGTGCACAGGGGCATTGTCATGCTTGAACAGGAAACTTTACAGGGAAATGTTACAGCAAACAAACACACGTTCTCTAGAATTTGTGGCAACAGATTGGGGAAAAACCACATATGGGTGTGATGGTCAGGTGTCCACATACCTTGAGAGAAGATATAATAAGGTACTATTATTATTTCAAGTGTTCCAAATATTAAATACGCTTTCCTGAGTGAAACCTTTATATTGTATGTAATGTTTACGTGTCCAATTTATTATTATTATTATTATTATTATTATTATTATTATTATTATTATTATTATTATTATTTTTCTAATTCTGGATTACCCTGTATTTGTGAATGCGTATAGTTGGGACTCCAACTAATGAAAAATAAATGTAGAAAATAGTCTGGCTTAGGCAGCCTGCCTTTTCGAAAGCGTTTATTCACTGGTTTGAGAAAGCGCCATTGGAAGTAGCCTCTTGTGTATTAAACCATTCAGAGCACAAAACATTTGCAGCAGTCACTTCCTAGATTTGATGGGTCAATTAACTCGTTTTGGCATACAGTGGCATTATGGTTCGTATTTTAGCCAGCGAAGCTTCCAGAAGATAAATTGCCTGGTGCAGATTTCTGTTCTGCTGTTGAGTGCAGCAAGGTGATGTGAGGATAAGGTCTGCTAAGTCACTGGCGCTCTCACTGACATTTTGTTATCCTGCTGCTATCTGGCTGGCACCCAAGTGGATTTTGGTGCAGTGGAGGAAGGAGGGCGGAAGATTGTGCTCCTCTTTCAAGACTAACTGGCTCTACTGCAAACGTTCTGTTTTGACACCGTTGAGAGGTCTTTTTCAAAGCTCCGGACCTGTAATGTCTGGGCGATTTTTTTTATCGTTATTATTTAAACAAACAAATACCCTGCATGCAGACCGTGAAAACTACTCGCTCCGGCTCTCTCACTCTATCTGATATATGTTCTTTTTCGCAGTTTGCCGCCTTTTCTGGACCTGTCATTCGGTGCTATATAAAACGTTGTCAGAAACATAAAGACGTCATTGTTGAACAGAGCGAGGAGAAGTAGTTTTGTGAAGAAGGGAAAAAAGAAAAAAAAGGTTTATTGAAACCTGGACCCTTTTGAGCTACTGTGGCAAACCTTGAAATAAACAGTTTGAAAACCTTTGGCGCTTTTCTGCGTGGAGAAATAAGCCCCGAAATTCCTGCCAGTGAGAAGTCTATAATCACTGGAAACATTTGGTTTCAGTCATTGCTGCTAAACATGTATAAGCACTTTTTCAGCAATAAAGGACGTTTTATACACGGTTAGAGGGCGTAGTAAAAGGCTAGTAATATTTTTTTTTCCCCTCTCGTATGCGTCCTGTTTAATGTAGTGTTAGAATTTCGTTAGAGGTGTGGTCATACGGTGTAGCTTTACAAGCCTGCTTTGCTCTGTTTTTCGCTACGACGCTGGTTTTTCTTTGTCCGAAGCTGACTAACCTTGACGTATTTGTCGCAATGAACATTTCTGTTTTGACTCGTGTAGGCATCAGCGAGACAGTGTACGAAATCCGAGCTGTTCAGACGAGCAATCAGGCTTTATCTTAAGACTTAACTGCCTCTCGGGGTGAGACAGAACAAAAGACAGACAAGCGGAAAAAAATTTATTCGTGCAGTTAAAACAGTTTAATGTGCATCGGATTATTTTTGGCACGAGCAACCGGTTCGTTTAAAAGGTTGCGGTTAAAGCGTGTCGTTCATGTGCTACTAAATCAGCCGGCTTGGAAAGATGCGACCGAGCGGTTTATGTAGGACTATGTATATATAAACTGCTAATGCTGTGCTTCTTAAAGTGTTGCTTCAGGCTTAGATGTACCTTATATAACCACACTGATCCCATAAGAGTACCGTTTTGCATCCACCTTTTCAGTGTTATTGATGTTTCAGGAGACCACGATGTGCTCAAAGTTTTCAATTCAGCTTCATTTTTTTGTGTTGAAGGAAAGGAGATACTCTGAAACTAGCTGGGTTTTGCTGAGAAGTGCTTCACTCTTCTTGAATTCAGGAAAGCCGGTTATTAAGGTTCAACAGATGACATGTCTTGTGGCTGAGAAGTTTTTGAAAATCCTTTCATTTCAGTTTTGAAGCACCGATATAAATATCGGAGTCAGAACCCGGGTCAAGGTCGAGTATGAAACAGCAACGTAAAAATTTTATACTATGATTTTTTTTTTTCCAAGGACTTTTCAAGCACAGGAGATGATGATTGTCAATTATTGAGTATGTAAACAAACCCAGTTTTGAAGCATCTTTATACTCGCTGATCGTGGCAACCAGTGCACAAAATGATTTAAGGTGAAATTGCAGCTTGAGATTCATCAGCCAAGAAAAACTACAAGACAACCAGGAAAAGCTACAACACAGCAAGTAAAGACTACACTAAAGCCAGTAAAAACTACAAGACAACCATGAAAAACTACACTAAAACTAGTAAAATGAAAATGCAATAAAACCAGTAAAAACTACACTAAAACCAGGAAAAGCTACAAGACAACCAGTAAAGGCTGCAAGGAAAAGCTGCACTAAAGCTGGTAAAAGTCACAAGACAACCAGGAAAAACTATACTAAAACGAGGAAAAGCTTCACTAAAACCAGTAAAAGCTACACTATAACCAGGAAAAACTGCAAGACAACCAGGAAAAACTACACAAAATCTAGAAAAAATAAAATACAATACTGAGAAAAGCTACAAAGCAAACAGGAAAAGCTGCAATAAAACCAGGAAAAAACTAGAAGACAAGCAGGAAAAGCTACACTAAAACCAGGAAAAACTAGAAGACAAACAAGAAAAGCTACACTAAAACCAGGAAAAGCTACAATACAAACGGGTAAAACTACAGAAAATGCCCCCTCAATTTAAATTTTAACTCAACACTATTCTCAGAAACTACCTTTTTTTTCCAGTTTTATCCTACTTGGAAGTTTGCCTTTACGAGTTAGGAAGTCGTAATTACCAATAATGTTCGAGGTAACCTTCTCTTTATTTATTACGCAAATCTCGAGTTTCCTACTCATAATTCTGACTTCGCGGTGCCGATCACGTGCGTTAACTCGTAACTCATGACTCGAAGGTAGCGTATAAAGAGTGTAAAGTCCACCTTCTCTTCTTTTTAAACGGGTTGATAACCGTGTTGGCTTTGGATCAGTTAAGATACAGACTTGGTTAAATCCGTAACACTGAGCAATTCTGATCTCATAACTTTAAAGTTAATCATCGTTCGAGTCGTCGCTAATGTTAGCTTGTTGTCCAGAATGTTCCATGAATGTTTAAAATTCACAGGACAGTGGTTAAAGTAGTTGGGTTTTTTTTGTTTGTTTGTTTTTTTTAGCTTTACATACTCCAACCAATCAAAAGGCGAGCTTCCGTTGATGCGTAAATGTTTATATATTTCATGTTTATATGCTGAAATGTTGTAACGTTATTAGACCTGGCAAAATTTTCCTCTTCTATTTGAAGCAGTGTAGTGATGAGTATAGCATAATCCCCTCATAAACTAAAGACTATCCCTTATTTCTTTATAAATAAATTAATTAATTACCTAATTAGTTATTGTTAACTTTTTATTGTTAAAAAGTTTATTTTTTTATTTACATTTTTTTATAATTTTATTTATTTATTTATTTTTAATTTTTTTGTGAGATTTTTCAAGCTAATAATTTCCAATTGTGAAGTTGAAGGTTGGATTTAAATTTTTATTATAGCCTATTTAATTAAATTTTTTTTTATTCTATTTTTCCTCTGAATAGAGGTTGAGTTGTAATGATGCTGTGGATTGTTACCTGAGTAAAAGTGTCAACATATCTGGGGTTTTTCAGTCTTCAGCATGTAATGATCAGTTCGGTTGGCTAAGCGATATTATTTCCTTCGCTGGAATTTTCACGGGTTGAACGGAAATGAATAATGCCGTGCTGTCACGTTGTGTAATAACCTTGAGAAAATGGATTAGCATTAATTCCCTCACACTTTTTCAGCCCTTGTGTGTAATGATTTAGCAATAATGTGTGTATATATAATGTGTGTTTTAAAGTGCTGGAGTTTCTTGGAGCTCTTGGATTACTGGATCAGGATTCGTTTCTAATTCGTCTGAGCTCTTCTGCTCATCCCGTACACTCTCCTGAGAGGGAATAATAATCTTTCAAATATTTCTGAATTCAGGGAAAGAAGAAGGAGAAGCACAGAATTAAAATGGACTGATGAATGTACTCAGAAAGTCTAAAAGTTTAACATTTCCAGTGAAAAAAGTTTTTCAATGCTTTTCCATGTAACATTAACCAAGCTTAAAAAACTACTAACTGTGTCTGCTGACCTTTGCAGTGCACCTTGTTTTCAGTCAAGACAAAATCACTAGACACGGTTAAACCCCACTTGATATTTGAGAGTCCCGAAAGATCACTTAAAATCATTAGTGAGACCTAGAATGTGTGCTAATGATGAAGTTCAGGCTGACGGTTGAATCCTGGTGTTATTTGTATTGTGAAATGTGTCCCGAAGGACGGCAGAACCTCTTTAGTACTCGATGATATAATGAGCTGTTGGCACTGTGGTCGAATAGTCACTATAGCATCATTAAAACAGCCTGCCATCTGATACGTAAAAGGGTTCTGGCTTGGGTACAGAAAAACATTTCTGAGAAACGTTCAACTCCTGAGCCACAGGATGCCCGAAGCCTTCCACTCAGTAGCTTGGCTGCCCGATCTGGGCTGTTTGTTTATTTATTTCTGTTCAGAAATGTCTGAGGAGAATCTACTTCTAACTAAAAATGTTTTTAGCAAGATTTCATTTTATTCTCACGTGTCAAGATGTTACGCGTGCTAGCACGATATGCTCAGTACGTTTCCTGGCGATTAAACAGATCGAGAGGACATAAAGGCGTTAACCAGGCTCATATGTTATTTTTTTTACTTCTAACATCAGGACCGAACTCGCAGCTAAATCATAGACTACAAGTAATTCATATACCTGTTTGGATGCTTTAGTCTACACTACCAGTCAAAAGTTTCCATGGTCTTTCCTGATGTTTATTTCTTTCTACATTGTAAAACAATGCTGAAGGCGGCCAAAATACACAATAATGTCGTTTGAACAGCTGATATTGAGATATGTCTGCTACTGATGCTCTGTAAAGCCTTCATAACGGCTCTAATCTGAGGTGCTGTTAATTGGTGATTTCTGAGGCTGGTCACTCTAAATGAACTTCTCCTCTGCAGCAGAGGTACGTTTTGGTCTTGCTTTACTGGGATGGTCTTCATGTGAGCCAGTTTCATCATGGTGCTTGATGGGTTTTGCAAATGCACTTGACAATACTGTTCTTGCAAGAACTATTCCAGAACACCTGACCTTCATGTCTTAAAATAACACCTGACTGTTGATTTTTGTTGTCGTTACATAAATTACATAAATCCATGAGTGTTATTTTATAGTTTTGAAATCTCCAGTATTGTTATAGAATGTAGAAAATAAGTCACTAAACAAAAAACATTGAATTAGAAGGTGTGTCCAAACTTTTGACTGGTAGTGTATATTAATCTAGTCAGATCCTTAGACTGGCCGCTGAAGGTCTGGACTCCACTGCGGCTTTTATTGGCCAAGGATCGCACAATTGGGACTCCGACCAACCAATCAGAGTTCATTTTGTTTAGAGTCATGTTTAGGGGCGTGAAAATGTACAAAAACAGACCAGTGTGCAAGCTTAGATTTAAGAGAGTTGTGCTAATGAAAGAATCTGTACCATGTACTTCTCATTATTTGGAAAATCCAGCGTTTATCCAATCCTCAGGAGCGCTCATCGTCGCCGGTGTAAACAGGACGGCTCCCTCCTTTCGTGAGGGAAGTATAGAGTTAAAACGGCTTTGTTTCCAGACGCAATGGCAAAAAAACGTGATGGATATCCTGTAGAATCCAACGATATTCTCCATAAACTGATTCTGAATGAGGATTCCCCATCCTGCTCAGTATGAACACTGACTCTCACAATAATAAGACAACATTTCATATTCACTATTCATGTTTTTAGACTGAAGGACACGGCCCAATTGTGTGGTTTAAAATGAGGAAACCCTGGAACTGTAGGTTCCCAGGCCTGGCATTCAGAACTGCTGGTTTCTAGAAAGATTATGAGATTTTGTTTAAAAAAACACACAATCGGCAGAACTCTCGAGGCAGGAATTCCTTTTGCACACAATCAACAATTAACAGTCTAGAGAGCGAGATTTTCTGGTTTGAATACTGCTGAATCCTCATCATGGTATGTCAGGCGGAGGGAAACATCAAATTTCAGATTGCCCCAGAGATCAGGAATTAGTGCAGTGACGCCATGTTTTTTTTCCTCCACCCTTGCATGTCCACCCTTGCATGTTTGAGCTGGAGTAAGAATGTGATATATAGAGAAGAGCCAGTTGAGGCAAAGTGAGGTAAAATTAAAGAAAAATTATTTAATTCCCAAATTAAAGTGAACCTAATAATTGTACTTGTATTTTTATTATTATTTTTTTTTTTATAACACTCTGGTCTGGAGAGCTTGTGGAACACGCAAAAGTAATGTGTTAAAATTTATTCTTGAACATTTTTTCTTGGAAATAGTGTAAACAACACCTTTATTTCCCAGGCTCTGGATCGGTGCTGTTCTACACCGCAGCTGAAAAACATTATATTGCAGAACAAATGTACTTTATTCAAATGCGTACATCGGTTCTACTTGAGTGAACTGAGTAACATTATTAACGTTATCATATTATTATATATGTTAAAAAAAACCCAACATGATTTGATCACATATTTTCGAAACCCTGGAAAAAATCGAACACCTGAGCCGAGATTCGAACCTATGATGTTTGTGTCTCAAAACAAACACTTTACCACTGCGCTTTTCAGCAGTATGTGGTTTGTTACCTTAATTTGATGTTATATTTAATACTACACACTGTATTTCCCATCAGAACCACTTAACTGGTAAGTGGTTTTTAATATAAGCAACACAATTACATTATTTATTATGAAATCTGGATAGTGAGAATATGGCTTTATATCTCAGTGACCAAAGATTGACCGGTGTAACCTTTCCAGCGAGTTTCTGTTGCCATAGAGTTGTTGTTTTTTTTGGTAATAGAATCTATACCGTTTTGCAACAACCTAGACTTGCAACTTGAGGTTGTATTTCGCTTAAGGGCAGAAAACACAGTGTCTAGTGTTAGGACGTATGAACTGGCAGTTCGCTAGGAGCTCTGGTTGCCATGAAAGGATTGGACTACAGCCTGCTCCTGTCTGGATCCCGTTGTACAGCCTGTCGACGGCGCCACCTCTGCTATACCTAAATAAACGATACAGCCGTTCCCTGCCATGCCGTGAATCGTAACCCCTGGCTTTTTGTAATGTAGATGCGCTTCTATTCACCGGCCTTGGTTGAGCTTCAGTAAATCTCGTGTATTCGTCCCTGCCCTTAAATTGACATTGCGTAATTGATGGCCTTTTCTCAGTAGAGCAAATCTTGACTGATGTTTCAGCTTCAGTCGCTTATTCATGTGGACAGGCTTTCTCCTCTTCTGGCAAATTCCCAACGGGACAGACAATTACATATTTCCTCACAAGTGGGTCATGGTGAGGCAAGGGCAGTGCAATTTAAACAATGCCTAGTGGGAGGCCATCAGTAAAAACACAGCCATCTTCTTATTTGCGCTCATTGACACGTTTCGTTTTAAGACCAGCGAGTTCAGACACCTGCTTACTGCCTTCTTGGGCTTGTCACCTTAATGAAAAAGTGGAAGTATTATTATAAAACAGAATCAGAGTCGTGACCCAGGTCAAGCAAAAGCACTTGGGGATAAAAACAGGTTCATTACTTGTAGATTGGTAGCCCTTAAATTGGAGAGATGTGGCCCAGTTCTTCCCTTCTTTGTGCTTTGCATATATATTGAACAATCTCAGGCTGGAAACTGAATCTCTAATATCCTGTGACTCCATATGAACATAGCAGATGCATTTTAGTGGAGATGAAGCTTGCTTTAGATGATGCAAACTTAGTAATCAAAGTCGTACAAAATTTATACATAATTTTACATGGTAAAGAATTTCAACACTGAAAGACACCTTCCTTGTCTCTGGCTCTTGATTTATCCCAATGTTTCTCACTCTTACATAACATTTATACATTTAAAGAAAGAAAATGATTAATGATCTCACTCTCCAGTGTCCTTCACATGAGGATAGATTCCTTTTAGAGTCTGGTTCCCCTCAAGGTTTCTTCCTCATATCATCTTGGGGAGTTTTTTTCCTCATATTTCAGAAATGCTGCCTTGTTGACAGTTCTACACAAAGACAATAGAATTGAATAAATAAAGAAAAGCTCGTTTCTGCGCTACATGAGTTGTAAGTCTTGCAGAGGTGTGGCACTTGTGAACTTTACTACTGGGCGGCTTACATCCAAGTATGCACTTTAGAATGAGTTCATCTAGCAGAGGAAGCCCTACCTGCACAGGTACTGAAAACATAATCGTTTTTAAGTAGTTCCTTTCCTTGCCTGGGGATCTGCTGTTATGTAAGAGACTCTAACGATCATGGAGCAGATGTCTTTATTCTACCACAAATACACAGAAATTCTTTGAGTGAAGTTTCCTGACATACAGCATGTAAATTTAAACCTCTGTTTCTGTCTGTCTGTCTGTCTGTCTATCTGTCTGTCTGTCTGTCTGTCTGTCTGTCACTACTTTTTGTTGTTCTTGAAGCTGCAGGCCCCATGTCTTCTGAAAAACATTTAATCATCCATCTTGATAGCCACTCTGATAGTTGGAATCGATGCTGTCTCATGTTTAGTGTCCAAGATATTTATTTTATAATGAAATCTGGAGTTTTTTTTTTTTTAACCCAAAGCGCCATTTAACTAATCAGTAACATTAACAATCAAGTGGGGAATTATCCCTGGCTTCATTTCTACCCAAAAACACTTTCTTTCCTTTTGTCCAAACCTCCAACCTCGTTCCACCATCTTTGACGAAAACCGTCTTGCTTGATATCTTGTAGATTTCTGACTAGCTGATTTGGCTGCACAGTGATGTCATCATAATGAGACAATATGAGAACCTTGTATAAGAAGTGTCTTATTTCACCTTATTATTGAGGGGTCTGGAGTTGAAATTCCAGAAAGGTGATGCCTGAGCCTTCAGTGGGTTGGAGCTTAAGAATTTTTTTGGAAGGCATATAATATTTCATCAGCTGCCATTTTGAATGGTTTTACATTTCGCCTTGGGAAGAGTCTAGGCCTTTGCTTTTCCAAGTTGGTAGCTAATGTGTGTTTGTGTGAGAGAGAGAGGAGATTTAGCCAGTGGCAAGTGGTGATGAAGAAATCATTTCCTTCTTCCTTGCTGGAAAAAAATCCCTTGTGGAATGTTGGGAGTTGTTCAACATTGTGTCTGAGCCTCAGTATTGTTCCTTATCCACTTTTTACGCAAATGTATTGTGTAAATGAATTCCATTATAAGTGAAGCATCCTGAAAAGTCACAAAGATAAATCTGGGGGTGTGGCGTAATCGCTCTTCGGCTTCAGTCTCGTCACCGTACTCTTTGTCCAACACTGGGCTTGTCCAAGACTGGACTGATGCAACAAAATCACTTTCAGTATCACTTTTTTTTCCCTGTTAATAAATTCATTTAAAGAAAACCAGCCAGGTTTAAGACCGGCTTGCGAGTCTCGATTGCTAACATTATTATCTAATCTCTAAGTGCATATCACTGATCTGCACATGTCCAGCATGTGTGTCTGATATTTTTGTCAGGAAAGAAAATCAGCAGTCTTGTGTTGGGCCAGGAAAATATGCTTCAGTCCATTCCAGCACCAGTTCACCGGCTCCTAAAAAACCCATCTCTATGATTAATGATTAGGTTCCTGCTGGTCTGTAATAGGCTCATAAATCAGTTTCCTGATCTCTTCTTCTTTTTTCCTTTTCACCCTTTTTTCTATTTAAAGCATAGTTTTTGATATGGCAAGAACTGCATGAATATTTCAAGACATTTCTCTTAAACATTTTTTTATGTGGAAATGAGATTTTGCTGTGAAGATTGGGGGGGAGGGGGGATATACACCGCACGCTGCCTTCGGTAGGGGAAGTGCTTCATGACAGGGTGATAGCGCCGAGTGACTTTATCTCGGTGATAGTGGTGTTGTCTTGTGATTTTTCTCGCAGCACTGTCGAGATTAAGTTGCCCGGGAAGCTGCCAAACAGAACCGGTAGAACGCTGTGGCATTTCTAAGGAAAGCTTGTCTGTGTGCTTTCTCGCTTAGACGCTGACCTTCTCCTCTCACATCATGAGTCACGTTGCTGCAAGGCTGATGAACGCACAGTGAGAACTGCTACTGCTGATTTTATAACAGAACATTGTGAGTGCAACAGTTTATAAAGTGTGACTGGATTGTTGGTTCAAATATCAGGCTGAACAATACTGTAACTATTCTACTGAATCCGTCGTTTTATGCTTAGAGAACAGTTCTACCAAAAACATGTAAATAAATACCACAAAAGTCACATCTGGGATGTAGTAGCAGCGTAGTGGTTGGATTACTGATCAGAAGGCGGTGAATCCAGGTCCACCAAGCTGCCACTGCTGGGCCCCTGAGCAAGTCAACCCTCAATTGCTCAGTTGTATCAAATGAGATAAAAAATTGTAAGTCACTTTGGATGAGAGCCAAATGGCAGAAATGTAAATGTCTGTCAAATAGATGTTTATAATGGATCATTTATACCGTGAATTTATTGCGGTGTTTGTTGTTTAAAGTGTTTCAGTAAAATTGAATTTAAATGTTGAAATGGCTTCATTCTCTTCTAGACAATTTGTCGAAATATTTGTTTCGTTCACCTCGGCCGAACATGTGGCAGTAACGTGGAGGCTACAACACCAAATAATACACTCCTTTCTTGCTGCGAATCCAAACATTTCTAGAACAATCCTACCATTTGTTTTGTCCATCTTCACCTAATGCTCATGAACTAATGTGAGCATGTGGTAACTTAGTGGTTATGGAGTTAGACTACCGCTCAGAAGGTTGGGAGTTTGTATCCCAGGTCCACCAAGCTGTCACTGCTGGGCCCCTGAGCAAGGCACTTAACCCTCAAATTCTTAGTTGTATAAAAAGAAAAGAGAGATTCCTCTGTATAAAGGCGTCTGCCAAATGTAAATGGAAAGCATCTTCCAAAAGTGAGGTCCGAACCTTTTATTTTGTCTTGTCTTTTGTTTTTTTTGGTCCTGGTTTGGCGGCGTTCACACTTGGCATTAAAATGTGACCTGAATCTGGATGTTTTCCACATATGCATTGAAAAGTTAAGTGTAAACGTGCTTGTGATCAGAATGTTATCCAACCAACATGTCCTGCTTCGGAGGTAGTTTTGGAGTTACATTGCGATCTAGATCTTAGTACAATATAAACGCAATCCAGCTGCCATGTCTGCATTCACAGGTCGGTGTCACACAGAACCCCGCCCACTATCATTATTCCTCGCCCCCTCTCCCGTATCGCTGCATGTTGCTGTGTGGTTTTGCGATACGATCGAGGCGGGAGTAAATTCTCTGTAAAGTATGCACATTTTTCCCAACACATCTGGCAACGATCCCAGACCAATAGGTTACTTTTTACTGTTTCCATTACACCACCTTGGTAATATTTCAAACCTCCTTATTTTATCCTTCTCATTTTACCTGATTTGTAAAATCTCCCGCGACTGGAAATGGTTTTTAAATGAAAACCCAACACTTCGGAGCCATTTCTCCTCAGCAGACTTATTTAGATATGGCGCGGGAAAGAGAGATCTGATCAGATATCCAGATTTTTTTTTTTGGCCTGTCTTGTTTTTTGGTCTGTATTTTTTATTTTCTGTTTCCTTCCCTGCTTAGCCTAGACTTTATCATGTCAGTGAATCAGTGGTATGACAAATACCATTTGTTGCCATTACATTCTGTATGAATGAATTTGATTTATATTTCCATCCTGCATTATCCATCTGGAGCCTGTGGTTTGTTCTCATTCGACTCCTAGCGCTTTAAGTAAGGAGTGAAACACGACAGCGCTAGCTGTTATATTAAAAACCATCAACTGCATGGTGGTATAATGCAGCCCGATGTGAAGCGGCTCACTGTTTTACCATCCAGACGTTGATTGTTTTCTTCTAACAGCATGTCCCGGAGTGTTTTTTATTCGAATCGGAACACTAACAATTTTGTATTTATTACATAAAGACGCAAGTCAGTTTCTCTTATTAGTTCTGTTAAGCAGTCATTCCCTCACCAAACTCTCCTTTCTGTATCTGTTAATAAGTTAAGGCAAGAACCAAGCATGCCATGATACCAAGACACTGCAAAGGGTAACATCCTTCACCTGAGCAAGGCCCTGAGCAAGGCCCTTAACCCTCGCCAATTTGGGGTCCCTGAGCAAGGCCCTTAACCCTTGTCAAGCTTAGAAAGGCCCTTAACCCTCATCAAGCTGTTGGGTCCCTGAGCAAAGCTCTTAACCCTCGCCAGGCTCTTGGGTCCCTGAGCAATGCTCTTAACCCTCGCCAATCTGTTGGGTCCCTGAGCAAAGCTCTTAACCCACTCTAAGCTGTTGGCCCCCGAACAAGGCCCTTAACCCTCACCAGGCTGTTGGGCCCCTGAGCAAAATTCTTAACCCTTGCCAATCTGTTGGGTCCCTGAGCAAGTGCCTTAACCCTCGCCAAGCTGTTGGGTCCCTGAGCAAGGCCCTTAACCCTCGGTCAAGCTGTTGGGTTCCTGAGCAAGGCCCTTAACCCATGTCAAGCTTTTGGGCCCCTGAGCAAAGCCCTTGATCCTCGTCAAACAGAAATCCCTGAGCAAGGCCTTTAGCCCCTGAGCAAGGCCTTTAACCCCTGAGCAAGTCCCTTAACTTTCACCAAGCTCTTGGGCCCCTGAGCAAAGCTCTTAACCCTTTCCAAGCTGTTGGGTCCCTGATCAAGACTCTTGACCTTCCCCACTCCAGGGGTGCTGTATCATGGCTGACCTTGTGCTCTGACCCCACGTCCATAGTGATATGTGAACTAAGAATTTGGCTCTGCTGTAATGCAACAAATATGAAGACATCTTCTAAAACTTTTGCAGCAATGAAATCACAGAATTTTACCAAACACTGGAGACTCTTAATCCTAAAACACTGCAGACTCCTTCTATTAATGATAATTAAAACAGATTCAGTATATCTGTAGTCATTAAGCTGTTATGTGGAGCAGCCCGTGTAGGTGTCTCTGTGGAAGCCGTCATTATGTAAATAAATAGTATAGCTTATTAGATTGGAGATTGATGTAAACTCCTGATTTAGCTCCGGATCAGAATTACTCTCAGTGTGGTGATAAATTAATCAACACCTTCTGTTCATTCAATATGTTGTGTTTTAAGTTTCTTTAACACCTTACGCTTAGCCATTTCATGCTCCATGCTTCTGATTAAAAGGCTTGCAGTCATTCGGAGCCTGTAGTAAATTATACCTTTTTTTAAAAATAGATTTTTGAATCAATTTCAGAACGTATTTATTGTCTCTGGATGTTCCCAGGCATGTGTTTTGCTTGATTTGGCCTCTTTTATAGTTTTTACCGAATCTCTTTTTATACTGGTATTTAGTTTGTGTGTGATTTTTATTGGTTGAAGATAACAGCTTCAGATTTATGAACAAACACTCATAAATCATAAATGGGTTTGATATCAACATTTCCTTTGAAGATAAAAACATTTGTGTGGAAAATAATAACCGAGCCATTAAGCATCACTTTTGAGTGAAACAGGAGCAAAACATTTGAATCTCAAAACACACATTCTACTTCTTTAGCCTCTGAATACACCGATCAGGCATAACATTATGACCACCGATGGGTGAAGTGATTAACACCTGATGATCATCTCATCATGGCACCTGTTAGTGGTTGGGGTATATTAGACAGCAAGTGAACATTTTGTCCTCAAAGTTGATGTGTTAGAAGCAGGAAAAATGGGCAAGAGTCAGGATTTGAGTGAGTTTGACAAGGGCCAAATTGTGATGGCTAGACCACTGGATCAGAGCATCTCCAAAACTGCAGCTCTTATGGGGTGTTCCCGGTCTGCAGTGGTCAGTATCTATCCCAGGGTCGTGGGTGGCCAAGTCTTATTGAATTGATGCACGTGGGGAGTGAAGGCTGGCCTGTGACATCCGATCCAACAGACGAGCTACTGTTGCTCAAATTGCTGAAGTTAATGCTGGTTCTGATAGAAAGGTGTCAGAATACACAGTGCATGAGGGCTGTTTTGGCAGCAAAATGGGGGACCAACACAATATTAGGCAGGTGGTCATATTGTTATGCCTGATCGGTGTATATCATAATCTATAATTACAGCCGAGTCTCTTTGCATTCAGGTTGTGACTCCAGTCTTAGTACCTGAAGTTCTCACCACAATCTGAAATCCACTACAGCCCAGAACCGAATCGTACGACTTATCGAGCCTCATCTAATAAATTAGGCTTGTTCAGGTGTAATGTTCGCTACTCATTATATCTCTAAAGCATCGCTATAACACGTTGGCCTTATGAGAAATGAAATAGAATCAAAATTAAATTTAATGTTTCAGATTCAGGATCTGTCACAGAAACTACCCAACCAGAATGGAAAGAAAATCAGTCAAGTGTAAAGGAAGGGGAAAAAAAAAGCCACTTTGCTTTTACCTGCTGCTGCTAAACCAGGGCCAGCTTCGGCAAATCTGTCTCCATTAATTGACCATCGTTACCTGTAATTATTCATTAGACTACAAGGCATGAAATGGCATTTGTACAATTTTATGTGAGAAGAGAATTAACAAAAAAAAAAAAAGAGGCTGTCGGGAAAACGGACTCGACTGGAGCCTGATATTAAAAAAC